>NC_135406.1:1970000-2285000 GCF_051989625.1 Stigmatopora argus
ATGAAGGGATTAGCATCCATTGCCTAAGCAGCCAAATTCAAAGCGACATTTCTGACCTCTTTAACCTTTCTTCTTTGTTATTTTGAAATCCCGTTTCCCCGCTTCCATCTACCGAACATATCACGCTAACGTTCCGCTTCAGTAATTACCTTCAACGCAAGGAGACATAACCTTTTGATTTCGATACCATCAAAACTAGCAAAAAAGTATCCGTCCCCCGACGTTACATTTGGTGACACTCTATTTGATTGGACTATTTCTTTTGGGAAGGCCAAACGAGCCCCTGGAACAGATTGCGGGTTTTTCCGACGGTTAACCGCATCAATTCAGCTCAGCGCGTCGCTCTGTTTGGCACGTTAGCTGACAGCGAGAGATTTGCTAACAATACATATGTAATTGCTTTGGCTGCTCTGCACGCTTTATCTTCTGGTAGCTCGGCGCAGCTGTATTTTCCAGCGACATCCACTGCTCTCTCAACTTCTGGAAAGCACGTTAGCCTGACGCCTAATATGTGTAAACGTCTAAGGCGGACGAAAAGCCCGTGCCAGGTCATTAGCACCAGACGCCGCCTTTTCTGTACTTTTCAACAAAGAGAATATTACACGGGTTCCTTGCGTTCCCCTGCTTGAAGACGCATTCGCTAAAGATATGTCGCTAACTGACAGCGCGTCCGCCGTCCTTATAGGATCTCGGGTCTTTCCTCTTGGCAATGCTGACATATTTTTCTCCCCTCCCCCCTGACAGCGCCGGCGTGGGTCGCACCGGTTGCTTCATCGTTATCGACGCCATGCTGGAGAGGATCAAGCACGAGAAGACGGCGGACATCTACGGGCACGTGACGCTGATGCGCGCCCAGCGCAATTACATGGTGCAGACGGAAGACCAGTACGTCTTCATCCACGACGCCTTGCTGGAGGCCGTCAACTGCGGCACCACCGAAGTGCCGGCCCGGAATCTCTATGCGTACATCCAGAAACTGACGCAAATCGAGGCCGGGGAGAACGTCACCGGCATGGAACTCGAGTTCAAGGTTGGTTCCGGCGAAGGACGAAGGTCTCCAAATGTAGTAAAGGTGGATTAGTTAGCTCAGGGGTCCCCAAACCGGTCCTCGAGGGCCGGTGTGGGTGCAGGTTTTTGTTCCAACCGATCCAGCACAGACAGTTTGACCAATGAGATTTCAGCAGAAAACAAGAAGCACCTGACTGCAATCCACTGATTGCACTTGTAGGACACCAGATTGGTGAAAAGGTGTCCTCTTTCGGCCCTTTGTGGAATAGTTTGGTGACCACTGAGTTAGCTTGTGGTTTGGCCGGGAGTCGGAATTTAGACGGTTTCTGTCCGGGAAGGTTGGTCTCCGGTCTCCTCCCACCAGACCAATTTTCCGCCATTCCGCTCTTGTCAAACCCAGAGAGTTTCTTCCCCTTGTATCATTCTCAACCGGCTTTTTCTTCCTGTCCGCCCCCTTCCAACGCAGCGTTTGGCCAACACCAAAGCCCATACGTCGCGATTCATCAGCGCCAACCTCCCGTGCAACAAGTTCAAGAACCGCCTGGTGAACATCATGCCGTACGAGTCCACGCGGGTGTGTCTCCAGCCGATTCGAGGCGTGGAGGGATCCGACTACATCAACGCGAGTTTCATCGACGGCTACAGGTAAAAACCGAAAAAACCTGGACCGCCTACGCCTCGGTCCGAAAAGCCTTCATCTCTTATTTTTTTTTCTATCCGGCAGACAACAGAAGGCTTATATTGCCACACAGGGACCACTGGCAGAAACCACGGAGGATTTCTGGAGAATGCTCTGGGAGCACAACTCCACCATCGTCGTCATGCTCACCAAGCTCCGAGAAATGGGCCGGGTAGGCTTTGGGAAAAAGTCTCAAATATCCGCAGGCGGCCACTATTAGACGCTTTGATTTTTCTTTCCCAGGAAAAATGTCACCAGTACTGGCCCGCAGAACGGTCCGCCAGATACCAGTACTTTGTGGTGGACCCCATGGCCGAGTACAACATGCCGCAGTACATCCTCCGGGAATTCAAAGTGACGGACGCCAGGGTAAGCGGACGTTGTCGTGGCGTGGAGCTGCTGTTTATCCCACGCTAAGAGTCTTTTAAGCGTAAATATTGTGAGCGGCTCAATGCTGCCAGACGTTGTAATTCCATCACAGGCTTACCCAGATGAACGTTGCAGGCTGTCTTCCTTCTCTTGCTGCGTGCGTGCGCTAGGCTCGGCGTCCAATCCGTTTAAAGTGTCAGGGTTGACCGCGAACGACACGTGAAATGACTCCCGCTCTCTCCCTCGCAGGACGGCCAATCGCGAACGGTGCGGCAGTTCCAGTTCACAGATTGGCCCGAGCAAGGAGTGCCAAAATCTGGGGAGGGTTTCATCGATTTCATTGGCCAAGTTCATAAAACAAAAGAACAATTCGGCCAAGACGGGCCTATCTCGGTCCACTGTAGGTAAGTCAATGGCGGTCTTTGAAATGGGAGTCTCTTTCGCCATTATTTTGACACGTTTCCCCGCCTCGCTCAGCGCTGGCGTCGGTCGGACCGGCGTCTTCATCACCCTCAGCATTGCCTTGGAGCGAATGAGATACGAGGGCGTCGTGGACGTCTTTCAGACCGTGAAAATGTTGCGAACGCAGAGACCGGCTATGGTGCAGACCGAGGTACGTCCCCGTATGGTTTAGAAACCAATCGAACTGATCGTTTGGTCAAGATTCTTCGAGTAGGACCTCCCTTGCTTGCCTTCAGATGCTAAAACCAGGTCATAGTACAGTCCTAAATATCATACGCATTTAGACCTGTTCAAATGGATGGGATGGCTCCAAATGATAAGATGAATAATCTTTTTATTTACCCAAAAATCAACTATTGGCAACTTTAGTCCAAGTAAAACTATTTTTATTTTCCTACCGAGGTAAGGCAGATTGTCAAACGTCTTCTCCGGTGCCAAGAAAATGTTTCTTTTTTGTGTTCCCAGGATCAATACCAGTTCTGCTACAGAGCCGGATTAGAGTACCTGGGAAGCTTTGATCACTATGCAACGTAAAAGACTTGGCGTCGGAGGAAAACGCGGAAAGGCAAGAAAAAAAATCCAGTCGCTCCTCTCTTTTGAGCCATAATTTACTGCTCGAGAACGTCCAAACTCTTTGCGGAAAAAAAACTTATTAAATGTTGGATGTGCGACATGAACCCGTTCCAAAACCGAAAAAAAAAAAATCCCTGCTGGACCAAGTATTTTCCCAATCCAAGTCAATACTGGCCTTGTCACCATGTGGTGGAATCCGGACCAGTGAAGCACATTGTTGCATTTTTTTTTGGGGTTCTTTCAGTTTTTTTGTTTTTTTTCGCTTCGAGGATTTTACCGTACGAACCCGGCACGGAATGCGACTCGACCCGGGTGAACACGTTTTGAGGAGCGTGGGGAAGTCGACGCACATTGTAAAAAAACAAAACAAAAAATCACGCTCCTCGAGAAAACTCAGACGAACGACGCTTGGACGGACATTGACGCTGACGTAACCCCTCCCACTGTTCTCAATGTTCATCATCTAAAGGGATTTACGCAAAAGATATGCGGGGTAAAATCAAATGATTTTAGTTTTTTAGTACTTGACGATTTTTCTTTGAGGAAAAAAGTGTACATTTGTTTTTATTTTTACACTCGGAAAGAAACGTATTGACATGTTTTCCTGGACTGGAGCTATTTGCGCGGAATTTCAGTTTGTAGCACGTGAATTGACTTAAAGGGGGGAGGGGATTAAGGCTTAAGGTCCGGGTTTTCAAAGCCTTTTGCCTCAAATTGTTTTTCAACTCCCATCCGATAAACTGGGGCTTTGTGGAATCAACAGGGATGAGCAAAGTATGAAGTTGCTGCTATCTATTACCTTAGTTCTTCCATGTCGGGATGATGACAGAGATGAATTGGCTCTATCTAGCTGAATATATATCTAAAAGAAGGTCAGATGTGGCTAAAAATAACAATAAGCCGCTCCCGAACGCTGAGGGGAAAGTGCCGTTTCACTGGAATGCACATCGGTAGCACGCCATTCTGATTCAGTGCATCTTTTCTCGTGCAATAAATGTGTTATAAGGTCACGGCGCCACGCCTCGACAGGCCCCGCCCCCCCTGCAAGCGTCACGTGGGAATGTCCGTCAGCTGACCGTCACCCTCGGCTCCGCCCGATAGGACAAGCGAGGTTTTGTATGTCATTTCAACCCATTCTACACTCATTTTTTTCCGTTTTGTTTTTGCATTTAGAGTGCCTTATATTTATGCCTGTTTTTATACCATTTCAGTGTATCTTTTGAGTATTTGTCGATAGAGAAGTATGTCCATTTACGGTAGGAATCACCACGTCACACGATTATATATGCAAACAACATTTTGAAGATCATTTTGTCATGTTAGTGGCCTTACCGTGGCAGGGTGGGTGCACGACTTTTTCGCAGGAAGTTAAAAAAAAAATGACACAGGTTCAAAAAGGGAAAATCAACGACGAAAATGCGTTTCAGAATATTCATCGCCCCCCTGAAAAGATATTGAAATTTCATTCACCAGCTCGTCGCTAACATGGTGGTGTATACAAATGGTATCCGAGCATGTTAATGGTGCTAACCGTATTAGACATGTTTCTTTTTTGAGGAGAGAAACGACTATTTCTGGTCTTGGTTTGAAAATGTGTAAAGCAATGTTGACCCAACTCAATTTGGCACTTGCGTAGATTCGGATATATTTTAGAGGATGTGCATTCCAGGTTTTTCTTTCCCATTGAAACACAAGCAATTAATTCTGTTCGCATTTCTGTTTATTGCCAGAAAAAAAATATTCTTAACGGTTTTATTTTATTTTTATTTTTAATGTAACGCATAATAAAATATTGCAGGATGGCCCGGTAAGGAAGATTTGCACTTTCTCTGTCTTTGTACTATGCACTGCCCTATTGATTCTAAACCCAATAATATATTACTTGAACCCATTAAGGAAAAAAATATTTCCATTCATTTTGCGTGTATGTAAATAACAGAAAAAAAATCTCAACTCTAAAAAAAAAAAATTGTGGCAAGTAAAAAAGACGTTCATTCCGTTGCTCTGCTAACTTTAGCTGCGGAAAAATTCTGTGGCCCCGCCCTCAGATCACCTGTTCAGCTTGGAGTGTCATTAACAAAAATAAAACGTTGTGTTCCTCAGCTCTATCTCTCGTCCGGATGCATAAACTGAAAATGAAAGTCATGAAATTGTACAAAAACAAAAGAAAAAAAATCAGCTTGTTAAAAAAAAAAAATTCATACGATACCTCGGATTAGTTGTACGTGTAAATTGTTTCTTTTTCTCTGGATGAAAGGAGTGCTTTTTATTTTCTTACTTAGGTCACATTGGTGCGCAAAGACGTCTGTATGAGAAATCAAAGTCACATTTGTTATAAATGAATTCTATTAAAAAAATGTCTGTGTTATACGCTGGCCTTTTACTGGGACGGTCTTAACTAAACGCATTTCTCTTATAGTTTTGTTTTTTTATAGTTCACTGACCCTCCAAAATTTCGCCTTAAATGAAAGATTCCTTAAGCAAACGGACCCAATCTGGGGGTGCCGGACTTGGCGGCGAACAAACGGAGCATCTCAATCGCTCGGGGCCCCGGGCCCTTCACGCCGTCGCTTCGGTGAAGGCGGTCGTGCCGCGGAGACACCCGCGGCCCGCCGTTGACGAGCGTGACGATGACCCGTACGGGGATCCTCAATGGAGCGAGAGGCCCCCCGCGCTTGATTTTTACTCGGAAAGACGGGGCTAGCTCGGGTAGGGGCGAAAACCGCATTTTTCTGGAAAACCGGCATTCCCGGGGCCTCTCCAGTAGCCTTTGTTGTAAAGAAGTCTCCCAGTTTGATAGACTCCGGACTTGCGGGGCGAGGCTTCTTGGGCACATCCTGGCGCTAAGCTAAGCTAAGCTATCCTGCCAGTCATTCGGCAAGATGCTAAAAGTGTATGGGGGAAATGGAAGTATAATATAATAATAATAATCGGACATAGGCTTTGTCATCATCATTGACTCGACAAAAGCCTAATTGTCGTCATACCCCAAAAAAACCTTACAAACACCGTACGACTCGTACGGTGTTTGTAAGTTTTTTTGGGGTTTGTAAGGGGAATCAATAATCATTTCTAAGGGCAGTTATCGGCAGAGGTTGACAGGTATGAGATAAGAATCATTTAAAAACTAAAGTTAAGAAAATACCAATGAAAATGTTGAAAAAACAAGCCTAAAGAAGCTGATGTTTGTCTTTATTTATTTATTTTCAAAACCTGGAAGTCACGGATCATGTCGCCGTTGATCGAAAACAGAAATAATAGAGAAAATAATTGAAAAAATAGTCTGCTTTGGACAAACACAAGCTGAGCCGTATAAACAGCCTCGGAGGAGAAAAAAACTAAACGGGCCGCTACCTGCAAATAACTTACTCCTTCTCATCATGTAATTCAATAAAACGGGGCTGAGCACAGCACAGTCCCCGAGGAGCTAGCAAAGCAGAAAAGAAGAAAAAAAAAAACCCAAACCGCAATGGCGGACTGCTACAGCTCCGGGCTATACAAGTGCATTTAACTAGCACAGATTAACTACTGTAGTCCCAGCGGTGGCCTACGCGTCCTGGTGTAGCGCCTCGAGGGTGCAAGATAACAACCTGGGACTTGGATAGGGGGTGGGTGGTTGGGGGGTCTACGCCAAGATAGACCAAAGCCCGGCATCCTGTGCTAAACTTGAAGTCCTAACCTGTCTAAAGCTGAGGAAGCAATTCCGAAGCCCGAGGCCAAGACATCAAGTCAACCAACCGCTAGATCGTATTAACATTTAGTAAGAGCAACAGCATTCTAATTGAATTGACGCACCCCCTCAAGGTGTGCTCGTTAAGATGCCGTCTTTTAATGTCTCTACATGTGGCGGTGTCGACGGGACTTGGACAAAAACAGGCCACGCTGGGGGAAAAAAAAAGCTACTTTTGCCCAACCAAAGTCAAAAAATGCTGTTTTTGAGGCCGTGTGTTGTTTATTCCGTTTTTTTTCTCGTTTAATGAAATGTATTCCAGCCAGTGGGTGAATGGCGGCCGACTTGGATGTGAGATGCAGGTAAGCGGGTTTCAAAATGGAAAATTCCTGATGAGTATGATGTCATTTTATAGATGCTGGCTTTTTCCAATTAACTTAATGTAGACGAGATGGGATTGCTAACGTGTGGCCAATGTGGTGTCATCGTTTCAAGAGCGCCACCCTGCACTTTCATATCGCCAAGTCATCGTTTCTGCAGATGAGGTAAGATGACGGCCGGGGTTGCGTCACTTTGGCGAACAAAACTTTTTTTGATTGACGCAGTGGGTTTTTTTCGTTTTCCTATAGCCGCCTTCCTTGTATTTGTGAAGATCTAATTAACATTACCAAGTAAATAAAGCATATTTTAACGGCACCTTATCAAATAATGTCTGCTGGATATCTTGATTGGAGCTGTAAAATAAATATAGACTTTGAAAATATTGCTACGACAAGAGCAAGCGCGTCAGAGTCAAAATGGTAGTTTGTATTATATAACAAAAATAATCCTGACATACTTCAAATACATTTGGTGAATTTGATGTGACCGATAGTTAGCATTTGTGTGCCATTTCACTGCATTTTTTGGGAGTAGACTAATAATAATCTTGACCATACTGCACATGCGGGTTGGATTAGTGTCTTGTTTATTATACTTAACAAGGATTAGATTTTTAGGGTTTTTTTCTTCCTTTTTTAAGGCGGGATTTACATATCTAGGGCGGACGCAACTTCTTTTTTAAATGTTATCCAGCCTAAGTGTCTGGAAGGAGATTCGGGCTAAACCCACAAGAAAGTCGTGGCGCTAACAGACGATTAAGACAAAATCTGATGACGTCACCTTAACGTTCATTTTGGGGAGTTTGTGCTCTCAATTCCTCACCAACGAACCTGTCATTGATATTTTCTCCATTTCCTACTCAAAATAAATTGGCTATGATGTTGTCGATTAAAGATAATTGTTTCAGGGAGCCGTGACTAGAGTATATTTCAATTTTTATCGATTTGATTTGGATTAAAAGTCAAACTTCTACGATTTAAGACCGTGACGAATGTTGCCACTCTTTGACAGATGAAGAACATTAAAAAAAGTCATTAAAATGGAATAAGATAATAATGTTTTTCCCCGAAAAAAATGCTTCCGAGGAAACTCATCTTGGAAAATGTATTTATTTTTATTTTTTTTGTCAAAATGCCTTAAAGCCGCGGCGCTAGCTTCGAGAGAAAATGGATCCCACGTTCTTTCTTGGTGTGTGTGGTGCTCTCCCACAAAGATCTGGGTGAAGGCAACCCTACGACCTTAAATTCCAACAAATCTATGCTAACTTGGAGACCTTTTCTTCACCAGCGTCAACAAACGGCCGGGTTTTACGCAAATACGCTTTCCTTCCAGCGTCTTCGGAGCCACGGCGAGGTTACACGTCGCCAGTTTTCTGTTCCAAATCCCTCCTTTTGCGTAGGAAGCTCCATGTGGTGCTTTTCAGGGCCTCCTATTTCACAGCACGTGTGCCTGGAGGGCCCGCGCTAACAAGGTCTAATTTGACACTCTTTTCTGAGAGGGCCCCAATTTGGAACTTCCTTAAGACGGCGTTTAAGTAAACAGCCGCCAACAATGTGACTAATCAGAAAAGGCGAGCTCAGGCAGGCAGATGCGCCTCCGCATTGCAGATGAAGACGTCGAGGCGTCCAATCAATCGCCAATTAGCGGCGTTTCACCAGCAGCTGTGACTGAGATACGCCGCTATTTAAAAAAAAAAAGAAATAATGACGTCACGGTACGTGAAGAGTCGCCTTCGTGTTATGATTGCTGGTAGGTAGCAGTTTACCCGGCTGTTTTTCCCCCCCGATATCCACGTTGAAGTGGTCAAATGTGCGGAAAAAAAGTATTACGATTCCTGTCCGTCGCTAAGAAATCTCGGAAATGCATTTTCTTATCAGGCTGGGCCGGGAGAAGTATCACGCGGCGGCTAAGAAGTACACTGATTCGGAGATTAGGGGCTCGGAACGCTCTCAACGGGCCGAAAGAAGCTTTTTGGAATTCAAATGGAAAAGCTGCCATCTTTCCATTTGGGGGGTGAGGCTCTGGCGATGTGTGTAAATGTTAACCTTGTTGTCGAGGTGTCCAATCCGTTCTGACTGATAGGTTTATTAATTAGTCTTTAATAAAACAGAGAGACATCATTTGGCATACTCTAGCAACCAACTTGCAAGGAAAATCACTTAGCTTAGAGAGGGAACATTGCATAGGAGCCTATCGGCCCGTATTTTTGTAGTAAGCGCAATCGGTTCCCTGTACTTGTTTCCACATCATGCCGACTGTCTGAAACTTTAGTTTTTTTGGAGTGAGTTCTTTTTGGATCATTGTCATCTTCTATCTGACTTCTAGCACCCTCAATGTTTTAATCCGATGTAGGTTGTCTCCAAAAGTGTGCTTTATAGTCCGGAAGATACGGCAGACACATGCATTTCCCAGGTCATCTTAAAAAAATAAAAGAATGTCATGTTATGTTCATTTTATTTTCCATTTCTATGACATTTACCGCTCCAAAAATCCGAAAGAGGGAAAAGCTGTGTTCAATAACTTCCCTTTGACCGTCTTTTGGAATCCGCTTGGCTAACCCCGCCTCGCAAGTGATCGCCATTCCAGCGGCGTCTGCATCGCAAAGATGGCGGCGTGTGATATTGACATGGAATTCCTTGCCAATATTACAATAAAGAAACACAATCGCTAAATAGGAACGGGATCCTTCCCCAGCTGCGGGAAAACGACGGCTGTGCAAAGCGCCAAGCTTCACAGCCCGATGCCTTCCATCTTTTTATAATAAGCCATTGTTTTCTGTTTGCGGGCTCATCAAATTAAATTGCAAGCCTCGCCGATTCCGCCGCCCGCCCTCTTTTTTTCCTCGTGGCAACGCGACGCCATCGAGCAGCAAATATAGAAAAGCGCCATCTCTTTAGAAAATGGTGGCGCAAAGAATTTTAAAAAAAAGTGTCACCCCGCACCCAAGGGATTTTATCGAGCCGGAGTTGAGTAAGAGGCTTCGGTGGGCTCGGAATACTCGGCATTAACCTTTAAGTCCGTCGATATACGCCACGGGTTACTACACTTTGCCTTTGATTTAACCCCAGCAAAAGACGCATTTAGCATTGTCACGGGTGTAAGTAGAAATCGATACGATAGAAATACATCTGTAGGCTGAAAAAGACACGATTTAAGAGAATTGAATAGTCGACCAAAGGTAGGGAGGTCTGAAATACTTTATATTTATTTAATATTTAATATTTATTCTTCTGTAGAAACCGATCATGTGAAAAACGTGGCAAAAAAAGCTATGGACTTTCACTTTCCACGACAACGCACTCGTAACGGAACAAACAAATTTAAATTAACTTGGATGAATATATACAGACACAATCTAACATATGTTTAATGTAACTTTACACAAAACTGAATGCTAGTTTTGTCTTAATCTTTTTTTTACCTTCGTTTTCCGGATTAGCGGTTTGCCACGCCTCCACCCTCACATTCGCTATTGATGGGCTGTTTGCTGTTGTATTTCCTTCAAAAGATTCCGAAAATGATGCACACAAATGTCCTCACAAGAGGATAACGCACGACCACTTGCCAACGACAAGTAGTCTTGAATGAGCGATCGCGGGAGCTAACAGGCTAAGGAAGGAATAACAGCCCACCCACATATTGATTGTGGGTAATGCAGTTTTATTCTGAGAAAGGGTGCCATTGGCTATGGGTGTTGCGTGCACGATATAGTAGTTATACACGAAAGAGATGCGGCCAAACATGGCAGTGCGCTACAATGATAAACAGCCTCTCATGTCATGGCCACCTGGCTTGGTTGCATCTCGAAATTTTGTTCGTATCTAGGGCGAATTATTCGATCGAAATTTTCATCGTACCTCGAGCATGTCGTAGGTAGAGCTGATCGTAGGTCGAGGTACCACTGTACTAGTTTAGCTTGAATAAAGTGCCTGATTTTTTTCTTTGTCTTTTTTTCCACTAGATTTTCTCCACGTTTCCATTTAATCATCGAAAAGGGGAAAACTGAGGAGATGAATGCGAAGGCCTGAACGGATTCATCGTCGGCGCGGGAGCGGTCGCCAATCTCGACGTGTCATCACATCGCTTAATTTCACACTTGACTTGAGACTTTGTGGTGGAACGCAGTGGCCATATTGCCGCGTCCGGTCCAATCACACTCACGGGCAATATGAAGTGGCTGCATCTGAATGGAAAATGCAAAATGGGAGGAAAATGGTCCAATTGGGCTCGAGCGCCGCCAGCCTCGCGTGGACCGTTTTTTGCCTCGAAGAAGACGCGCCATCTGCACTCCGGAGTCCACGTCGCGGGTCCCCCCTCCCCCGCACCAGCTCCGATGGGAGGAATAGATCCCGTTTGAAAAAAAAGGTAACATTAGCAATGACTTTCCACATTCATGGGCCATAAACACCAGAGCAAACGCAGATCAATGAGATTCTATTACCGTCCTATCTCATTTCCCCACAGCTGAATTGGAAATGGCCCAGAGATGGATCGCGTCATTACCGATTCCTGACGCTCGGCGGGAGGCGCCGGCGATCGCGTGAGTGCGCCGAGGTGAGCGCGAGTTCACGCCGGGTGGTCCCGGAGAACCTTCCCTCCGGGACGCAAATACATTTTTGCCGTTGAATGATTTAGCCGTGCCGTGCTAACTTTAGCATCCGGTCCTCACGCCAGCGCCAAGGTGAAAAGTGTCAAAGGGAGCCGACCGAGTGCTTTTTCCATTTTCCCATTAAAAAACGGCCAATATGCGCTTATCTTTGTTCCGGTCCGATAGGCTTTACCACTAAAGATAACGAAAATAATTAGCTAACGCTGGGCAGACGAGCATTGGCGCTCTGTTCATTTGCCAAAATGTCCATTTTGCTAGGAGATTATCGGCGCACTAATAATAAATGTGGTTTTTGCCCCATCAGTGGCGAACGAGGCGGTAAAAATCTTAATTTATTCTTCCCCTGGCAAGATGCACCCTCCCACCAATGAGTTTGTAGGTGTCCAATCCATTCGAAGTAGGAGGAACGAATGAAGAGATTGGAATAGTCGCGTAAACAGTTCACCTCCGAGCTACAATGGGAATTTTAAAAATCTGTCAGCATTTACGGCCACGGTGGAAAATGAAGAAATATCACCGGCGCAGAACAACTGGACCTCCAAATCCGGGGTGCCATACGTTATCCCGATAAAGTGGCGCCGGAACCGTTGTTAAGCTTTGTCACCTAATGACGGGAAACTGATAAGCGGGCGTACCGTGTCATCGCCGATGTAAAACCAAAATAGATTCAATTAATCATTTCAACGGCTGTTAGAGAAGAAAGGGAGATGGTGGGCGGGGCCTAATGAAGAATGATGATGGTGGAATTATGAGGATTTGCTCTTGGAATTAACAGCATGGCAAGCTGCAAGGTTCCTATTTGACCTTTTTCTTATATTCGCAGTTCCGTGCAGTTAAAATGCATTTTTTTCACAACTATGTTCCAAACTATACGTGTCTGAACTCGTGAAAGGACATTTCGTTGAAAGACGTTTGGTCCAGGGACAATTGGTCGACCGGACGTTTGGTTGAACAGACGTTTGGTCGCCGGGTTCGCTCGCTGTCAAATTATGACAGAGTTTACTGTTGATATTTTGATATTAGATATTTAGATGTTAAACTCTCTCTCTCATGATTATAATTTTGAGAGCTGGTTTCAACAGTAACAACCCAGCGACCAAACGTCCGGTCGACCAAACGTCCGGTCGACGAAACGTCCGAGTACGGTCTAAACTGGGAACTCCGATTGGTGTATCGCAGTCAAACACAGTAAATGGGTTACCCCATTGAGCCTAATTCATACTTTATCTAGTGTCAAATTCGTCCTTGGTCTTGGATGAAATAGAATCATTTCAAAATTTTGGCCGGCGCAACCTCACGTCCAAAAAATATGGCACCCGGTCCTACTCGAAAACAATATCTGCGCGTTGTAATTAACGAAGCAGAGTGGACATAAGCAATTCTCGGTCGACCTCGTCCTGAGCTGCCATTGCGAATATCTAATTAAATAATCTCCGTTATGGTTAACCGTCTGCGAAATGAGCAGGTAGGAGGGTGCGGAATGGAAGGCGAAGGTGCCTTTTAAATGTGTTTGTTGTCTTTGACGGCTGTTTCAAGCTAATGTGCACCACCGGCTGTATTTAGCAGTCGTTTGTGGGG
Organism: Stigmatopora argus; assembly: GCF_051989625.1. Classification (NCBI taxonomy): domain Eukaryota; kingdom Metazoa; phylum Chordata; class Actinopteri; order Syngnathiformes; family Syngnathidae; genus Stigmatopora; species Stigmatopora argus. The sequence goes on from NC_135406.1 coordinate 1,983,330, forward strand.
AACTCCTAGCTGGCAAGCATTGAATATTCCCAACGATACGAGTCAAACACGGAGGCTTGGAAGCTAGCTCGGGAAAGGTGTTTGTACTTGGCGTCTGCGGAAGCCAGATAGCGCCGGCGTAGGAGCGAAGACGCAAGAAAAAGGCAAAGAATTGAGCTCGCTGGCCGGCCGACGTCTTAACCGGAGCCAGCGGAGAGAACAAAAGATGACTCGGTGGAGGGGAACCACAAAAGCTGGATCCGTTTGGACTGGGAATGTTCACCCCAGTGTCGTTCGATGCAGGATATGTCTTATCCGAATCATTTTGACGTGGGCCGGCAAACTACGAAAAATAGCGCCATTTAAAGTCGGCAGTGGCCGTCATTTGTCGACCGCGCCGCGGCTCTGTCGTTGGCGTGTCGAGAAGCGACAAATACCCGCGGGCTGTCAACGCCGTCCCATTGTGCGGCATTAGTCTCTGCGGAGAGAAGACTGGCGTTGAGGCTGACAAACACAGCGGAGTGAGGGTCATTTAACTCGGCGTCCATTAAAGTCCTCGCCAATGGCGGCGGCCGCATCACTCACTGACGGGGTCACTCGGCTTTGGCGGTAATAAGAAGAAGTTGAAAGGCTCGGCCGGTGCATACTAAACAATTTGCTTTTGGCTTTGCAAACCTGATGTTTCTAGAGGGCACTTGTATTTCTATGGAAGTCAAAGTCAGTGAAACCCTGGCGATCAGCATCAGCACAGCCTTGCGAAGCATGGAAGACAGCCCCGGAATGGATACGCTACCTGCTAGCTAGCTACTATTTGCGAATGGATTGTGGCCGCCTGGACGAACAAATAAAACTCAGCGTTTTCGATGACTCATTTGGACAATTGTTCAATTTGGACACAGAAAATGAGGACTTTGATGGATTTGTGGGTGATGATGACGTGAGTAAGTTGTAAAATGACTAAATAAAGTACAACCAAACTCAGTTTTGCTTCTGTTGCCTTTTTAAAAACGTGTTTTTAGCATTTGGGTGTAGCATGCAAGGACTATATATCCCAGCAGTCACTGCGCACCGGAAACCGGGAATAGAGTCTGGGGCTGCTTCCGGTAGCCAGCGCTATTGCGGTTCGATATTCATATATAATGTATAATATATGCGTCTAAAAAACGGTGCGTCCTTTGTGTTTAAAATACAGAAATAGCACTCGTTACTGACACTGCGGCTAAAAGTAAGATGCGCCATATAGTCGGGAAAATACGGTATTTACTTCTGTATTATTTCAGTTGCAATTTAGCAGTAAAATGATTGCGCAGCTCTTTCGGAAGACGCCAATTTTCCTTGTCAATTGGATAGTCATTTCCGGCCACCCTGACGGACACGTTTGAATTCGCAAATGACATTGACACCTGCTGACCCGGTGTTTAAAAGTTCCCTTTGAAAAGACAGTTGGAGTCTCATAAATATGTCATGGGAGAAACCTATGACCAATTGAGAGAGTGACGCGGGGCCCCGAGATAAAGCTAACACCGCTAATCTGCACATTTCATGCATCATTAAAACGACAGTCAGGAGCTGCTGGGAGAAGGTCATTTAACAGTAGCGTGACGTCCGGCCAGACTCCAGATTTCCGTTTGTCTTGTTGCTACCACTCGTGGTCGCGGTATTATTCCCAAATCGGCAGGATCCACTTGATGGCTCAGACACGGTAGCCAAATTGGTGGTGTGTAAAGAAAGTTTTACATCCTCACAAAAAGGAAACACTGGAAATATTTGCAGTTAACCCCTTGTAGGACGGTGCTTTAAGAGTTTACCTCAATAATCCCCTAAATCAGAGGTCTCCAAACCGGTCCTCGAGGGCCGCTGTGGGTGCAGGTTTTTGTTCCAACCGATCCAACACAAACTGACTGCAATCCACTGATTCCACTTCTAGGATACCAGATTGGTGGAAAGGTTTCCTCTTACAGGTTGGAACGAAAACCCGCACCCATTGCGGCCTTCTGGAATAGTTTGGGGACCACTGCTCTAAATAATCCATTACCTTCCAACCGAGACCACCGGGATTCGTCACATCTTACAGTTTTTTTGTATTTTACCATGTGCTAGTCATGAAGCCCTAAATAAGGCAATGAAGCACCTATTGACGGCTACCGAAACCCGTAAAAGAACGCCATGGTGGGCTTCAGCAATGCTAACAACTAAGAAATAGCCAGGAGAATTAGCACAGCGGTAAGCATGTCATTACCCGGCAGGGGTGCGGAAACAATGTATGCCTCCAAAGTTGTTTCCAAAGACAGCTTCTCTATAAACTCCATGTACGTAGGTGGCCTAGCTTCTTGGGGATAATTATCGACAAAAGATTTGACAGGTTTTTGATATATCCAGAAAGAAATGACAGCTTTTTGGCGGCCATGTCATCTAATATACACGCCAGCACGTGCAGAAAAAATATTGAAAAATGCTAACAAAACCGAAAACCTGACAGCTTCCCATTGGATTTCAAAGAAAACGTTTAAAATGGGACATTGCTAATGAACTACCGACTGTTTCGCGCTGATAAATTTAGTTCTACCTGAGTAGCCGGAGGCTGGCGAGCAAATGAAATTAACAATTCGGGCCATTTGCGGGATGGAAGGTTGCCAGATCTGACTGTGAGAAGATGTACGGAAAAAGCACCAATGCCGGAGTTTCAGGTGCCAATGCGGAAGGAAGACTGAGGCGGCATTGACAAATAGCGGCTGATTTTACTGCGTGCAACTCGGAGAGGAGCTGTTGCCAGGCGATCGATAAATCCATCGCCTCCACTCTGTTTGGCTACCATTAATGATTGATTTCCCCGCCGGACTTATTGATTCACATACACCTCCGTAGCCATAACTTTTTGCCCCTAATTGCACGTAAGAAGCGCACGTTGATGGCTTTTGTCGGCCGGATCGTGTCCGATACATGCGAAGATGTCTGGGAGGTGCGTTGTTTTGACCCCCAGCTGACATTATTCTAGCTCAGGGGTGTCAAACTCGGGTTGGTTCGCGGGCCGCATTAACGTCAACTCCATTTCATGTGGGCTAAACCATTTTAGATCTAATATTTAGATGGTTTTTTTTTAAATTTGATTAAAAGAACTGGATCAAAAGCCCTAAATAGTCAGTTTTTATAGATCTAAAGCAATATTTATTTGAGTTTTTTTCTATATATTTTTAGATTTTACAAAATGATTTTTGAACTAAAAACACAGAAAAAATGGATTTAAAAAATGACAATTATTGATTTAAAAGGGGGAAAATCAGGAAATTTAATAGACATCTGTACTCTTCATTTTAATTTGATTTATAGATCTAAAGCAATGTTTATTTGCGCTTTTTTTTAGTAATGGAAAATTTCTTTTAATCATGTTTTTCATTTCAAATGGAAACATTTTTTTTAAATTATGTTCAATATGAAAGTGGAAAATGGAAAATATCTATATATTTATTTTTAGATCTTACAAAATGCGCTTTGAACTAAAAACAAAAGAAATAAAACTGGATTGAAAATATTGCAATGATTGATTTTAAAAAGGGGAAAATCAGGAAATGTAATGTTCATCTATAATCATTTGAATTTGATCCTAAAACAGAAAGTCGGCACTCATGATTTACTTTCTCGGGCCGCACAAAAGGATGCGGCGGGCCAGATTGGGCCCCCGGACCGCCACTTTGACACCTGTGTTCTAGCTACTCTTTCCTTTTTTTTGCCATTGACGGCGCTAGACGTCCAACCGGTTCTGATTGGGCAGGGAAACTAGAGTCGCCGGGATTAACCGACTGATTGGCAACTTGGCAGAATCTCCAACTAGTTGATTAATCGTACAGACGCTAGACTAGCAGCAATAAAAAAAATATCAATATTTGTACTTGCTGAAATTGAATTCAATGAATAGGAAAATCAAAACATGAGTCCAAAGAATATATATCCCTCCCTGAATGAAATTTATTGACCTGATCATTTTTTCAAGTTTTATTTTGAGCCTCTTAGACGTCCAAGCCGTTTGCGTCTGTCACCCAATCACAGGCTCAGAACCAGATGATTCAAGCAACACCAGGTGTGACTCGTCACCGTCACTGACCACTCAGCCACTCGGAGCTTGACCACACTGCTGGATCATCTTAATCACTTTACTGTAAGTCACATGATTTTGAGTCTGTCAAATTAGAGCTGCCGCAATGTATGGACTAATCAATTTTGCAAGTTGATTCAGCATTTCGAGGCTTTATCAACCAGCAAATTGCTCAAAACCTCATTTTTTTAGCCGTTGGGCTCAGCGGCTAAACGACCGATTGAAATTCACCCCACGCTTGGACGCCTGTCACCGTCCACGGCGCTGACAAAGTCGCACAAAGGGTGTTTTTGAACCGCGGACACCTGGACGCGCAACAAACAGGCACGGAGCAACCAGCGAATGTACCTGACAGCTAATGAATAGCGTTCTAACAGACCTCCCGCATACTCTCGTTCCAGTTAAGCCCGCAAGAAAGAGCCTGATGAAAATTCGGAGCGATGGCCAGGAGCAAACGGCGCTGGAAAGAAAATCGAGAGACAAAAGGGATGAACTCGCCCTGATAAAATGCAGTGAGGGTGGCGGGCCTGGATTGAGAAGATCTCTAAGGCTCATTACTTCCCGCCTGGCACGCCAAATGCTGACCCGGCAACAACGCGGCCTCGCGGGGTGCCCTTCAACCTCGTCTCCTGGCAGGTGAGCAACAAAGAAATGGCTGTTAACTGGCAAATGCTTAAAAAAAACAGCAGATAGCCGCATCATTTAGCATTGCCCGCTAATGTAAATCATGTGCACTTTGAAATTATAGAACATTTTCTATATTGTATTTAAGGTCCAGTGTTTGTATTTAATCACTAAATGCTGCTAGGAAGTGGATTTTATCCCATTTTAGTGCAATTTTTGCCGTTTCGCCATTGACATCCATCGCTGTCTTTTCCTGGGAAAATCCCCCCCTGGCCCGGTTGTAATGTCTGAAAAGCTCCAGTAGTTGTATTTAATCACTAAATGCTGCTAGGAAGTGGATTTTACCCCATTTTAGTGCATTTTTTGCCGTTTCGCCATTGGATTTAAAATATCCAAAGGCCGAAAGCTGGTAAACTATAAATGAGAATCATTTACATCCGATTACAGTTTAATCATTAGCCGTGACATTATTCCGCCGCCAAATAGGAGATAAAGTAGACCCTCCCTCCGACTAGCGCGAGTAGCGTGATGGTCCGGTCTCCGACGTCCGTCCTCCGTCTGCATATTCCCGGAGTGACACAACTAGTTAGCGGGGTAATAAATCACGGCGCGGCTGCCCAATTTGGCCGGCTAATGTAATTAATAAGTGCTAAAAGCGTTTAAGTGGCCCATGATTTTCAGACGCCGCTTTGAGGTGAATTTTCTGGCGGCGGAAGACAAACACGCCCCCGGGACTGAGGGACAAATTGGAATTCAACTGCCAACGTTGCCACTCGACGGGCATGGCGAAAGATGGCCGTCCGTCCGACTGGCTCTCGTTTTCACCTCTCAAACGACCAAATTTTTCAGCACTTTACAACAGAAGCGAGTTTCCAAAGTTCAAATCGTGCATCCTGTTTTACTTTCAATCGAAGGGCAATTTAATTGAACAAAAACGTATTGATTAGCACATCTGACAAAGCGGCTGCTGGCAAATGAAGCTACCCGGCTGTCTGCCTGGATTTAAGTCCAACAACAAAGAGCAATGAACAACTCCAGACGTGGCTCTACAGGTTAAAAAAAAAAAAAAAAATCGAAGATGTCTCCGGTAATCCCGCGCCGGCTGCACCAATATTAACATTTTGGTTCTCTTCTCATCGCTAACAGCCCCAGGGAGAGGCGGCCAAGCGTATTCTATTAACAAACGGGCACGCCCAGTGCTCGCATAGTCTCGCTCTTGGTTGGTACACATCCACAAATCCCTTGGCGAAAGCTGTTTGTGTTCACCAGAGCTTGCCTGCCTGCAAAAAAGGGATGGGGGGCAGCAAATGGAGGGGTTTTGCAAAACAATTTCACCACAAAGACACTTTAGACAACATGCAAATCTTTGTGCCACACTGGAAACTTTAATTGTTTGCCTTGGAACAAACCCACTTTTTTTTAATTCATTCATTTTTCCGAACCGGTTATCTTCAAAAGGGTCGTGGGGTGTGCTGGAGCCTATCCCAGCCAACTAGGGGCACTAGGCAGGGGAGACACTCAATTGGTGGCCACCCAATCGCAAGGCACTAGCACACCGACAACCAATCATAGTTGGGTGTAATTTAGAGTGTTCAACCCGCCTCCCAAGATTGTTTTTTACAAGGAGAAAACCCACACAGGAAAATCCAAATCTGAGATCGAACCCTGGATCGCAGAACGGCTAGGCCGACGGGTTAAATACTATTTTTTTTGTATCTGCATGCAAATGTGTTTTAGGGCTGGGCAATGATTGCACTAATTGTGATTCATCACGTGGGATTAACTGTATTTAATCCCATTGGCATTGAATGACAAAAGGCGCATTTCTCGAATGCTATCGTAGCTCCGAGCGCTAGCTAGTTTAGTCTCTGCGGAGTGGTGACATCATCTATAAGCGTAAGCCGTCAAGAGAAAGCCGAGGTTTTTGTGTCGTCCCATTTCCAAAGTGATCAAATTCACCATGGCAGTCGCAATGAAGTAGACTACAGCAAGTGGAGTTGGTGACAAGAAAAGTGTCAAATCACCCGAAACGTTTGCTTTGCTTCTCTTGCAGACCTTCTCCGCCACATTTCGGCAATCAAATCACCAGCGGACTGCGGGGAGCGCTTTCTAGCATGATGGAAATTGGATGCATAGTTAATTTCACAGCGGGAAGATGTTGTCGCCGGGGGCTTTTTGCCCAGCAGGTAAGTGAAACACGACTGACACTCGCTCTGGGGGGGTGGAGCTCTGCCCTTACAGGATGGGGGGGGGGGGGGGGGGGTTGTCCAATAGCCCAACCCGTCAAAAGCCGGAGTACTTGCAACGACTCAGATTTGCTTCTGCTTTAGTCGTGCGCGAGACGTCTACTTTTAGCCGCAAAGTTACATTTCTGAGTCGAGGCGTCCAAAAGTAAGATCCCTCATTGCAGGAGAAATGCCTATGAAAACAGAGACAACACTGTCCCCTGTGGGTTTAGATGACTATTGCATGCTGCAGTAATTGAACTCTGAGAAAAAACAATGTTCTGGATTTTAAAAATATGGACAAAATCGTTGATAGGTTCACCAATAGGTATTTCCAAATGCACCTTGTAATGCAAAAGAGACAGGACGATCATCTTTGGTTTTTCTTGCAAGAGAGAATCGATCCACACGCGTCTCCGGTCAAGATCATTCAGATGATTCGATATCTCTCTTGCTAAATTATTCCGTAAGATTCACAACATTCATCTCAGTTCGCAAAACAATTGTTGAAAGTTTTCCGGATCCCAAGGGAACGATGTTTCGGTGTGAACAATTGTTTTGAGAAGTCCAAATAACAGGGGAGTGACCTTCCCGTTGTTTATCACGGTTGAAAGCAGATGTACTGAAAATGACTTTTTTAATGTTAATAAGCTTCATTGCAAGCACATATATATAATGATTATATTTCAAGCAAAGTTATAATAATGATAACCCTAACAATCGTCGTTTCTTTGAATTTTCCGTTCCTATTTCGTTGCTTACTTGCAAGAAATGGGAATTTGAGGGTGTTTATAGTCTGAATAGTTTGCCTTATTCTCGTCGTGGGAGTTTATATTGTCTTGTTTATCAAAAATAAGTGAATAACAAATAGGCTATCTGATAAAATTAGCGTTGCTGTCTACTGGGGAGAGAATACCTAGCGAGACAGGTAGTTCCTAGACCTAGAACGAAGCGTTCCCCAAAAGCTGAGCTTCACGCCATACTTGGCCACCGAGCCCTACGTAGTAGCCATTTTTTCCTCGGGCCCGATTCCCCTAAAAAGCCTGATTTGAAGCAAAATAGTCTAAGAGGAAAGTGGACGAGGCGATAATGGGAAGCTCTGACAGCGTTTGAAAGAAGCCCGGCTTCTGATCACGTAAATGGAGCTCGTTGAAAAGCAGCTCGTTGCATTTATGTAGAATACCATGTCACTGTCAGCGCGGCCATTAGAGCGGAACGGAAGGAGTGCAACGCGCTCGCCAAATGGTGCAGATAAATTAGAGTTCCATCAAGCTGACAGACCTCTCAGCGGCTTTTCTCAAACATGTCATCTGCTATGATTTGATTGTTTTTGGGTGGCCAATAATATGGCTTTTATTTAGCCCACCTGCAGATCCCCAGCAGGCTGTCTTTCAGCAAATTGCCACCCGCGGAGGAATTGGACTACCTCGACGCAACCTCGGCGGGCTTCGATACGTGTTTCGTGGAAAAGTTTGCAGACAAATTGATGTACATTGGTACCTCGACATACGATCGTAATCCGTTCTGAGACTGAGATCGTATGTCGAGCTTTTCGTAACTCGAGCGAACGTTTCCCATTGAAATGAATTGAAAACAAATGAATGGGTTCCAACCCTCTGAAAAAACACCAAAAACAGGATATTGGATTGGAAAAAATGTTTTATTTCTTCTAATTCACCATCTATTAACAAAGTAACACATAACTAGTGGTTTAATAGTAATAAAATGTGTTTAATAGATGTAAAATTAGGCGCATTTCGCGTAGGGGAGAGACAACGACACAGACGGAGGCGGAGGAGGGGGGCTGTTCGGGGGCACTTTATCCACGGCACCGGTAAACGAACAAAAAATTTAAATTAACTTGGATAAATATATACAGACACACTCAAACATACGTTTAATGTAACTTTACACAAAACTGAATTCTAATTTTGTCTTTTGTTACCTTAGTTTTCCGGGTTAGCGGTTTGCCACGCCTCCACCCTCACCTTCGCTATCGATGGACTGTTTGCTGTTGTATATCCTTCAAAATATTCCGAAAATGATGCACACAAATTTCCTCACAATAGGATAACGCACGACCACTTGCCAACGAGAAATAGTCTTTAAAGAACGATCGCGGGAGCTCCTTTCCTTAGAAAGAATAACAGGCAAGTGGTCGTGCGTTATCCTATTGTGAGGACATTTGTGTGCATCGTTTTCGGAATATTTTGAAGGGAATACAACAGCAAACAGCCCATCGATAGCGAACGTGAGGGTGGAGGCGTGGCAAACAGCTAACCCGCCCAGAACGAAGCTAAAAATTTTTTTAAAAAAATTAGAATTCAGTTTTGTGTAAAATTACATTAAACGTATGTTTGAGGGTATCTGTATATATTAATCCAAGTTATTTTAAATTTGTTTGTTCGGTTACGAGTGCGTTGCCATGGATAAAGTCCCCCCGAACCCCCCCCGCCTGCTTCTATGTCTGTCTGTGTATCCTCTGCGCCTAATTGCGTCTAATTTTACTTCTATTAAACACATTTATTACTATTAAACCACTAGTTATGCGTTACTTTCTTAATAGATGGTGAATTAGAAGAAATTAAAAAAAAATTCCAATCCAATTTCCTGTTTTTGGTGTTTTTTCAGAGGGTTGGAACAAACTAATTTGTTTTTAGTTCATTTCAATGGGAAACGTTCGCTCGAGTTACGAAAAGCTCGACATACGATCTCAGTCCCGGAACGGATTACGATCGTATGTCGAGGTACCACTGTATATATTTTTAGTAAAAACACCCGTAAACAGCAATAAATCATTCTTGGGTGGTTTACCGTAAAAAATAATTCAGTCATTGGGAAATAGAGTCCTAAAATTTGATCCGCAAGTTGCCATTGCGCTGACCTCTCGCCATATGGAAAAAAAATAGAATAGAAAATATGAGTGCATCTTATTATGAGGCTTTACAGCCACTGTTTACCAGCTGCTTTAACGCAGTGCGCCCTTAATTGCATTCATTATCTAAAGCTGCAGGTCTGGGCCAAGGTTACGGGGGGAAAAAAATGGAGGATTTCAGTTATCTCTTGTTTACTGCCAAAAAGAATACATATTTATCTTAAGACTAACTGCCAGTCATCCTGGTGATAAGTAATGAGCGCAGCACATATTGTCCAAAAATAATGAGAAATGGGAGGGAAGTGAATGAACTCATTTAAATGTGTCCATCACCCGTGGGAGTCCAAGCCATTTGAAGTGGGAAGGCTGACAGCCACAGATGTCTCTATGCAGAGGGCAGATGGGGGGAGCTTGTTTGTAGTATTTGTCGGGGATGTCGGCTGCCCGCTGCCAACGATTAAAGGGCCGGATGGTAAAAAAGCTGTCGCGACTGTTCGTTTTCCTTTTCATCGCAAATGCGTACCTGGAAGAATCGGGCAGGTGTATGTTGTTGAAAAGCTCTCGGGGTCTAGCTTATATTTATTAGCCGCGTTTATAACTGCAACTTATTCAGTGCTTCAGTTTTTTTTTTCACCTTCTTGATGCGCGACGGAAAAAATGGCATTCGTGTTATTGGATTGCCACCCAGTTGATTTTGAAGTCCTTTGATATGACAGCAAGGACAGGGAAGGAGGGCAGGCAGGGTGCTTATCAGACAGGAAGAATGACATTTTCCATTAAGACGTCTGCTGGAATCCGAGACTCCCCGCCCTCACGAGAGCTTATCGATACGGATTGCGCCACCTTTTAAAAGGTCCAAATCGATCCCGGATTCCCTCAAGGGCAAGCATGGCAGCCGTTACTTTTTCGGCGTGCTTGACCCGGGCTTCCGAACACTCTTTATAGGACGTGATCTCGGTACGCCCCAGAACAGACGGTACTCGGACGTTTGGTCGCCCGGACGTTTGACAACATGACAGAGAGTTTACTGTTGAAACCAGCTCTCAAAATTATATTCATGAGAGAGAGTTTAATATCTAAATATCTACTGTTGAAACCAGCTCTCAAAATTAGATTCACCCGGGCGACCAAACGTCCGGCGACCAAACGTCCGGCGACCAAACGCCCGGTCATGGAACAGACATGATTTGACCTGAAATCAACAGAAACGAGCTTATTAACATCCAATTCATTTCAAAGTGGGTGTAAATGCTCACGATCCAGTCAGTTTGATGTCCAAATCATTTGGATAGCGAGGTACGGGGGTCCAAATTCACTCGCCCCCAAAACGATTCGACACCAATAGCGGTGAATAACCAAATTATCTAATGTCAATTCAGTGGAAGGCAATGTTATGTTCTAGATTGATGTTTTCCCGGAATTACCTGATCACAACTTAAAGTTTTTACGTCAAAGGCCAAAAGCCGCCTCCGTGTAATTTAAGTGCGCGTAAAAGCCGATCGTTTAAGGCCTACTCCAAATCACAGGCTCCGGTTTATCTTTACGAGTTAAATGGGCTTCTCCCTTCCAAGGCACCAACTTCAATTATTCATAGATATTAAAGTTTAAAATGTACTAGGGTTCCTCTAAGTATGCCGCCTTTAAAATAAAGGTCGTTACCCATTGATGATGTTAGCTTAACTGTTCCGGGCGACATGAAAATGTATTTTATGTTGGGCATACTGAAGAACACTTGCTGTATATTTAGCAAATGAAAGTATATACTTGACTAATATGATTATTTTTAGCTCACTTCCTGGGTAAGGCCTTGGCTGCCTTTTACGACTTTTACAGCCATTTTTTACTCTAACACAACTACCATATTTTCTCACATGCCGTATTTATCGCTAAAAAATGATGACTGAATCAAGGGTACGACTTATATGCGCACAAATTCGACCTGAGATGCACGAAACTGCAATGTGACAAAGACAAAATGACATTACGCAAAACAATGCAGGCGATATGGTCATTTATTTCAAAATAGAGAAAATATAAACAGATCAAATGCTTGGCAAAATGTATTTTGTCTTTAAACAAGATTGTTTTTTGGTTGTTTTATAAAACTAAGAAAATAATTATATAGATTGACGTTTCATTTTAGAGAACTATACGTATGTGATACCATTCCAAGTGAAATATTCTGTTCATGTCACCAAAAAAAAACAAAAAATCCAGTTTCAATACGTTTGATCTGAAAATCACTCAACAAATTTATCTATCTATAATCTATTTGACGAATGAAATTCAAGAAAAAAATAAACCGTACCTCGCATAAAATGTATAAAAAACTCACTTGTGCCTGCCATCTTACCTAGGGATGACAAACTAGACCACTATGAACACACTTCCTGGTTGTACTGCCCACCTGACTTCCTATCTGAGTTTTTCTACGTGCAAGCCACACCCTTTCGGAATGAGCAATCCAGCAGATGATCCTTTCGATTCATATCGTATCTCAGAAATACCAGGTGAGATGATTTTTCTTAAGATTTTCCCTTCAAAGTAACACATTTGTACTCCCTATGGAGGTGAAAATTGTGAATCAGGGGGTGTCTTATACTTGGAAATTGTAAAATTCAACGATTTTAAGGCAATTTCATGGTACGGCTTATATGCGAGAAAATACGGTACTGCGCCGTCTGACAGATAGCACGGACAAACAGTTAATAACTGAATCCAACCCCCAAAAAAGTTTGTGAACCTAAACACATTTTGACAGACTCTGACAACCATTTGTGCGATGGTCCATTTCTGGCTGTGAGGTGCTCACGCCAGCCTCGGGCATGCTATTAAATCTCCGGCACCTGGGTACGCCAAGTTCTGGCTAATATTGGAATGTTTCCTATTATTACTTTTAAAAAAGGAAAAAAAAACGGAGCAGACGTTGAGTCACCGTCCCACACAATGGCTTTTGTGGCTGTCCCTGCCCACGTTTCCTGTTTTAATTAGCTCCCATTTTTGGACTTTGGAGAGCCATGTCTTTTCATCTATAGACCCATCCCAAAGAATGGGAACTAATAGCGTTCCTTTTAGCGCGCTTGGCTTGCCCATTTGATTGCTTATCTCTTTTATTAGCTTGATGCTATTACTGGCACTCGACTTCCATTATCCGATTTTTATGCCGCCGAATTATTCGCGCGGGAGAGTTCATCTTGTGGCGTTGTTTATGCATGATTGATTTGTGGGCCCACCGTCGCAGGGCTCGGGACTCTGACAAGGTGACTTGATGACGGAAGGAAGGGCTTTAAGCCGTCGACACCCGTTAACGGTGCCGGCAGTCCAATCCGTTGGAAGCAGGAGTCCCGCTTTTCGCTAGCGATAAACTCGTTTGCATCGTGGCTAGAGGAAGAACGTATTCTTTCTTTTCAATCGCTGCTGCGTTTTCCTGGTTTGCGGCTAAATACGGAGCTGGCCTTGCGATTCGTCGGCGTCCAAAAGTGCATTTGACAGCGCCGAAGAGGTGGCGGGATTAAAGAAGTGGCTCCTGTGGTCGGCTCTCACCTTCAGCGTTCCGTCTCCAGTCGGTCGGTGGGAATGAGAGCGTTCCATCATGCCACGCCGGCTGGGGCGACGGGCCGCAAAGAGCGATGGGGTGTCACCGCCGCGGTTTTCGGGCACGCGAGCAAAGGCAACAGACTCACCTTGCGGCCGCCACGACGCTCCAGACCAGGGGTGGCGAGCTTAGTTAGGTTTGGGGGCCCACATGAATGGCAACTGGATCTCATGTGAGCCGGACCTGTTTCATTTTGGCCCGAAAAGTGAACTCTTTACAAACGTTCAACAGTGTTTTCTTGTATTTTGGCCACTGACCTCAAATCGGGTTGCCCTGTCATGGACCATTTTCATTTTTCCTGATTTTCAATTGCATTGAGTTCCCGGACTATTGACGGGCCCCTGTCTAGACTTTTATGACATCAGTTCTGACAGTGGCACCCTTAGGCCTTATTTCCTGTATTTTTGTGGGTGTTCATTCGAACACCTGTGTGGGAGGGTGGTTTTTTACCGTTTTTATTTGAGGGTGCCACTTTAGTATCTTTTGCTTCCCCTATGTTGTCCCGTAGTCCAGGTTTTGGTGGACTTTGTTGTTAATAAATCATCATTGAAGGCTACTTGCAAATGTGTGTCTGGCTCATCATTGACTGAATCTTTCTGCTGTGGTAGTTGCGACTCCCTGGTATATCTTACCATCAGGGGGAGTCGTAACACCGGGGGTGGCGAACTTAATTGAGTTTAGGGGCCCACATGAATGGCAACTGGATCTCATGTGAGCCGGACCAGTTTAATTTTGGCCCGAAAAGTCAACTCTTGACAAACGTTCAACAGTCTGTCCTTGTATTTTGGCCACTGACCTCAAATCCGGTTGCCTTGTCATGGACCATTTTCATTTTTCCTGATTTTCAATTGCATTGAGTTCCCGGACTATTGACTGGCCCCGATCGCTACAGAACCTCCCGCCCCGAATAGATCCACGGCCATTAGGCCTGACTAGTCATGCCCGTATATTTCGCACAAAACAACCTTTGGTGATTAGAAAGATCGTGATTGGAAGTCAAGCAGTGGCGCACTCTGGCGATTCCTTAAATGTGAACGGTGTAGTTCTTTCACTTTTGCCCCCAAACAGTTGTGCTGAAATTCGACGGCAAATTTTTATTTTACGGACCGTCGGCTCTGTGATACGGAGCAAATGAATGTGGCGACAAACAAATCTATCAAATCCTGCATCAAATAAGCCCGCGCTGCGCGGTGACTTAAGGACACGAGCAGGGAGGGCTAAGAAAGCTATTGGGGGCTGGGCTTCATAATCGTAATGCAATCTGTCATCAATAACTGTAAATTTTTGGGCAAACGTGCTGACGCAGCCAAAAAAGTTGAAGTGAGCGCACAACGGAGGTTTTCCCTCTCCCTTTTACCTACTCGCATTAAGATTAGATTGCACGTACTTTATGATCTGCGTACTATACATCACGGCTACAGTGGCAGGAATTGGACGGGCGAGGTCATCGGGAGAAGTGCCCCGGTGACGTTTGATTTGATTAGACGGGAGTCCTTGCGCCCTAAAGAAGGCCAATGGAGACTGTCAGGAGTCGTTCTTTTTCTCCAGTCTTGGTGCTAAATCGCATCTGCGGCACATCAATGGATGCGGAAAACTCATTAAACGCAATCTCCCGTTTCTTGGATGGAACTGAAATTGGGTTCGATCTGGATTCAAATTCACTTCTTTATCTTCACGACAATCGCTAACCCGAACCAGGTCTGACTCATAACCAACTCCTCATAGGCAGCGGGACCAAATCCAGTGTTGGAAGATAAAATATTGGAATGATTTTCTCAGCAAAACACACTTTAATCATTTAGATTTCCATTATCGCCGCTTCCTGGGCTCATTACTCAACCTTGTTCCCTTGACTGCAGAGCTGCTGGCCAAATTTTCAACCTCCACGGAGCTCCATTTTTAGCCTTTGGAACCCGTTCGGCGCCAGTGACAGTGCTAGACGTCCAATCAAAAAATAAAACAAAGTATATATAAATATTTAGGGTTAGAAAGAAAAAGAAGTCCAGCAATTTCAGCAAGTCCAGGCGAGATTAAATGGAAAATGGAAATAGCGAGACTCAATTGAGTACGGTAAAAGAAGAGCGGTCTTATATTGTATCACCGTGTGACTAAAGCAATTTCACCTAAGCGGGACAGCGCGAACGGGATCTCGAAACCGGCTGTCAGTCACACAAACCTGCGCCTGGAGACTGAGAGAGAGCGAGCGTCCAATTCCCTCCCGCTTCAGCGACTTTGGCAAGCGCCAAAAATAAACACGAAACGCCGTCGTTCCAGTGAAGCAGAGTCAGCATGCCCATGTCGGAAATAGAGATGAAAAACATAGAATTTCAGATGAACACTTTCTCGGGTGCAGGTGTCCAACTCGCAGCCCGGGGGCCAGATTTTGACCGCCTCCTCATTTTGTCTCGCCCTAATTTGGGTTTTTCCTCAAAGAAATCTCAGAAGATGTACTGCCGTTTCAGAAACAAACCAAAAAACATAAATACTAATTTCCCTCCTTTTGTGTGTTTTTTTGGATTGGATTGGATAACTTTTATTCGTCCCATATTCGGGAAATTTCGTTGTCACAGTAGCAAGAGGCTGAGGATGCAGAAATAGAAAAGGCATTTTAGACATAAATAGGTAGGTAATAAGTAAGTTATACATAAATATAAAAATAAATGTGTTGCCGAAATATATATATGTGTGTATATGTGTATATATGTATGTGTGTATATGTGTATATATGTATGTATATATATACATACATATATATACACATTTATACACACATACATATATACATATATATATATATATATATATATATATATATATGTGTGTATATGTATATATGTGTGTATATGTATATATGTGTGTATGTATATATGTGTGTATATGTATGTGTGTATATATATGTGTGTATATATGTATATATGTGTGTGTATATATATGTATATATACATATATACATACACAGATGTACATGCATGCATACGGTAGGTCTTAACACTCAGCCATTTGTTTTGTTAAAGAGCCTGACAACTGATGGGAGGGTGCAGCAGTCTTTTGCTGAAAGAGCTTTGGAGGGACTCCACAGACTCATGCAGGGGGTGAGAGGTGCTGTCCATGATGTACATGCATGCATACGGTAGGTCTTAACACTCAGCCATTTGTTTTGTTAAAGAGCCTGTCAACTGATGGGAGGGTGCAGCAGTCTATTGCTGAAAGAGCTTTGCAGGGACTCCACAGACTCATGCAGGGGCTGAGAGGTGCTGTCCATGATGGACATCATCCATTACAAATGAAAATTAAATTTAGAAAAGACCGTTTTGAGATGAACAGTGTCTCTAAATTATTCACTGACTATCAGAATAGTTTCTTTTTCAATAGAAAGCTAAGCTAAATGGAACGGCAAAGAAAATTTACCATTTCAAAACATTCATTCCAACCTAAAAAAGCTCCAAAAATATATTTTGGACAATTTCGAGGTCACTCATGTTTCTAAATGACTTTCCGCATACATAGCCACGCAACCGTGGCGTTTTCCATACAGCCGTTCCCTGCTGCTAATTATGCTAATCTACCATTTTTTATCCCCCTTTGCCACCTTTTTTTACCTTTGCCGACCAGCGCACCTGCTTCATCCAGCTGTCAATTACCGCGCCCAATTACAAAGTGGCACACAATTAGGGTCCGCCTTCCGAGCCGGCCCACGCCGGTAATGAGTTTCCTCAGTCGTTGATCAAAGTCACCATCGCACTCTGCGGCCCGCACTTTACCAATTATTTTTTTTTGCTCCCCTGCGCTGCCATTTTGACCCCTCTTGAGTCGGCTTCTATATTTATATGCTAAAGCATCAGCATTTTCCACCCGAGGGGAGGGAAAAAAAGGATAATCCTATTTCACTGTTATGCCTTGACAATTTTTGACAGAAGGGTGCAAACACGCCGGCTCGCTCACTGCTCGTAATTCTCAGCCCGTCTTTTCACGATTTCCCATCACTGTTAGTTCGCGTCCAAGTCGGAATGCTGTCAGTTTTTGGAGGATAACCGAGGTCATCCGCCGTCTTACTAGCGGATGATGGGATGAAAATACGAGCGCTCGGAATGGAGGCGACACTCCTGCTTATTTTATTTAACTCGGTAATTACCGACCGCCGAAGGAATCGAATGTTTTCTCAAAATTGGCGATCTCTTTTGGGGCAAATGGTAAATAGAAAATGTCAATAAACAATAACAATTCCTGTCTTTTTGGAGTATAATACATTTTAGTTTAGTTTGGGTCTGAGACCATTTTAGATATAATATTTGGATTTTTTTTATATATGGATTAAAATAACTGGATTAAAAGTCCTGAATATTCAGTTTTTTATAGATCTAAAACAATGTTTATTTTAGCTTTTTTTGATATTTTTAGATTTTACAAAATGATTTTTGAACTGAAAACAGAAAAAATGGATTAAAAAATTACAATTATTGATTTAAAAGGGAGAAAATCAGGAAATGTAATATACATCTATACTCTTCGTTTTAATTTGATCCTAAAACAGAAAGTTGGCACTCATGATTGACTTTCCCGGGCCACACCAAATGATGCGGCGGGCCAGATTTGGTCCCCCGGGCCGCCACTTTGACACATGTGGTCTATAGTTTTTCAAAAACTACAAATGTGTTACTTTGCCTGTTGCCTATTTTATCAATTGTTCCATATTTACTATCACTTTAACATATGATATTTGTATGACATATGATCCTTTTCATTGTGCGTCCTTTGGCTAGGGCGACTTATTCTCCGATCTGACCTTCCCTCAGAAAAACAGGCGAATTAGATTTGAGCGAAAAGCCGGATCTGGCCAATCTGTCTGCACGCTACGCCAACATAAAGGAGGCTTTCCTACGTGAAGGCGGGGCAAATACGTGGAAGTCAATCAGGCAGGAAGACCGGCCATAATTCCTCTGAGCGATGCCAGCTTCTAATGGCCTCTCGTAATCAAGCACCCCCATTACGCACGGCGTAGGGCCCTTTTTCAGAAACGTCCTTTCCCCGCGCGCCAAGTGCACTCGCGAGGACGCGGGCGCTTCATTAGCTTTTACGCGCGGCGCTCGGTGTTTGCCGCAAGACTCGCCCGGTATCCACGGCGGAAGTGGTCCCCGAAGAGCCCTCGACAGCCGCCATTAGCGAGTTGGCGACGGCTCTTCTCGTCTTGTCGCTAGAACCGCATGACGGGAAGAGAATTTGTTTGCTTGGGAAGGACTGGCGACGACATGGGGTTGGATTTCCGAAGGGCCAGACGGCACGCGACGTCCTCCGCATGGCGAGTGACATTAGATGAGCGAGACAGATGCTCGGGTCGCGGCAGCTCATTAGTTAAGGCCGCAGAGATTGACTACGCTGCCATCTGCCAGCTCAAATCCTCCTACCTGCTTCCCAACGATGTCGTTTTAAGCAAACAAAAGACCAACGGGCTCACTCCATGTACTATTTTTTACTAACTTTAGTTCTTTTGCTTACTTCCACTACACCCCATTGACTTGACTTCTTTAGCGGTACTTCTCCTGCCGCAACCCATACTCTGTCTTGTCTCTAGGGCCGAAACTCTTTGGCTGCCATTGAAGACCTTGGACATCCGATCCATTTTGGGCCCATTCATGTGAAACGCTTGCATTTTCCAGTATTTTAGCCGACCAGGTTAAGGACGCCGACTTTGCAGTCGGCTTTGACATCCAGACGCCGGAGCTCCTACGCACCTGCCCACCATTGAGTTGAGGTAAACCCTGCGCCGTTAATAAACCACGTCACGTTTAGCAATTTGTTTACCCTTGTCACGACGAGCCGGCTGGCCTTATTTTGCCTCTTTCCAGAGATTTATTCCAAATCCGGAATCCTCCTAGTCCGAGTTACCCGCCGACGAGTCGGATAGCGATCAAAGCCGAGCCGGCGATACGTCACGGTGCCTCGCTTACACGCCCGCTAAAGGTGCCACCATTTTGTTTGTATACGCAGCAGGTGTGTATTTGCGAGCGTGAAGCACAAGTCGTATCCGAGGGATTAATCCGATCCATTATCTGGCAGGGCTCAGGGCAGCCCAATCGATGGCGTGCTCGGCGGCTGCTGATGAACTTCCCAGTGTGACCAGGTGTATCACTCAAAGCTGTCAGAGGGCACCTCTGCACTCTCCCCGACTGGCGTGGCATGGTCATCTTTCAGGGCCGTTGACGGCGCCGGACGTCCGATCCATTTTCTACGGAAAGGGTGAGCGAACGGACCTCTAAGCAGACTTTAAAGCCGTCAGAACGCTAAAAGGGTTGTTCGTTCGTGGTCATTTTGGCGGACAAAATCAGCATAGGGAAAAAAACTGCAGTTGTTTTTGCCCATTTTTGTCTTTTTAAGTCACCTCTACACCGTAAAACAATTTAAGGTGGCACGGCCGGTCCACTAGTCATCATAGACCATTAAAATGGGTGATCTTGTGTTGCCATGGCAACAACAGAGCCGCTCTTTGCCTCATTACGAGCCACTTCACACAGTATAGATGTTTTTTTTTCCCCAGGCCAATTGGTTTTTGTTCAAATTGATTTTTTTTTTAAAATAAGTTTTCAATCATAGTACTTTGACTCGCAAGTGTAATTTGTTCAATTACCAAGCTGAGAATTCATTGTACTCTGATATTAAGTCAATCATTTCCTATTGAAATTTGATTCTAGATTGCCTTCTTTCATCATTGGCAATAGAAAATGGACATTCTTCAAATAAATGGTGAAAACAAAAATTGAACCAATTGAAATTTGGTTCTAGATTGCCTTCTTTCATCATTGGCAGTAGAAAATGGACATTCTTCAATTCTTCAAATAAATGGTGAAAACAAAAATTTAACCAAACTATATGATGGTTGGTTTCAGAAATGTCATAATTTACTGTCAAAAATGTAAAAACAGTCTGCCTACTTCAATTTCTTGACACTTTTAATTCAATTTTGTTAAACGGTGCGAAAAACCTGGAAACCAAAGCTAGCCCAACATATGCTAAATAGTGTTGTCAAACAAACAAAAAATTGTCAAGGAGCACGCTCCATGAAACAATGTAATTGTGTGACATTATCCCGAATGCGATAACTTCAGGGCAAATTATGAATGCTGCGTCAACTCGAGCGCAAGCCGCCATGACACGGAGCAAAGGGTGGCGTCCGAATCCTTCAAGCTGAAGAAATGAAAGGAATGATGGCGGCGGCGGCGGTGGGGAAGGGGATCAAAATGGCAGGGCGGTTATGAGATGCCTTTTCAAGATGCCGCCGTTTCGGCCGCCGCGCCAGTCAATCACGATTACAATAGCTGGGGAGAGAGACGAGAGCGCCGGCCCAGAAAGAGCACCGGCGATAATTACAATGCGAGGGACAAGATAATGGGAAGGCGCCGCGCCGCGTCTTGTCGCTCCAATCGCTTTGCGCGTCGTCACCGCCGCCCGTGACAACCGGCAATCACGGCTCACGGTGACGGGAAGCAAAATGAATTCATGTGAGCTGCACGCGTGAGAGGGACAAAGGATGATTCACTCAGCGGCGATACAACGTGAACCAGACTCAAAACATTTGGAGTAAATATCCCAAACGTGTTTTGAGTCATTTCCATTCAGGTCCGGCCCCAAGGACCAATCGTTCTATCCCCGGCGTACGCTTGAAAAATGGAATCCTTTCCCATTTCCCTCTTAGTTATTGCTAATTCAATAACAGAAGGTGGGCCTTAATTGTTTTGTTTTCCCAGTATGAGTTTATTGAACAAAGTTGCAAAAGTTGCGCCTTGTTTATGTGCAGTGTGATTTGAATGGTCCTCATTATTCCGTAAAAGTAACCAAATACGCTGATTCTTTATAACCTGTTCCTTGATGTTGACCTTTGACTTACTTGAAAAGTCGGAGAAAGAAAGCCCGAAGAAATTGGGCTTCACCAAACATGAGTAACTGCTGCAATCTTGTGGCAAATTTCAGCCATTGCACCCCGTCAGGATTTGTTATTATTTCTCATGTACCAGCAACTCTATCTTAGCCCTGCGATTAATTGTACCAGGTGTCAAAGGTAAGGATCAATTGAAAATGCGTACTTGGACACATGGATTTTTATACTGCTCTGCAGTGGCGGTCCATGCATTTTCTCGTAGCGCCTTCAACGAATCAATCCAACCCTCAAAAACTATTTTATGGCTATAAAACCTCTACTGCAGCTACAGAACCTCATACAACTGAAATATTATTTTACTCACCCAAAATCCTTTTTAACTGTACACAATATCATCCTCCTTTCTTTCTTCCTTCTTTTCTATGGCCATCGAAGCTAATGCTGAAAGTCGAGCCTGTCCTGTCGTATTTCTGGTAGTTGCTGAAAGCGATGACTTATCCCCACGCCTGCGAGAAGGCCTGGTGTCCCCAAATCGAATTCTGATTGGTTAAAGCAACAGTCTTATTGACGCTTGTTTAATGCAGCAGAGCCTGTAGAACTGATTGTGAAGGCCTTGAGGCAGATTTCTGACCCTGGCAACAAATAATGGCTGAAATGTGATTGGTTAAATGTTTCAATATGAAAACACATCTGGAAGCAGTGCAAACAGGGGGGAAAAGCAATGAAAGGAAGCTAACAGACCATTTGGAATTATTTTATAAGTATTGATGGACATAATATGATATATGATTCAGATATTTCTTAGGTCAGCAGAGAAGGCCTTGAAGGCCCTGACGGCCCGCCACTGCTGCTCTGCTATAAGTTCATTTTCTAACACTATAACTGTTTGTTTTTATCTTGTAGGTGCTAAAATGCCATAGTTAGTGTGTCCTCAAAATCAAAACACTTGATTGCGAAAGCGCCTCAACTTTGGTTGGACATCCAGCCTTTCTGACGTCACCTAGCGGGCCGGACTTTTTGCCAGAGATGCAGGACAGGATGGGGGGAGTAAGAATGGAGTGCGTGTTGTTCTGCAATCCCTTTTCTCAAGCCTGATTGTTCTGCGATCTCCTCCGCGTGAAGAGCCGCAAGATGAGAAGCGGGGATTACGTCTGCGTCACTTTGCAAGGTGGCGGGCCCTGGGGGTTCACTCTGGAGGAAGGCCAGGGGGACTCTGACGCACCTCTTCTGTTTTCCAAGGTAATTTCTCCTTTTCATCTCACATTTTGACCTGCGATTCTCATTTTCGGTCACGCAAACTACATTCAAACCTGCCTAAACCAGTTGGTCGCCGCTACACACCCAAGCCCGACCCTTGAGTTAGTTTGTCAAAAGTGAGAGAACTGTGTTTGACTGAGCGAGATTCCTCGCTACCCCTTATATGGTTAAGGCCAAGGAAAGGCAGAGTCTTCAGAAGCAAAGGTATGCGCGTTCCCCCCCAAAAAGTGCCATGCATAACTTTGGCACACTCACCCCATTACAGCGTAGGAGCTTGAGGGATCCACTGTGAAATGTCTTGTCCTTATAAGGGAACTTTTGTTTTCCCCTCTTCTGACCTGTGTACAAAACCGATGAGGTCATTTGAGGTTTTTTTTCTTTCATTTAAAGCAACAGAGTTTCACAAACCAAGGGAATTCATTACACCAATAAGGCCACGCTTGTCTAACTTCATGGAAACCTTCATTAGGCATCAAACCTTTTTTGGAGGTAACCCCCCAGGGAAAACCTTGTACGGCCTGGGTGGACGTGGAGGGTTTTATCAGCGCTATAAAGCCGCCCATAAAAATCACATTTCATGCATACAAGGCAGGGTCCTCTCGTTTTACAAGTCGCCGTCGTCGGGATTGCTTACGTTGGAGCGCTGAATTGTTTTGGATTCATTTGTCGGGCCCTTTTTTGTCGCTGGTTTTGAAACGGCGTCATCTAGCGTCAAAAAGGTTTCACACAATTCCATCTTTGGAGTCTACTGTGTGCTCAGTCTCAAAACGGTTCATTTATAGAGGAACTCTGGTCATGGATTGTTAATATGCCGTGCTGGGATTTCTTTCAATGCTCAATTGTCTTATCAACGTGCTGTTTTATGGCCCGTGGAAAGCAATCACAAGCGGGCTAAAGCATCCTCGCCCTTTCATTTGAAAATGTTAGTGATTGAGTAACGTGATGCTTCACAGGTGGAGGCAAGCGGGCCTGCTTCCCAAGCCGGCGTACGGGAAGGCGACAGGTTGGTGGCGTTGAACGGAGAGCCGTGTGCCGGCGTGGCGCTTTCGCAGGCCCGCGCCCTGCTGGATGCGTCGGATGGGTGTCTTCGCTTGCTCATCAAGAGGTAGAGCGAAGAAAGCTATACGGCACTCAAATGCAGCCAATGAGTTAAGCCGTGACATTTCCCCCCCTGCCAGATGGAGAGGGAGGAAGGACACTTTCAAGATGAAGGAGCTCCAAATACCCACGTCCCAGGACGGCGGAGAGACTCCCCCGCCGTCAAACACGAGGGATCCCTCGCCCAGTGTCGGCGGAGAACCGGCAGCTTCTCCGCCCTCGACTCGAAATCCCCTCAGTCAGCACGGAGTGGTGCGAGGGAGGGCGCCACCAGCATCAGCATCACCAGGGAGGGGCATCCCGAGCGGTGGAGTGGGAGGCCCCGGGGTGAGCGCCGGCTCCCCAGGCGCGGGAGGAGGGCCCCACCAGCTTCCCGACTCTTTTAGTCTCGCTTTCCAAATCTCCTCAGATGACGGAACGCCCGCCGAGGAGCAGGATTCCGATTCCGATCCGGAGAAACCCAACAAACACAGAGCGAGGCACGCCAGTGAGTAAACTTGGTGGAATGACTAGATTTCTGTGTGTTGTGTGTGTGTGTGTGTTTGTTGGTGGCTTGGAGGTTATTTGACAGTGTGTGAATTCCAAAGTGCGACTGAAAATAGCACGGCAGGCACTGCAACTGGTCAATGGCCCCCAATCTCTCCTTTGAATGAATGACCCATTCCGAGAAATGAACGGAAACAAAGTCTCCGGCGTTACAAATATTAAGAGACCTCATTTATTATTATTGTTTATTCATTGTTTTCAACAAAGCTGTCGCAGAGGCCCTAAATACACCCGCATTACGTCAATGATGCCCGCAGAAGCGCGGCACTTTGACAGACACCAGCATGTGCGCCCCATAGCCGTTACCTGATCCCCCCTACGACGGGGTGCTTCAACTGAGCTAAAAAAGTGATTTGGACGCTCACTCTGCCTACTGTCCTTGTCACCTTCAGGTTAGTCGTGCAGGAAATTCAAACAAGTTACCTCGTTTTATCAAGATCGGGTGAGTTCGCTTGGAAATGAATTAACCGCAGCGATTATTTCGATTGAACAGATTGTGTCGTTGTGAGTTGATACAGAAAAAAACATTTGATTTGTTTGAATTCATTATTATACGGAATGCGACTCGTTGCGCTTGAATCGCAATTGAAATCAGTGACGAGGTCAATTCGTCAAATTCACAGCTTGTCATTTCTAAATAAATGACTTTGCAGACTTTTAAGCATTTTCAATGGATACAATCCTCTGAGAGGGAATTTATGGGAATGCTGATTGAATGCAACATGCTCTCCACGGGTCAAAGACTTCTGTAATTGCTTTGCGGCTTTATGACTTAGCAATGAGGGAGAGAAGAATGCTAGGGGTGAATGAAGAGCGTGTCGCAGATCCGCTTGTGGCGTTTTATTGTTGACTTTCCCTGACGTCAAACCAAGTGTCGTCTCCCTGCAGGGCTCAGGCGCAGCGAGAGCGTCTCCGACAAGCAGCTGAAGGAGGCCAGGTCCAAATGCAAGCGGATCGCGCTTCTTCTTAGCGCCGCGCTGCCCAACCCCAACAACAAGGGCCTGTTGATGTTCAAGAAGCACCGCCAGCGAGCCAAAAAGTACACCCTCGTGAGCTACGGCACTGGCGGAGACCAGCACGACCACAGCACCGAAGAGGACGGGGAAGAGGTCGCCGTATTTGAATTGGCTCTCGACAACCGAGACCAGTCGGATTCAGAGAATCGCTCCCGCTGCGGCAAAAGCGCGCTGACCGTCCGCCTGGAAAACAGTCTCCTGGAGGGCCAGCGGAAGCAAACTGGTATGGAGTGTTTGCCCGAAACCAAGGGGAAGGGCGCCCTGATGTTCGCCCAGCGGCGGCAGCGAATGGACGAGATCGCGGCCGAGCACGAAGAGCTTCGGCGTCACGGGATGCCCGTGGAAGGGGCGAAAGCGGAACCGGATCAGGCGTACATGGATGTGAGTGTTCAGCAGCAATACCAGGAGCAGCAGTACTTTGAACAGCAGCAATACCAACACCAAATGCAACAGCAGCAGCAATACCAACAACAAATACAACAACAGCAGCAATACCAACAATATCAGCAGCAGCAGCAGCAATTTGAGCAACAGCAAATGTATCAGCACCCTCACTTTTCAGGGGATGCTTCAATGCAACCGCAAAGCCATGAGTCACGGAGTTCTTTGGGCAACCGCACCGCAAAGCCTTTTACAGTCCAAAACATGGCAGCCGCCCCTTACTCTCCTGCCCTGAGTGCGACCGATCAATATTCTGCGGTCCAGGGAGAGCAGATCGCTTCTCGTGACGAGCGCATTGCCACGCCTGCAATCAGGTCGGGCCTCCTCGATTCAAAGAGGAGGAGCGTCGCCGCCAAGCCCATGTTCACGTTCAAAGAGGCGCCAAAGATGTCACCTAATCCGGAGTTGCTAAACCTCCTAAACATGAGTAACAAGAAGGCGGGTTTTGAGTCGGGACCCGAGGAAGACTACCTCAGCCTCGGCGCCGAGGCTTGTAACTTCCTCCAGTCGTCCCGCTCGAAACACAAAGCTCCCCCGCCGGTTGCCCCGAAGCCTGTGATTGATCCAGGCTCCGCCCCTTGGTCTCCGCAGATGGAAGTAACCAATCCGCAGATGGAAGTAACCAATCAAGGCGTGCCTTCTCAGCATTCTGAAAATAGCACCGCATGCGCACCTGCCGTGGCCCACACCGTAGACGCCGCCCCTGCAAATGACCGAGAGCCCACCTCTACTGTGCCGGCTTCTGGGCCTTCCCCCGCACCAGCCCAACTGGAAGCCCCCATGCACGCCGCCGGGCAACAACACACATGGCCTCCATTAAGCCAACAACAAGAGGGAAACCGTCACGCTAGATCTTCTCCCCAGCTCGAACCCGGCAATGGAAGAATTTGGGATTCCACACAGGTAGGCCAGCAGCAATCTACAATTTCACATTATCCGGCGCAAGCACAGCCCCAGGAGCCGCCCTTGAGCCAATCCTCTCTCCAGCCACAATGGGCAACGCCTCAAGCCACTCACAGTCAAGTGCAGTCTCAGAGTGCTCCCAATACTTGGACACCCCAAATTCAGGCACCGTGGGATCAGGCAGAGCAAGCACCCTCACACGCCCAGGCAACATGGTGTCAGCCTCTAGAACTAGCGCAGTCTCAAAGAGAACCAAACTGGACTCGCACTCCAGAGGCGCAGGTGGAGCAACTTGGACCAAACTGGGGACGGCCACAAGAACCGATTCTGCATCAGGTGTCCTGGGCCCAGCCTCCAGCGGTCGACTCTCAACCGACATGGGCTCCACACAAATCCCAAGCTCAAGCTCCTTGGGTTCAGCCAGAATCTCAGCCACAGCCTGCATGGGGTCAACCCACACAGACCAACTCTTTGCAACAGGCCCAAGCACCTGATCAAAATTGGGTTTCTGCTCAGCCCCAAGGACACCCTCCAGCGATGAATTGGCCATCCCCTCAAGCCACTTGGACAGAAACAGCCCAAGCCCAACCTCCCACCGGTTTGAACGAGTGGGCACCTGTTCCCGCCCAGCTGCAACCATCTTGGTCCCAGCAGCCTCCAGAACTCCTCCAGCGGCCATCTAACGCCTGGGAGGACGAGCTGGGTCCGCCCCAACATCAGGCGGCCTGGGTCCAGTCTGATCACGCTCAGCCAAAGCCGTCTTGGCAAAACGCGCCTTTGAAAACCGTGGCGCAGAGTGCGATAAATGAGCGGTCGCCAGCTCAAACACCCAACAGCGCCTGGGCGCCGCAGTCCCAACAAACCCCCGCCACCAACACTCCACCTTTGGCCAAGCCTTGGAATAGCCAACAAAAGCGTGGCCCGCAGCCAGCGAAAGCCTTCACCTCGGGTCACAGCGTTTCATTCCCTGTCAACCCCCTGGCCACCGTCCTGAACCCGTCATCCTCCAGTTCGGCTTACGAGATGCCGGCCGTCCGGGGCAAAGGCGCCGACATGTTCGCCAAAAGGCAATCTCGTATGGAGAAGTATGTGGTGGACTCGGAGACCGTGCAGGCTAACATGGCGGGCC
The DNA here is from genome assembly GCF_051989625.1 of Stigmatopora argus. Taxonomy (NCBI): domain Eukaryota; kingdom Metazoa; phylum Chordata; class Actinopteri; order Syngnathiformes; family Syngnathidae; genus Stigmatopora; species Stigmatopora argus. The sequence goes on from NC_135406.1 coordinate 2,010,978, forward strand.
GATCCACGTCGCCAGCTGCCTCCTTACCAAGCGAGTGGAAGTTCACCCCTAACGTACGTGCCCCGCCCTCACGCGGTTTCAATCCCATCCAGTCCCCTTCGTATCCCCCGGCCGCGATTAAGCAGCCCCCTTCTAGCGGCCCTGTGTCCAAAGCTAAGAAAAAAGGCAAGCAAGGACCTCCCCCAAAACCTCTTGACGTCGTTGACGTCATGAAGCATCAACCCTACCAGCTTAGTGCCTCCCTTTTTACATACGGGCCTGCAGCAGAAACTGCAAAGGAGTCTTCTCCTCAGCCCCGCAGTTCCCCCCAGAACCAGCAACCGATTCAGCCGGCTGGACCAGTTAGCGCTTCGTACCCCCAGCCGCCATACGAGGGCAATTACCAGCCCAGTCCCGATGATTATCCCCAGAAATCTGCAAGTGCTCCTTACTGGCAACCCCACAGCCAACAGAGCCCTCAATTGCCCAGTCCCCAGGACCAGCCGCCGCAGGTCCCTTACGAAGCAGCTGCTAGCCCACCTTACCTTTCACCTAGCTTGGCCTTCCAGCAGCCCACCCACGCAAATGTAGCTCCCAACTATCCCGTCGCTTCCCCGCCCGGCTCCACGGCCGGAGCTAACCCCGGCGCAGTGCCGAAACCAAAGTTTACGGCTAAAAAAAGCTGTGCGCAGGTGTGGAAGCCCACGGTCCCTGAGTAGTAGCGATCCTTGCTCCCCGTTGTCTGAGTTGATTTTCTATATTCAAAGAAAAGTTTCATTTTTTTTTCCGTTTACTCGTTAACCAGAGTTGCTTTACAAATAAGATCTCTTTACGTTGACTACGCGGTAACTTTGTTAAATCAAAACTGAAACTAAGAATAGGTGTCAACAATCTTCTACTGCTCTATCTAAACTAACACTGGCCACCATTGGCGGCCGTAGACGTCCAATCTGTTTTAACTGGACCTCGCAGTCTGAATAGGTGAAAAAAAAATCCAATCAATCAAATTTTGGAATCTTGCTTGCCCTCAGGCCATTTAAGCTTTTTTTGTCAGCTGTTGCATCACGCTAGCTGTTATTTTTAACCGAGGTGCGCGCATAGCAGGCTTGAATTTCACCATGAGCCACCATGACCCAGTTTCATACATAATATGCAGTATATATTCCAACAATACTGTCATATGAATGTAACGATCTTGCATTTATTTATATTTTGCTTGTCAGCTGCTATATTTTTCATGTCTCACTTTCCCCCCCTTTGTGTTTCCTCTCTTCTTGACACAGTGCACTTTCTGTACTATTCACTGCAGTGCCATTAAAAGAAACTCCTATCCCTCTTTGACTTTCATTTCTTTTATTTTTTGGGTTTTGTTCTGTTTTGCATGCCTTTTGGTTTTCTTCTATGTTCAAAATCCAACACCATTCACCCCAACGAGAAGTAGAATCAGACAAATGAGCCTCTTAAAATCTTGCAATAGGCAAGATTCAACTTAAATAATGGCACATTTCCCATGCTTCTTCTTGTCTTGCACCTCCTCTTTTCACCACACGCCTGCAGCATTTAGTCTTAGAAAATGAGAACGGTGAGAAACACGTCTGGTCTGTTTCCCCCTCTAGGTGGCTGGCAGGAGTTACTCTCTGCCGCCTCTGGGTCAAGGACCCCCCACAGGTCACCGGTCGCAAGCTGCCTCTGGAAGGCGCCCGCCGTCGTCCATGCAGTCGTCCTGCCTGGAGAAGGCCCCCAAAGCCGTGACGCCCTGGGAGGCGGCGTCCCGCCATCCCCTTGGGCTGGTGGACGAGGCCTTCTCCTTCCGGGACCTGCAGCTGAACCTGGCCTCCAGCGTTCGCCTGGCGGCCCAGCGTAAGCTCGTCCCTGAGCCGCCTGCCCAGTGGACGGACGGCGCGTCCCGGCAAAAGACGGCCGGCCACTGGAGCTGGGGCGTCGGTAGCACCGGCCAGCGTGTGGGTTACGGATCCCTGCCCAGGCAGTGGCAGCCTCATAGGTCGGCGACCCAGTTGCCCCCCCCTTCCCAGGGGAGAAGACCACCAATGCAACGATCTTTTTATAGAAGCAACTACAATTGGCAGCAGTAGGACGCAAAGACTTGAGAGACTTTGCATGCAGTACTTGTATTCATGTCACTTGTATTAATAGCACATAGAGAGAGACTTGGTAGTTCCTATATAGCATGTCACCAAATACAGAATAGCAGCAGCCTGCATGCTTCCCCCCCAAATTTTTAAAGCATTTTTCCCCACCAAAAGGAGCCAACTGGACTTGAATTTTCTCCTGAATACTCTGAGAAGTGAATTGAAAGGTGCTCAGTTACTCCATAAAATGTGTTCTTATGGATCTGACCAGATACTAGAGGTTCTAGGCAAGCTAATGCTTAGTCATCCACCCCCCTCCCGATTGAAGTGGTCATGTGTAGATGTCCAATCCATTTGATCTGGGAACACCCAGGTCAAATGGATTGGACATTTACACATTGGACATCCGTTGCTGTCACCGCATAAGTTCGGATTGGAAAACTGCTTTAGGAGTCTTAATTTATCGTACCAACGAGTTGCAGTTTCGTTGAAGCAGCTTGTGCCCGCCCTCCTACTGTAACATCACCAACCGAGAGAGTCGGGCTCTAAATTTAACCCCCCTTCCCTTCTGAGTGTAGCAATGACAACAACCTGACACCTCTTTAGCCACTCGGTGAGCTCAGGCCGCAGTTCCTCCTGTGTCCTCGCAGTTCACTGTCCATCTTTTCCCACACTTGGAGAGACCCTCGCCCACCTCCATCGCCGCCAAGGACCTCTTCAGGGCAGGTAAGACTGCACCTTTTCCCGTCAATCATGTCTGGCACGGCAATGTTTGCCCTCGCATTTGTGTTGTCGAGGTCACGCTAACGCTAATTCCTAGGGGAAGCCATGTCTCTCTTCTCCACCATGACGAGCGGGGAGAGGAAATGCCAGGCTTTGGCAATCTGCAGGGAGATTCAAGGCCTGGAAGGTACTTTGTAACAATTCGTGTTTTGACAATTTCAACAGAGGTTCTGAGGTCACTGTTCACCAGGGACCTCTTAGAGAGCTTGCCTATAAATAAGCAAATGAATCCTTTCCCAGCCAAATGTAACCGAGCCCTATGTCGTTGTTATCTGGGACACGATATTTGGGGTGAGGGCAACTGCTCTCTGGTTCGAGGCGGTTCTGAATGCCACCGACAGCTGAGTCGTACGCAAATTCCCTTCTGTTTGTCCGTGCAGACGTGGAGATGGATCTCGGCAAGAAGGTGAGCGTACCCCGGGATATCATGCTGGAGGAGCTGTCCCTGGAGTCCAATCGGGGCTCGCGGCTCTTCAAAATGCGGCAGCAACGCTCGCAAAAGTACACCTTTGAAAGCACCCTCAACGACAGGAACTCGCACCTCAACGTAGGTGCCCACTCTCCCATCTCGTGACGCTCAAGTACTTCATGTTTTGACCAGAAACCAAAGGCAGACCGTGTCTATTTCTGAAAGAAGATTCAAGTGGAACGAGTAGTTGTAGCTCAGTTTTCTTTGTCTTAAGAGGTAGTCTGACTACCTAAAATATATTTACCTGGATGTATTATCCCTCACCTACTCTACTCCCGCTTATCTTAACAAGTGAGGTTTTGCCATACTTTTGTTTGTTTAGCGCTCGGGGGCGAATTCAAGTTGTCCACATTTCCTCAGGAAGAGGCGGAGCAAATCGGTATCCTTCACAGGCATGACTGGACCACAAACAGTTTGTTTTTATGCCCGCATAGAAAACGGCCGACTCGCCGTCTGATAATCCTAAATCCCCGGAGGATGGCAGCTCTGCCGAGAAGGAGGCCGGCGAGCACCGGGCAGACGCCGCGACTGTGCCGGATCCGTACAGCATCGCACCCGGTAGGCCACGCCACAAAGATGCGGGAATGGCTTTAACTCAAAGACAGATGTCAGTGAGAATATTTCTGTCAATGGCAGCGAATGAGTGAAAGATGCAAGTGGACTTGCCCAGGGCTTTGTTTTTTTTTGGGATCTGCGCGTCTTTCCCCTGAGGGCAAAACATCCACTCAGGAAGGAGGATTGTTCATTGTGAGCATTGTGAGTCCCTCCACCCGCCTGCCCCCTCATTATGTAAGCCTCTCACCCCCCAACCCCATCCCCACCCGTCCTCCCTGAATGATGCACTGGCTTTAAAGGATCCTACTTTAGATCGGCCTGCCTCTGTCTCTCTTTCCAACATTTGCACACACACGACAGATTTTTTTCCCGAAAGAGGATTCGCATCATTTCATTATTTTGGGTTTGCCATATTATCACTTCAACAACACAACTTAAAATCCGTTAGAACCGTTTGTGGCTCTTTCAATTTCAGCGTTATCAGTGGAAATATGACCTGTTAAAAACTTTTCATTTTAAGGCAACTTTACTCCATCGTCCCTTAGGCTACGGGGGTCCCCTGAAAGACGTCCCCCCGGAGAAATTCAACAGCACGGCCGTCCCAAAGTCCTACCGCTCGCCATGGGACCGGTCTCTGTCCCGGGATGACGCTCTTATGTCCCGGGTGTCCGAACCGGAACCACCGGCGGACCTGCCGGGCTACAAAAGCTTCAATAGGTAAACCTCGCTCTCCACCATTGGCAGCGAAAAGCCTCCCATTCACCGGCGAACCCGCCGCTACCCGCAGAGTGGCCATCCCGTTCGGCGGCTTCTCCGCGGCGCCCGTCAAGCACCCCAAGCCGGACTTGGTCCTGCCCGACTACCCCGAGCTCATAGAAGCGGCTTCGGCCCGTCGCCCTTCCTTCAACCGGGCCGCTTTAGGGTGGCTCTCGGCAGGCGCTCCGGCACCCCTTTGCGCCATGTCGCCAGAGGCCACGGCGGCCCCGGAGTCAGATGACCTTTGATCCCGCTCGCAAATCTCAATGAGGTACAGCAACCTGTGGAGTAGTCACAAATAATCTTAAACGGGTCATCGTTGAATGCAGTGTCGGGACGTCAGGGCCTTCAAGACCTTCTCTGCTGGCCTAAGAAATATCTGAATCACATGTTATTTTTTTGTCCATCAATACTTATTAAATAATTCCAAATGGTCTGTTCGCTTCCTTTTATTGCTTTCCCCCCTGGTTGCACTGCTTCCAGATGTGTGTTTTCATATTGAAGCATTTAACCAATCCCATTTCAGCCATTATTTGTTGACCGGGTCAGAAATCTGCCTCAAGGCCTTCCCAATCAGTTCTGCAGGCTCTGCTGCATTAAACAAGCGTCGATAAGACTGTTGCTTTAACCAATCAGATTTCGAGTTGGCAACACCACAATGCCTTGTCGCAGGCGTAGGGATACGTCATCGCTTTCACCAACTATGATTGGCTAGTGATTAGCCAGAGCTACCAAACTCTATCTGTAGCGAGCTGCACAAGCAAATATATTGTTGTGTTGATTTAAAGCCATTTTCAAGACGGACTATGCCAGAAATACGACAGGACAGGCTCGACTTTCAGCATTAGCTTCGATGGCGATAGAAAAGAAGGAAGACAGAAAGGAGGATAGATATTGTGTACAGTTAAAAAGGATTTCTGGTGAGTAAAATATGGCTATATTCCTAAATAATATTTCAATTGTGGGCCTGGTTCTGATATCTGAAAAGCTCCGGTGTTTGTGTTTAATCACTAAATGCTACTAGGAAGTGGATTTTACCCCATTTTAGTGCAATTTTTGCCGTTTCGCCATTGACGTCCATCGCTGTCTTTTCCCGTGAAAATCACCCCCCGATCGGGTTGTAATGTCTGAAAAGCTCCAGTATTTGTATTTAATCATTAAATGCTGCTAGGAAGTGGATTTTACCCGTTGAAGGCGCTACGAGAAAATGCACGGACCGCCACTGGTTGAATTTATAATGATTGTTTTTCTAAAATTGTGTCCAGTGCATTTTTCTTCACTTTTGTTGATGGGATGTGGGGGAAACATAGATGAGTACTATCTTACTCCTCACTCTGAATGCATATGCTTGTGCTGGAAATGAGAATCTCTTTCTGCGTGCATTCCAGGCACTAGGAATGCGAGCCACTCCCTTTCCCACCCACTCCCCGCGCTACAATATTGGATTGCCCTCCAGAGAGAGATAGCCCCTCCGGTTGAACGGCACGAGACGTCCAATCCGTCGAAACGGGGGAGTGCGGCAGCGAATGAACGTTTTGTTCCCGATATGAACTCTTTGAAAGAGTTTTAGTGTCCAGGGGCCACGCGACTGTCTGAAAGAGGTTATGCAGATGCGTGAACTCTATTTGAACCGTGATTGTCGTGTTGATGGAAATAATTGTGGCACAGGCGGTCAAGAATGGCGGAGGGGAGCCAGACGATTCGATTATTCCTCTTTGACCGCTTTACCCTCGAGGCCGTTTGCCTGGGTGCCGATTCTCAGCTACGCGCCGGGTCCCGCGTTTCGTTGGTTTCATCGAGGGAAATCGCAACTCCAGAGGTGATCCGTCTCCGCTATTGGCCGGGCTACCAGGGTAACACTCTCAAGTGCCAACCAGGAAGTGCCGCGTATGTCCTCAAGTGCCAACCAGGAAGTGCCACTTTCCTGCCGAGGGGGACTGCCAAAAAGAAAACGCATTTCTGCGTAAGGTACTCTGACAGAATTGATTTTTTTCCACATCTAGTCATGGATAGAAACGAAAATAAAGTATTGGACTAGACCACCCGGTACGGTTGGATCAAATGTTTATCCTGGGGAATGGGTGTTTATTCATTGATTTCAAATCAAATGTCTTCATAGAGTCCATTTTGTAAAGAGCATAGTCTTACAAAAAGAGCTTTATCGCCACGCTCCAAAAGGTGAAATGATTTCTAAAAGCAAGCCTTATAAGTCCCTCGGGGAATTGTTAGTGGAAGGAAATGGCTCGGCCTCTTCGATGGAATCCTTTCAAGTACTTCCTGCGGAAAGGACTGGAAGTTGCTGATACAATGTGACCCGCTCGCCGCGCACATGCTAAATCATGGTATGCCATTTCCGTCTACCCTGATTTACTTGAACTAGACAGAGAAAATATGCAGTAGATATTGTTGTTGTTTTTTTTACATCACAAGAATAAGCATACAGGTTAAGACATTCCATAGAAACAATGATTTCCATCCAGTGTTTAATTTCTGACATTACGTTAAATATGCGTTTGCTACATACCATCTTTCAACAAAATGCGATTAATCACAATTAATCTCTTGCCAATAAAATGTGTTAGCAATGACTAGTCCTAGTTTGAACTCAATTACTGGTGTTTATAATATTCACATTTGTTACGTTCTCATCTCAGCTCATGTTCGGAACCGCTTTATCCTCACTAGGGTCGCGGAGGGTCCTGGAGCCTATCCCAGCTGACTTCGGGCCAGAGGCAGGGGACACCCTGAATTGGTGGCCAGCCAATCGCAGGGCACAATGAGACAAACAACCAATCACTCGTAGCTAGGGGCAATTTAGAGTGGCCAATCAACCTACTATGCATGTCTTTGGAATGTGGCAGGAAACTGGAGTACCCAGAGATAACCTACGCAGGCCCAGGGAGAACATGCAAACAGGTGGACCGACCCGGATTCGAACCCAAGTCCCCTGCTGTGAGGCTGACATGCTAAACACTCATCCACCGGTTGTGGTTAGTAAATAATGAAAATGATATTAACTCATTCAGTGCCTTTCTTGAGTATAGAAGTCCAATTTTGACAGTTTTTCTCATTTTGTGAGTTTGTAGTTTGTCACTCGTAGGCATCCAACCCAAATATTAATGAGTTTTAAAAAAATCAGATGCAAAATGAACTGAAATTGGGTATGGCTTTTAATTGTACGTCCCTTTGATTTGCTTGCTTTTATGTAACAGGATTGCACAGATGGCGAACAAATGTCTGACGTCACTTTTGCCTGTATAAAAAAAATACAAAATAAAAAAAAAATGCAACTGTACCATGGCCAGTCAATATTTAACAGCCCCTCGCCCCCACCCCTGTTTAATCATTGGCTCTCGCACTACTGGATTCGAAACAGCAAGTATGCATGCGATGTGCAACTTGGGAGCGTGCGCGCGCACGAGCGAGCGCGCGTCCGCGTCCAGTCGCATGGCACACTGCAGTAAACAGAGTTGAGGAAGGGGCGTGACTTGGACATCTTTCCTCGGAAAACATCTCTCATTCACTTCAGGTGCCGAAAGAAAGAAAAGTGGACGCGCAGTTTCGTCTGGGACCGAATCGCGTCACAACAAAGGCGCTTACTTGGCGTTTTTTCTGCGGGGGGGAGTTGAAAACCAGGACGGAAGTTCTCCCGACGGACGCCCCTCCTCCCCACTTTTCACCTTCGCAATTGCGCTTTTTTGGATTTATCACAGCTCACGCGGATCAATTCCAGGCCATCGACAAGGTGAGTTTTTTTCCTCCAACTTTCATTTTTTGTGTACGAGGACAGGAAATGTAGAACCTGAATGCAACACAGGTGAGCTGGAGAATCAGGAAGTAGCTCGACCAGGTGTGCGGGTTGTCTTTGACAAGGCGATAAACGTGTCAAACAAAGGCAAAACTCGACTTCAACGTTAAAAGGAGAAGCTATTTAGTCGAAAAACGCCAAGAGTTGTTTATTAACAATAAATAAAAACCTGTAATCGGACACCTGGAAATAACTGCGTTGCGTTCAGTGAAATTGGATAAAAAGCTACTTTGGCAGGTGTCACCGGAATCGCTGCTATGGTTACCTGCGAAGAGCCAACATGTCACCCAACGCATTTGAACTCTATTAAACTATATAGTATCTTTTTTTAGATCATGCCCTTTGTGTCGCCAAACTTTCGGGTTAGACGTCTAGCGCCGTCAATGGCAAAGAAACTAGGGCTGCTGTGATTAATCAACTCATATGTGATTCAAATGAATCTTTTAGATCTTAACATTGCCCAAAAGTTCTTTAATAGCCAAATTTTATTTGAAAGAGCACATTGTACATAATGACATTTTCTGAGTATGTCAATGGGTGCGCTGAATGGAACCCCGGGCCACGTGTTTGACAGCCATGACCAATCCGATATAGCTCAACCTATCATTGTAGCGTCCCAGAGACCTCATTTGGAGGCATGCTGCCAAACCTGAAACTGCCACCCCCCAAAAGGTGTTTGCTTACACTGTGTCAAAAGCATTGTACCGAATCGAGGTTACAAGGATGATTATTTATATCCATTTTTTAAAAAATGCACATTTCGGCATCCCAACAGAAACGGAACCCCCCGTGGTCCGGAATGGGTCCGATTTTGAGAGAGTCATCGGGAATTCCTGCCTCCCATGCAAAAGCCGACCCTCTCTAACGAGCTCGTCTGTCAAAAAACGATGACTTTTGGCCAGATTTTCAACTCCCGCCGCCCCGTCCGAATTCGCTGACGCGCCTGCGTTTTCCGAAACGGGGGAAGGAGCTCTGGACTTCGTTTCCCTCGACAAGTCTGGCCAAACCTTTTCATTCGCAGACTTCCGAACTTGGGGGGGACGGAACGTTTCGCGTTGCCTTGTAAAATGGGCTTGTATAGAGAAGAATTCCGTCATTGGCTTTTTCAATTTCGATTGTTTTGCACCGGGAGCGATCCTTTAGTTCTTTCTTGTTCATCTATTATTGGTTTTTTCAGACTCCTCTGATCTAGCTGATGCGGTGACCCCATTTCCACTGGAGGGATCAACGGTTCCCGTTTTATAGCTTCTTAAGTTGCCTGCCAATAAGTACTCTGAAGTGAATGTTTTTTAAATGGAGAGGAAGCCAGAACTGGAGCGTTTGGATCCGGACATACGGAAGGAAGTCCTTTCAGCTTATAAACATGTTGAGGCGTGGAGAAGATGACGTTGGATTTGATTTAAAAGGGTGTCCGTTTTCTCCTGTTTTATTAGGCAATCGTAAAAACGGCCACGGCCAAGGAACGCTGACTCATCACTCCGCGCCACTTGAACCTCTGCGGCTTGTAAACGGTCTAGAAACGCTCCCGCGGTTGGCGGAGTTCGCTTTGAGAAGCCCGCCGTGTTCCTCTCTTCCGGCCTGCGACTAATCTGAAAAACTTGCAGCTCTTAAGCAACTGGGAGCTTAAGTGATTGCTTTGGAATTCGGTTGCCATGGAGGCCGTCTGCAAAGTAGTGCCGCTGTTTAATTGAATTGCGCCAGGGTGATGACTGGAAATGCACAAGTACTCGACTCCAGCGTTCCGTTTCAGCGTACCGTGGTTGACGTTTCGTCATCCTTCCGGGATTGTTGGAATTCCACGCTAGTGAGGTTGCCCTACTGGTTTTGAATGTGGGACAAACCTGAAACTAAACATATCTTTATTTATATAGATATGCATATTAGGGCTGGGCAATCTGCCCCTCCCCAAAATAAAACAAACTTTTACTCCAGTTTTGCCTAATCTAGATTGCTTTGCAATTTTTACTACTTGGATTGGATTGGATAAGTTTATTCATCCCGTATTCGGGAAATTTCGTTGTCACATTAGCAAGAGGGTGAGAATACAGACACAGCAAAATACATTTTAGACATAAATAAATAGGTCATAAGTAAGTTAATAAATAAATACATGAATAAATATATAAAGAAGTGTGTTGCTGAAATATATATATATATATATATATATATATATATACACATACGTGTGCATACACATATATACATACATACACATACATATATATAAGCACATATATACATACATACACATAGATGTACATGCATGCATACGGTAGGTCTTAACACTCAGCCATTTGTTTTGTTAAAGAGCCTGACAGCTGATGTCTGACAGCTGATTGTTGTTTTAATTTGTATATTTTGTCACAGGTTATCGTTAAGCTAGCAAGAGTTTGAAAAAGGAAATGTATTGTCGTCCCTAAAATGGAATATTTTTGCATCCAAATATCAAATATTTCCGTGCTTGTCCTATCAAAATTCTGCTTTATTTTGTGTTGTTCGTTGGCTTGCATATTTGACTTCCAAAATACCACAATTTTGCTTTAGGCATAAATTTATGGGTAGGACGTTGAAGTGGGATTTCATATATTATACGTTGCATGCTGGCTTTTAGGAGTGTGTAGCACGCACCAAGAAAAATGAATGAATGACCATAATGAGATTCAAGTAGTTCTAGCTACTGTTTGTCATTGCTCAATGACCTCAATGATGACCTCGGCCTGGCTTTTAAGGCCCGTTCGCAAAAGTTAATGTGCAAACTTTGTTGACATTCCTGAAAATGTCCAGTTGGGTCACTTTTGGGAACATTTTTCCAAACAATCTGCCGTAAAACCAAAACAACTCCCGTGTTTCTCTTCCAACGATGCCGAACATTCCAGGTCAGGTTGTGAAACTCAAGTGATCTCTTTGTTGTGTCTTTGACAGAGCAAGAGAAGATGACTCTTCTGGTTGGAAGCCATCACACCTGTGGACAAGGAAACATCACGGACTTGCCATTTGGATTGTAATTTTTGGAGATTTTCCTCACGTGGGCAAGACCTGGACTACTAGCCCATGCGTAGCAGGGCGTCATCTGAAACTCTCGGAATCACTTAGCCCCTGACCTTTCTCGGAGTGGGCGGGCTCTTACCGGTCATCCGAGGGGCGAAGGGACCGCCGGCCCTTGCTGTCTCCGCTCAAAGATGCAAAAGGGTAGAACCCACCAACCGATGGGGTTGTTCCGGTTGTTCCGGAAGCCGGGGGGCAGCAATCTGGGGAAGTCCTACCAGCCGGGGAGCATGATGTCTCTCGCTCCTACCAAAGGACTGCTGAACGAACCGGGCCAAAACAGCTGCTTTCTCAACAGCGCCGTGCAGGTAACGCTCGGCCAACCACATTGCTTTGTGGTTTTACTCGAGGGGAACATGTGCGTCTGTTGAGTGAAGCTTTGGGAAGGGAATTTTCGTAGATGAGGCCAACAAAATGGCACTTGGCTGTCGAAATCCACACGCAATGACGCAATTGACTGCTCTGGTGGAAAATGCTTGACTCATTATGTGAGATTTACAGTGATAGGCAAGAATTCCAATCAGTTCCTGAAGTACAACTTTTGTTTTGAGTGGTCTAATTTCGGAATTATCTGTGCAATCTGTTTCCCAACCTCCAAAGCCTGAATCAGCCAGACGTTTTCCGTCTTAGTCACTTTTATATTGAGCAAAATGTTCATACACTTGCGCTGTATGACTGTTGGGGTGTTTGTTGTCGGCTTACCTCACGCTTTCCAGTCAGCGGCCCGCAGTGAGGTCACACTTCAACCTCGCGTGACTCACAGGGTGAGGCGGCAGATGAGCACCCTCCCCCGTCGGCTTTGTTTCTCTTCTCAAGGACTTTGAAATCCCGTACAACGTGGTACTCACTGTTTTGTTTGTGTGCGGGGGGTGTGTTTCTGCAGGTCCTTTGGCAGCTGGACATCTTCAGACGCAGCTTGAGGCAGCTACCTGGCCACTTCTGTTTAGGGGAGTCGTGCATCTTCTGCGCCTTGAAGGTACTGCGCTCTTTGGCCAATCATTTTCTCCTGTGCCCAAACCATTTCCTCGTTCTTCTCCCCCCCGCGTCAGGGTATATTTTCCCAGTTCCAGCACAGTCGAGAGCGCGCACTCCCATCGGACAACCTGCGTCACGCCTTGGCGGAGACCTTTAAGGATGAACAGCGCTTCCAGCTTGGCTTCATGGACGATGCGGCGGAGTGCTTTGTACGTTCCGTCGTAAGGGAGAGGGCTTCGCGTTTGTTTTTGCAAAATATCGGGACGATTTCATTTCAGCCGAGTTGGATCCATTCTGCCGAATGGGTTTATTTCAAGGGTGTCAGACTTGGGTTGATTCGCGGGCCGCGTTAACGTCAACTCGGTTTCATGTGGGTCGGACCATTTTAGATATAATATTTAGATTTTTTTTTTATAAATGGATTAAAGGAACTGGATTAAAAGCCCTAAATATTCATTTTTTTAATAGATTATTTGAGTTTTTTTCTTAGTAAGAAAAAATCATTTATTTAATAATTGGTTTTCATTTTAAAAAGAAACCATTTTTTTATTATGTTCCATATTAAAGTGGAAAACAGAAAATATTTTTATATATTTTTAGATCTTGCAAGATGATTTTTTACCTAAAAACACAGAAAAAATGAATTAAAAAATTGAAATTATTGATTTAAAAGGGGGAAAATCAAGAAATATAATATATATCCATATGTATCATTTTAATTTGATCCTAAAACAAGAGAGTCGGCACTCATGATTTACTTTCCCGGGCCACACAAAATGATGCAGCGGGCCAGATTTGGCCCCCAGGCCGCCACTTTGACACCTGTGGTTTATTTACTAAAAAGTAGACAGGATGCAACGTCAGAACCAATTGGGTCAAACGGGCTAAACCCATGAGTCTTGTGTAACAACGAATCGTATGCACTCATCTATTTGAGATTGGCACTTGTTTATTTTTGGGGGGTACGCCAAAAATGTTTTCCTGCGACTCGACCGTGCGGGTGTTGAAAATATTTTTAATCGGCTTATCTATTGAATGTAGAGCGCCATCAATGGCCGCCGACGACCCCCCAAGGTTTAATTGCCCCTTTTGTGTGACAGGAAAACATACTGGAGAGGATCCACCTCCACATTGTACCTGAAGACAGTGACGCGTGCACCTCAAAGTCTTGCATCACCCATCAGAAGTTCGCCATGTCGCTGTACGAGCAGGTCAGTGGACGCCATGTGGTCGTACAAGCGACCCATCCGATAGCAGGCGGCCTCGGTGGACTCGGGCGCACTTGATTGTGCTCGGGTTGTCTGATGCAGCATCAGCACAAGCTGCTAAATCGCAGATGGCGCGGGTAACTGGACACGCGTACCCTCGCGCGATGCCGAATTGCGCTAACCAAACAGTTTACTGAAACAGGAGAAAGATAAAACTGAATATGAATGTATTATGAAAGCGGTCAATTCGGGTATTTATCTTTTGTCGTGCACCTCTTCCGTAAATCAGCTTATCTGTGATTTTTGAGTTGACGAAAGCCAGTTTAAAAACAAAAAAACAACCAATTTGATTGTTACTGTCTGCAGTCGGTGTGCCGTAGCTGCGGGGCATCATCTGACCCGTTGCCGTTTATAGAGCTGGTGCATTATGTCTCCACCACCGCACTTTGGTAAGGCAGCGGTAACACGAAAGCCCCCCCCGCCGCCGGCCGCCGTTGTCATCCGCCTACCTTGTCCGTTTTTCAGCCAACAGATGTTTCAACGCAAGGATGACTCCTTCGGGGAACTTCTGCAAGCCGCCTGCACGGTCGGAGATCTTCGGAATTGTCCCGTGAGTGCTCCTGTGAACTCCTTGACGACCACGGATGACCCCATTAAATGGGGAGGACTTCCCGTGGATGCAAATGTTCCAGTTCTATTGAAAGCGCGGGACGAACGATTCTGTCTCCGATTTCCTGCTCTAGAGCAAATGCGGCCAGAGGATTCGCATCCGCCGCGTCCTCATGAACTCCCCGGAGATCGTCACCATCGGCTTCGTGTGGGATTCGGAGCAGTCGGACCTGACCGAGGACGTGATCCGCTCGCTGGGGCCCAACCTCAGCCTTTCCGCGGTAAGCGCTTGCGTAAGACCGGGCCGCCCCGTGGGGGTCTCCCGATCAAACGTCCCGGGTCAAGCGGTTCAAATCCCCTGCCGTGCAGACGAGGCTAAAGAGTCTTTTGGCCAGCGCTGCTGGAAATCAAACCGGGGTGGGCTCTCGGCCCGTTACATAACTTCCGCACTCGAGTGTTTATTTCACGTGCTTCTTAAGCCCTAGCCACAAAAGTGCCAATTCGGTGGGCTCGGTGTTGAACGCGACATTCGCGGCTGTCCAACGCAGGCCCAACGCCGCCCTCATTGTCGGCGATCTATTGTTCGCCACGGTGAGAACTGGCTGAGCAGGAAGTCAAGCTCTTCCTTGTCAGGCCGCTAGCTCGGAAGTGTTTTGGCCAGCCCTGCCCCGACCCTTTTAACCCGCGAGTTGCTACTAACGGCGCTAGACCTTCAATGTTGTTTGGCCCCACCCGACGTGATCCGTTGTCCACGCAGCTGTTCTACAGGGTGACTGACGAGCACGCCAAAAAGGGCGAGCTGATGCTGGTGGGGATGATCTGCTACTCCAGCCGCCATTACTGTGCCTTCGCCTACCACACCAAGTCTTCCAAGTGGGTCTTCTTCGACGACGCCACTGTTAAGGAGGTGACCGAAGCCGCCGTCCCTCGCCGTTATTGACCGCCCTCTGCGCGGGGTCCATCCCAATATGCGTTGCGTGTCCAATTCTATCTCGTTTTCTTTGTTTACTTGGTTCTCACGCTCCCTCCTAGCCCCGCCGTAATCTTCATTTGCTTAATTAAGAAGCACGCTGGCATCTGTTCGACCGCAGCTCGCCTTTGTGGCGCCGGCACCCGAAGCGGCCGTGCTAATGCGATTGTTCGGGACGCCCACCGATTGGACGAAGAGCTAAAGTCAAATGGCATTGTGTTTGCAGTTTTAATTGGACTTCTCTTCCGACATCCGCTGCCATTGATGGATCGGCTCGAAAACTGATTTTTTTTTAGCCGAAGGCACAACAACAGGGCACAAAAAAAACCTAAAAATAATCGAGATCGGCTGGTCTGATGATCACCCAGCTCTATTTGGCATTGGACCATTTCTAACACTCGCTCGAGAAACAAAAGTGCAACCTTCCCACTGTTGTACTCGCTTCATTGTTATTTCCTCAACAAGCTTCCTGAGCGCACTGAAACCCGATCCTTTGGGACTTTTAGGTGGGCTCCCGGTGGAAAGAGGTGGTCAGCAAATGTATCAAAGGTCACTTGCAGCCTCTCCTCCTCTTTTACGCGAACCCAAACGGCAGCGCCGTTACCGCCGAGGATACCTCGCATCACCTGGGCCGAAACCAGCACAAGGACCCCGAGAACGGAGAAGGTAAGTCAACAAATCAACAAGCAAAAGTATTTTTAGCCGCGAAACAGTAAGAGAGAGGATATACGCTCAAAACACCAGCCGAGAATCAGTATTTTCGTCATGGCTCTTTTATTTTTGTTACCTTTTGGCTGTTTAGGGTTGACCTCTCCACTCCCGTCCCCCAAGAAACTGGAACTGACCATGGAGAATCTGCAGGCCCTACTGGGTCTTCAAGGCTCCCTGAAACAAAAAGGCTCTTCCACCCTTAGCCGCAACAGCGCCCATACGAGTGGAGGACAGGGGCCGGGTAGGTCATAAAAGACTTTCTCCATTTCTGCAAAATGTGTGACTCGGTGTTTCGTAGTGAGAACGGGTAGCGGTGACCTCAAGCGTCTGCCCCGAGAGATTTCCAGGGAGAGAGAGAGGGGAGAGGCGTACCCGGTGGGAAGAGACCCGGATGGGAGCGGTCAGCGGCGGCAGGAATCGCGTTACAGAGGTTGGTGGCGTACACGTACGCGGGCAGAATTGCCAGGCTTTTAGCGCACTCGACGACGGCCCATCTCTCCCGTTCTTACGTAAGCGCCGGTTAGGGAGCGACGTGTCAGAAAGGGGATTAACTGCTGACGTACGTCCGTCTGAGCTTTCTTTCATCCCGCTCTCTCTGGAGCGGCGCTCTGACTCTCCTCCTCGTAGCCCAATAAAAAAACACACAGCAGATTTATAATCACTATTGTCATATTTGAGTATTCACTTTGATATCAGTTTCCGCTTTTAAGTGGCCACTGTGGTGCCTTTTTGTCGTTCTGATAAGACACGACAGTGCTAGAGTTAAGTTGAGTTTCAATTGAAACTTTTTGGTGCTTTATTTCCCCATCACCATGTGCTTGTTTTTTCATTGTTTGATGGCTTAGTGCAGGGGTAGGGAACCTATGGCTCGGGAGCCACATCTGGCTCTTTTGATGGGTGCATCTGGCTCTTTGCTAACCTGTGAGCTAAAATATGGAAATTGCTGGTGACAGAACTGAGATATTACATCTAGAACTGCTTTAATCTTCATTTTTTTGGCAGTAGACTCTTCTGGAATGCAACCTCTCATTGATTAGCAAAAGCATAAGAATCTTTGAAAAAATATTCATTTTTTTCACTTTAAAAGTGGTGAAATTACCCCAAAAAAATTGAATGTATGTATTTTGACTTTTAAATTCGTAGTATGGCTCACAAGGAATAACATTGGAAAATCTGAATTGTTTGTGGCTCTCTTCGTCAAAAAGTTTCCCGACCCCTGGCTTAGTGGCTTAGTTTCTGTCAATTTTGGGCCAGTTGGAGGACGTTTTTGTCACAAATAATGGAGATGTTTTGCAATTCCGAGTTGAAAATGGTTTTGTAGATATTGAACGTGCTATTGAAAATGTATATGTTGGCACTGCCTTGATTTTATGATGTTTTTTGTGACAAAATGTGATTTGTTCCCACACAGATCCAGGTCAAGAGCGCTTCCAATCCCGCTCCATCTCCCCGCCAGAAAACGGTTTCAAGTACCACATGGAGCCTCGTCTCTACAGCAGCCAGGGGAAAGGCCCCACGCGCACCGAGCGCCTGGCCCAACTCGGCAGCAGGCCTTCCCGCGAGTCGCTCCGCTTCACCTCCGGCGTTCGAGTCTTGCCCTCCGAGCCCGCCCCGCGAAGCAGAAAAGCCGACCCCGACGGCTACGATACGGACAGCAGTCAAGAGTCTCGCGGGAACAGTCGCGGTCGATCCGCTCGCCCCTGGAAGCCCACGCGAGAGGCACTGAACGTGGACAGCGTCTTAAGCCGCGACGGCGGCAGTCCCGGGCGGCGACAAGAAAGCTCACGGAGGCGACCTAGCGGCAAATCGCCCACGCGGGAGACGGCGCGACCCGCCCGAGACGAGCGCAAAGCCAAGAGCCTCATGACTATTTACGAGGACGAGCGGCGGCATGAGAACGGTGGCGGCCGCGGCTCTCCGGACCCCCCGGGCGGCTACGGCGAGAAGGAGCGATCGAAAGGCTCGGCCGCTCTCAAAGTCTACCACGACAACTGGAAGATCCAACGAACGGAATCCGGCTACGAAAGCAGCGACAGAATCAGCAACAGCTCCGCCAATTTAGACTCCCCCGGGGTGGAGAACTACCCCCCCAAAGATCTTCGGCCCATTCCCGAGCTGAATCTGACCAGGTGACGACAAACCCGGTTGATATTGAGTCACTGTCATGTCAAAAGCCAGAAGCTACAGACAACCGTACTGAATTGTACGCTTCATTTAAAATGCGCTCTTGTTGTCTTGTCTTTAGGGATCAATTCCCTCCAAGGGCAGCGAATGATGACAACCCATCGCACACTACCTTTTTAACCGGTAAGTCACCGTTGTTGACTACAGAAATGTCCAATGCGTTTAATATCGGTAAGAAGCGTGAGGTCGAAGCGCTTTGGCGCCGCGGGTCATGACGACTGAGCAATCCAGAGTAGGCTTCAGCTACGTGACCTCATCTCTCCCATACCATCAGAAGTACAAACGATTGGATAGATTGCTCCATATGGCGGCCTCGTCCCCTTAACTCTCTAACAAATCACTTTCCATGAGTGGAAAATGCCAAGTGAGCGCGACTATAATTGTATAGATGTGCTTTCACACAAGTCGGTTCGGCCGGTGTTCAAGCCGATCCTAAAAAGGGCCTCCGCAGTTACATTATGACTAAGCGACAGACGCTAACCCTGACAGGACCTTGGGACCCGCCAGCCGTGATGGATTCCCTCGCTCTTTCTATTATAATTGTCTGTCGTAGGAGTTGTTTCAATCACAACCAGAGGTGTTTTATGCCGTCCTTCGGTCTTAGGGTGGAGAGGACTGTCGGCAGCGTCTCTTAATTTTGAACGTCTCGTATTATCGTGTCAGACGGCGAATTGCCACATGGATTTAGCACGTAAAAGTGTTGGGGCGGGAGTAAGGATTTCATGAGTCCGGGGGCAGCAGCATTCGGCATTGGCTGCAGCATTCTAACTAGAACACCATCACGTTGCCGAGACAGATGTCGGCAAGCTTTATCTTGGAGCGTTTGGGGCCGGAGTTTTAACATCTGGCCGCTTTGTATTTGCGTTTGCAGGTGAGCAAGGGAGAACGTCTCCGGAGATGCTCGACTCGAGCAAGCCGTTACAGAGGTGAAGGAAATGAAACGCGTTCCCGTGAGTGCATAGAGGTCTCAAGGGGATTGTTCTTTTGGGTTTTAGAGAAAGAGCCTTCCGGTATACTCCAGGAGTCTTTCAGTATGACGTTGACGGTCCGGCGAGCCCAGTGCCTTCTCTCTGGACCAAGACCAGCAGCTCCGACGATTCGGCCAGAGCCTTTTCTGAACACCAGGGGATCAGCAACGACCGGTCGCCACCTCCTCTACCTCCCAAACCCTTTGCCGGCGATGCGATCGGCTCGGCACGGGCGCCGGAAATCCCCGCTCGCCGACCCGCTCTTTCGCACAACACCCTGATCCGCTGGATCGAGGCGCCGGCCGACCACCGCCTCTGGTCCGACACCAGCTCCAACAAGTCCTCGGACCAGGACCGCAACGATCTGTCGGCCAGCGAGAGCGAAGAGAAGCACCCCGGACGCGAGGGCGCCGAGTCCCCCGACGTGGTCCTGCCCACCACTTACTTCACCGTGGATAACTGCATGACGGACACCTACCGGGCCAAATACCACAAGAGACCCGCTTTGTACATGAGGGCCCAGGAGCACACCACGTCTTCTGGGGAGAGCGACGTGGACGCCAAAGGTCTTCCAGTGTCTGACGGCGAACCGTTAGAACTCTCAAATGACCGAATGGAATCAGGTACTTTATCTTGGACCTCTAACTCTAACACACTTCCAATCCAGCCTACCGACCTCACCTTATGCACAATAACAACAACAAACAAACAGACAAATAAACAATCAATAAATAATAACAATAATCAGTCAACAAGTAGTCAACAACATAAATAAGTAGGGAAGTGCAGAAATAACAACAAGTGAACATAAATAATAATAAGAAGAAATAAGTAGTAAATACATAAGTCATAAATAAGTAGGTAGAAAGTGACCTAAGTGGTTTAGCATTAAGTCTTGATTAGGTCCTCCTTGGTGCAGAACTCCAGTTTCATGTGGACTCACCAGTCCTCAGATGCCTCCCTTAGTAGGATTAGTCTTCAACCGTCGTGAATCCAGGCGCTCCGCCGAAAATCCAGCCCGCAAAGGGTTTTAGACGCCGTGGCCACGGTCTTTCCCAGATGTCGACCAAGAGCGCCCGGATTCCTTCCGGTATGTTGACTCCCAGGCTCGTAGGACCAAAATGATAGGTTCACCAATAGATACGCTTTAAGATAAGGAAGACATCGGAGGCATATTCTGATTTATCTTGCAAGAGAGAATCGATCCTGACTCGCCTTCGTCCCAGATCATTCTAAAGAATCGAATCCTCTCCTGCCCATTTAATTGCATTAGAGTCAAAACAATTAAAGTTATCTATTCAAAATACTTAAGGTCAGGAATCAAAACAATTGCGAGTCTTTTCGAAGGGCGAACGGTATCGCCACCTGGCCCCGGAATCCAAGTCAAAACAATTAAGAGTCTTTCCCGGATCTTCATTGTGAACTTGCGACTGGGTGAGAAGTCGAGGTTTCAAAACAATTTTAATAACTCCAACTTGATAGAGACCTTTCCCTTTGTTTATCAGGGTTGCAAGCAGATGTACTAAAGTGACCCTTTTTAGTGTCAATAAGCTAAGTTAAACAAAGCATTTCCAATATATAATAATGTATAAACCTAAAGAAAGCGAAGCAGATATATATAATAAACCCAACAAGTATGGTGACGGGAATTGGGACAAAACTTCTGGAGTCTGTCTGTCTTGTCTGTTATGGTACTGATCTGGACACTATTACCTATTCCTTGGCCTTTAACGTCTTTCTCCGTTTGAAGGCTATTCCACTCCTCGCAAGCCAGTGGCAAAGTGGAACCCGGTGACCCCGAAAGACGTGGACGAGCACGGGTTCCTGTAGCTGACCCCAAAGCCTGTGGGGGGAACCCCCAAAAAGAAATCACTATGCATTCCAATTTTTGCACAGTGTAAATGTCCCGAACAAGAATGTGAGAGCCAAACAAATTGCTCCTGTGAACAGGATTGAATGAATTTTGAATTTGCACAACCAGCAAGGTACAGAAAGGGGGCGAGTGTCCATCCTCTCTTCAGGGTTCTCGAGACTGGGCGATTTTTTTTTTTGTACTTTCCCGGTACGTTAATGGATCCCAGGGATCCGTGCGACAAAAATTTAAAAATCAGGCGCAAGAGTTTCTCTTCTCTGGGGGATTCGCGTCGATAATAGTTTAATCCTCCAGAGATGATGGGTCATTTCTGCCTATAAGCCGCAAGTGTGCGGCACAAACAAAGTCTTAGCACTGAATGACACTCCAAACTGTACATTTTGGTCTATTTTAGGCTAAACATCGGATTATTTGATTCGAGTTAGGTCTGCTTTATAACATGTTGCATTATTTTTATAGCTCCGTGTTTGATAGGTGACGATGTGCCTTTTTTGGAATTGTAGTATTGAATCACCTGCAATTTATAAATTTTGGGGGGGAATTTTTTTGATATTGTTTTTTTATTGATCACTCAAGTGAGAGTGGCAGATTTGCTCAAACTCAATGTTATGTTTGGATTTACTGTAGGAAAGGAAAAAATGTCACTGGATAACATTCAACGGTTTTTGCTGCCATCTGCTGTCTTCTGTAAGCAATTACATCCAAATGTGTTTGCTTTTGCTGAATTTTTTTAAGGTAATATTAAAAACATAACACCAAAACTGGTTGGATGATACATTTTCATTGAAATTATAAGATCCAGTAGCTTAAACATTGTATTTATATGGTATAAATGCCTTAAGGTATACATTTTATTTATTTATGTCTTATTAATACACAAAACTTGTGCTCCAAATCAAACCATTTTTGCACAAGATCATATTTATATGATGTTTAGGCAGAAGCAATGGATAAACAATGCATTCATTCAATGCAATGCGTGCAGAATTGCGTCTTTTAAAAAACAAGAGCCTTTGCGCATGCGCATCATCTTCCACCTGGCTAATCACGCCCACTTTACAATCAACCACGCGGATGCTCCGTTTTGTGTTTGTCGTTGGCGTTTCAAACTTTTTAACTTTGTGCATTTAAAAAAGGCACTTTAGCACACTTTATCTGTGACGTAGAAGGAACTTTGTAACCCGAAAGACATACAGATCGGAATATGGAAAAAGGTAAATTGTTTGGCGTGGTGATTATTTGTGTCGACGTCGTGCGCGTTTTTGCACGCTTTAAAGCGTGATTTTCTTCGCCAAATAAGTCGTTTTTTGTGGATTTCATGGACTTGAAGTTTTGAAGAAGGAACCTTTTGCTCTATTTTGGCTGCTTTTCGTCAAACTGCACAGCGTAGGACGAGATCGAGGTAAGAAATGTCATTTTCTGTCACCTGGGCCTTTAAATGTATTGTTATATTTAAGAAAATGTCATTTTTACACCGTTGTATTAGATTGTCACATATCCAGATTATCTTAAAACACCTAGTGCACTTCCACAATCTGATTGATCGTAGTGATATTACTGTTTTCCAATTCAGAATTGTTTTATTAGACGTTATCTGGCTTAAAAGTGCAAGGCCAATTTAGATATAGTAGTATACAAATATTCTTTGAGAGTTGGGTTCATGTCTTTTAGTTTGAAAATTGTGTGAAAATGTTGCTACATGTGATAAAGTTGCCATATATTTCACAATGTTGATGTTTCATAAACAATGCGGTATCAAATTTGACCGAAGTTCTTGCGAATGATGACGTCACGATGCGCTTCACCTGCGCGGTGTCCAATTTCAGAGGGAGGAGGGACAGAGGCAGGCAGGCAGGCAGGCAGGGAGGAAGGCAGGAAGGCAGGCAGGCAGGATTGAATGGGAGGATTTTCCGTCATTTGCTGCCGTCAACATGGATGAAGTCACGTCAGCGACACTTTAGCGAGCGTTCGTGGGATTTCAACGCGGTTATGGATGCGCGCGAGTCCGCCTTCCCGGATTTGGGGGACCTGGAGAGCAAGTTGGGTCGCAAAGTCCCCGAGGGTCTCGTGCGCTCGCTGGTGGGGGACAAGCAGGACAGCGAGACGGCACCGGCGGCGCGTCCCGGACGCTGGTCTGCGGACTTGGAGCGTCTGGAGAGCAAATTGACGTTCCTCAAGCAAGAAATGGTGAGTGAAAAGTTCCATAAAGGTTTTTATTGACTGTCAGTAGTCTAGGAGCGCCGTCCTATCAGGCTGGATTTGCAATGATTCTTACTTTTGATGATATTTATACATCATACGGTGCATGCCAAAGCATCTTGCCGTTTTTTGAATGCTCATGAATTGAGAAATGATCTCAAAATTGCCAAAGAACGTCATGTACGAGTCGTGCGAATTTGCATAATATCAATTTGCATTGCATATAACAAACGGGTTTTGTTTGATACGCCGTCGGCATTAAGTGTGGTAATTTCATGAGCTTATGTCGAGTCACGCCGACCCCCCCCCCCCAAGTTTTAGACCCCCGAACAGATGGTCGACCCGCCTGAATTTTGAAGCCTTTAGCATCCTAACCCAGGGGTCGGGAACCTTTTTTGCCGGAGAGAGACATAAACAATTCATATTTTCTAATGTTATTTCTTGAGAGCCATTCTCAGAATTGAAAAGTAAAATGACATGAAAATGTGTGCATTTATTAATCATTTCAACACTTTGAAAGTAAAAAACAAGTCTCTGAATTCGTTTGACAACATTTTTATGTTGTTGCTAATAAATCAGTATCAATGATATCATGCATGCAGAAGTGTAATACAAAACAAAATTATGATTAAAGTTGTGGTAGAGGTAGTGTCAATGCCACAGTGATGCTCCTATTAGTATGTTTGGGACTCAGCTCTCTCACCATTGATTTTCATATTTTACCTGAGGGCCATATGCACCCATGGAAAGAGCCACATATGGCTCCCGAGCCATAGGTTCCCTACCCCTGTGACCTAACAGATCGGCTTCACGGCGACCTGACAGCGAGGTTATACCCTGTCGTTATTCATTCATTTTTTGGCATCCAAAAACGGGAAGCCAACGAGACCCGCTTTAAAAATAAGAACCGTTTCGTAGCCACGCCGCCAGAATAGCTTTATCATTTGGAAATTGTTGTCAACGCCGACAAGAACTTGACATTTTTCCGTGCTCCGACCGACCCAGGAGACGCTTCGCGCCATCGACGTGAAGCTGATGCGGGATCTGATGTGCATCAACGAGGGCATCGAGTCCGTCCGCTGGGCCCTGGACGACAGGGGCGAGGCGGCCAGCCCGGACGGGAGCCCCGGCAGCAGTTCGTACGGGCCGCCGGACGGCCGCGACGACGGCAGCCTCGGCAGCCTGAACGACGACGAGCTGGACTCTCTGTCGGTGGGCAGCTACCTGGACACGTTGGACGACCTCCCGGGCGAGGCCTCGCCCACCAACCCGCGCTGCTTTTTGAGGGTGGACGCCGATGAATACTACTGCTTTGGATGACCGTCAAGTCTTTAGCTTTTCAAAGTAGCGCCGCTAACTCGCCCGTGTGCATTGTTTTAGGTTGAAAAGTCGCTGCACCTCACCTAACCACTTGCGGGCACGCCCAATTTTTGCCGCTTTCCTCCACTTAACATATTTATTTATCTTTCCTTACCGGTTTTTGCGCTGGCGTGGTAGCTAGTATCTGAAAAGATCAAAACGTTACTCGCCTTAAGCTCGAAGGACTTGTTTTTAATCGACTTTTAGAGACTTAAATCATAACTTTTCCAGCATGGCAACATTGCACGATGCCTTTTTATCATGACTAGTCTGATTGCTCACATGCGTATCAAAGTGCAAATCACTTGGGTGTCTAGTGTCACTCTTCTGATGATCTTTTTGAACCTTTTGGATTTTTAGACCTTTCAAAGTCGACGCTAAAATATTAGTGATAGGTTTATTATCAATACACATTAATCAAAACAGGGAGACATCATTAACATACTCTGGCTACAACTTGCAAGGAAAATCACTCCCGACTCGCCTTCGTCCAAGATGATTCTAAAGAAACGGCATCTTCCTCTGTCCATTTAGTCGCCGCATAATCAAAACATTTGAGGTAATCTGATTCAAACAATTGCATAAGCTAACCGAATAACACCATTAAGGTAAAAAAACAAACGAGCTTACTCGGTCCCAACATAAAGTATAGCACAAATTAATTTATAGCTTCATTACTTATTAAATGCTTAATGAAAATATAGTAACATCCCAGAATAAACCCAACACTTAGTAACGTACCCGCGGTAACTTGATGCCATTTTCCTGTAATTTTTACCCGGAAAACATTTAGTACTTTGCTACCCTTAGACCTAGAAGTGGTCTTTTGTCTTTAAGTGTTGTGAAGCTACAACCTAAAACCTGCCCTTAGACAACTTCAGTAAACAAAGATAAGCATTTAATGATTGGACACTGAGTGATACCTTTTAGTTAATTGTTTTATTTATAGCACGGTGGTCTTAAAGAACCCCGGAGTCGTTGCACAAATTGACGCTTGACTGAAAACCAAAGCAATTTGATTGTCTCGCAGATTAAAACGTTGGGTAGTCAGTCGTTCATTGCGTACACGCGTAAAACATTTTCCTCTGTTAATCATTTTTTCAAGTCTTGTATTACCTGTTGTCAAACACTGCCCTTTTTTCTGACTGTTTGTATCTATTGGATTGTCGAGCAAATGAAAAGATAATAAATTGTGATTTCTACCAAAGCGCTTGCCTTGTCATTTTATGTCTCATTTGAGTTTGTCCTACAATTTCAATTCAAAAGTTTTATGCTAGCTAGGAAGCTCCATTAAAAAAATGCAGGGACAGCTAAGTGCGTTCAGCTAGTTTGGCATAATAAAACTTTTTTTGCGACGGTGATTTACCGACCGGATTTATTACAATGACTTACGGTGGCGTGCAGCGGGAAGCCGTTAGCGAATTAGCCACAGCGCCGCTGCAAAAATGTAACCTGACGCTGTCTGGGATCTGGGAATCTCTCGCCATGCGACCCAATTGCTTATTTGAGTAAAGAGCAGAGGGCGGGGTTAACTCATTCATCGACATTGACGGCGATAGACATAAAATCCGCTCCCTCTCGGCCTTATCATTGTTATGCAACTATAAATTGCCATGAGAATGTGCCTCGCCGATGCTTCCGTCGGAACATAAACATTCCCGTCCTCGCAAAGGTCAACGACCTTTTCCCAGCGTTTCCCGGCAACGCGCCGCGGGTCGTTTAAAGGAAATAGCGTGGCCATTTGCAAATACGCTTGGCCAATACGGGTCGTCCCCGCGGACAAACGCTTTGAGCCGTCACTCGGACTCATTCACGCCAAATGAAAGGGAACTCGGGGTCAGTCGGAGGAGCGTTCCTATTGACTGACCTTTTGAGTTCAGGAGATAGACCGCAAACCAGTGATGTATTATTCACGGCGTGACCCCGGTTGGCTTTTCCAATGGAAAGTTGGACGGCAAGGACATGGAGTTTGAATTCGTCGTCTGGTTTTATAGACCCATAAAGAATTCCGCTGAGGAAAGGAATATTTGCCTTTATGTGGAAACTCCGATGCGCGAAGCCGTTCTGCAGCCGCCGGCTTTTAACCACGTGACTATTTCAAAACAGCAAAACCCAATACGATAAATGTAACAATATGATTGGCTAACGTGACTGGACGTTTCGTCGAAAGACGTTTGGTCGACCGGACGTTTGGTCGAACGGACGTTTGGTCGAAAGACGTTTGGTCGAACGGACGTTTGGTCGAAAGACGTTTGGTCCCCGGACGTTTGGTCGACCGACCTTTGGTAGGACCGACCTTTGCTAGGACCGACCTTTGGTAGGACCGACCTTTGGTAGGACCGACCTTTGGTAGGACCGACCTTTGGTAGGACCGACCTTTGGTAGGACCGACCTTTGGTAGGACCGACCTTTGGTAGGACCGACCTTTGGTAGGACCGACCTTTGGTTGGACCGACCTTTGGTAGGACCGACCTTTGGTAGGACCGACCTTTGGTAGGACCGACCTTTGGTAGGACCGACCTTTGGTAGGACCGACCTTTGGTAGGACCGACCTTTGGTAGGACCGACCTTTGGTAGGACCGACCTTTGGTAGGACCGACCTTTGGTAGGACCGACCTTTGGTAGGACCGACCTTTGGTAGGACCGACCTTTGGTTGGACCGACCTTTGGTAGGACCGACCTTTGGTAGGACCGACCTTTGGTAGGACCGACCTTTGGTAGGACCGACCTTTGGTAGGACCGACCTTTGGTAGGACCGACCTTTGGTAGGACCGACCTTTGGTTGGACCGACCTTTGGTAGGACCGACCTTTGGTAGGACCGACCTTTGGTAGGACCGACCTTTGGTAGGACCGACCTTTGGTAGGACCGACCTTTGGTAGGACCGACCTTTGGTTGGACCGACCTTTGGTTGGACCGACCTTTGGTAGGACCGACCTTTGGTAGGACCGACCTTTGGTAGGACCGACCTTTGGTAGGACCGACCTTTGGTAGGACCGACCTTTGGTAGGACCGACCTTTGGTAGGACCGACCTTTGGTAGGACCGACCTTTGGTAGGACCGACCTTTGGTTGGACCGACCTTTGGTTGGACCGACCTTTGGTAGGACCGACCTTTGGTAGGACCGACCTTTGGTAGGACCGACCTTTGGTAGGACCGACCTTTGGTAGGACCGACCTTTGGTTGGACCGACCTTTGGTTGGACCGACCTTTGGTTGGACCGACCTTTGGTTGGACCGACCTTTGGTAGGACCGACCTTTGGTAGGACCGACCTTAGGTAGGACCGACCTTTGGTCGCCGGGCTCGCTCGCTGTCAAATTATGACAGAGTTTACTGTTGATATGTTGATATTAGATATTTAGATATTAAACTCTCTCGCTCTCATGATTATAATTTTGAGAGCTGGTTTCAACAGTAACAACCCAGCGACTAAACGTCCGTTCTACCAAACGTCCGTTCTACCAAACGTCCGTTCTACCAAACGTCCGTTCTACCAAACGTCCGTTCTACCAAACGTCCGGGGACCAAACGTCCAAGGACCAAACGTCTTCCTACGAAACGTCCGAGTACCATTGGCTAATTTGTCTCAACTTATGTCCAAGTTACAGAGGAAGTCAGACTTGAAATGTAGTTTCTACGCTCCCCTCCTGGCAAGCCTCCGCTCACAAAACGGCAATTGAACTGTTTATCACCGTAGCGTCGAGTCCGGTGGGTGATTTTTGCAAAAGGCCAGATCGTGCAACCTTGCTCTTCCCTCCATAAATCAGCAGCACGGGCGGCAATTTGTCCCGCCGTCCGTCCGAACGGGCTGGAAAAGCTCCACGGGAGTCGCGCGCCAGCGATTCTAGGCAATCATTAACAAGCAGGCTGCCTGCTGCCGGCGGCCGGAACAATGCGAGGTCAGCTATCAGTCTGTGCAAGCCATAATCGCTAACACTGATGTCACACTCCTGCACCGCGCTATCGATCGCGGCTTTGCCAGAGTTTTACTAGCTTGTGCATGACTGTTAAAAAAAATAGGCCCAAACTATCACTAGTGGACGTCCAGTCCATTTAAACCGTGGCGATGGCCGCGAACGAACATTTGTTTGTTGCCATCCCCCCCTAGCTAGACGGTCTCCGGCAGTTTATAGTCTTTGCCGGCCCCCACTCTTCTGAATTGCCTGTCTCGGCCAACTCCTGGGGTGCCGAGACAGGTGGCGACCCCCGTAGGGAATGTTGGAGGGGGGTCGGGGGACCCAATTACTGGCATATGTTGAACAAAATAAATGGCACTTGAGTAACGCATCAACCAGACTGGTTTTAGAAATGAACGCAATGTAGCTTGGTTTAATGACGACACGTCAACAGTCTTTCGAGTAATTTTATATTCACTTTGTTACTTATTTTACATTACATTTACAGATTATTCTGTTGTTGTTGTTTTTTAAACTCAGTAACTGTCATCAAAGGTGAGTGTGTTTCACTGTCTTTTACTGTGATAAACGTCCAATACAGTTTGACTGGCAACCCCCAGTCAAAATGGATTGGAGGTCTCTCACTGTCAATGGCAGCTAATGATTTAATGTAAACTAAAACATTTTAAAACCCAGATTATTTATATATATATATATCCTGATTTTCCCCCTTTTAAATCAATAATTTTTATTTTGAATCAATTTTTTCGGTGTTTTTAGTTCAAAAATCATTTTGTAAAATCTAAAAATATATAAAAAAGCTCAAATTAACATTGTTTTAGATCTATAAAAAACTTGAATATTCAGGGATTTTAATCCAGTTCTTTTAATCCATGTATTTAAAAAAATCTAAATATTATGTCTAAAATGGTCCGGCCCACGTGAAATCAAGTTGACGTTAAAGCGGCCCGTGAACCAACCCGAGTCTGACACCCTTGCTTTAGTGTGACTAACAATGGTATTTCAATGTCTTTGTTGGGACTAAAACAGCAGCCGCAAACGAGTTGGCGCAAGCCTGCTGAACTCTGTATCCTTTTTTTTTAACAATGAAGCCACGCCCCCCTCTGCCTTCCATCTGTCTCAAAAGTGGTGAGAAAATCCAATACCCTCTGGGGTTTAGAAGAAAAATCGTCTTTGGTCATCTTTTGTCAAACTGTTGGATAACGTGGTCAGGATAGTCTAACTTTAAGCCCAATAAAGTCAGGCAATATTTGCAGCCGCCTGTCAGCATTCCCCCTAGTCACATGAACGCAGTCGATAATCGACACGTTTCCATCCGGTTTCATCAATAGGACCTTTGTCCACAGAGCTAGCTCCCGATCGACTCTCATTTGAAGGTCGAACCCAGGCGACGCCGCCGCCCTAGGCAAAGACGGCCACGTCACCTCACGTGAGATGACTACACGCCAAAAGCTCGAGTTAGCGCCGATGATGTCATTGGAAGAATGCCAGGGGGAAGACGCAGAGTGCTTTGCCCTCATCTGGCAGCTCGTGTCACAAACCCGCAACAAGGACAAAACTCACCGACAAATGAACGTCATTAGCTGCCAACCCTCAAGAGAACTGGAACGGTCTTGAACCCATGATCGTTTTATTAATCAGAGCAATACTGGGCAAATCCTTAACCAAACCCTTAGCAGCATGATTTTCATATTTGAACACACGTGTGCTCAAAATTGGCACCGGAATAGCAACGTCAGCTATTAGCGCCTTTTGGCTAGGAAAGCACGGTGAGCAAAACGCCTCCTTTGGTCCTCTTCAGGATGCCCACGGCCTCCTCGTGCGTGACGCCCTCCAGGGGCTGCCCGTTGACGGCCACGATCTGGTCCCCCCGCTTCAGGCGGCCGTCCTCGGCCGCCGCGCCCTTACCGAAAACCGTCTTGACGTAGATGGGGAGGTCCCCGTGGGGGCTGCCGTAACCCCCCACGATGCTGAATCCCAGCCCATCCGGTCCTCTCTCCAACGTGATGCTCTTGTACTGAGGGGGGCTAACGGAGGAGGAAGATGCTCAACGTGGGCGAGGCCTACACATTGTCACCTGGTCGCCCGGGTTCGAGTCTCTCCAACCTGAGGTCGTCCTGGAAGATGCAACCAGGTGGCGGGATGGCCTGCTCCTGCTCCTGTACCGCTTCGGTCACAGTGTTATCCCCGCCGGCTACCACCTAAACGGCATGCCGTTATTGGCAAAACGTTTTGTCCCAAACGGGTCAATTTCCCTACTTACCTGCAGTTGTATTGTCCCCGTGGCATTCTTGAGCAGAGCGACAGCTTGCGAGTGGCTCATGTCTTCCGTGCAAGCTCCGCATATACTGATGATCCGATCCCCCACCTGGAGAAAGACGCATGATCATTTCATGTTGTTTGAGGACAAGGACCGAAGCAGCCAGAATTCGCGATGTTCGGACCACCAGCGTGCATTTTTAGCAGTGTTTGGGTCACTTGACAAAAGTCGAGTTATGGCGTGAGACAAAGCGCTTTGATTGTCGGTTGACTCGAATGGTCTGAATTCAAGAGTGGGAGGTTTATGAAACTCCAACAGGGCAGCGATTGTCAACGTGGCCTTTCCCCACCCCCTTCTTTTTCATGGCTCTCGGGATTTCGAGTTTCATTCCGGAATGGCTGGTATGCATATTTGGACGCCAAATCAAGACGCCTGCGACTCTGAGACCCAGTGGAAATATTTGATTTGGGTGTCGATGCTGAAAACATTTGGATGACGGGACCATATTTCAGTGCTAATGATCGCGATAGACGTCCAGTCCAAGTGGACCGGGCGTCTGTGGCGGTCGAGGCAGCCAATGTTAAATCCAAGTTCTTCATATCTACAAAATGTCACACCATGAGCTTTCGGGTCTGCGCTGCGAGGCCGACGGGGTTCATCATGGCGATAAAGATGGGGATGTTGCCCAAGGGGCTTCCCAGGCCGCCTGCAATGCTAACACCCAGGGAGTCACCGGGGCCTTTAGCGAACTCCACCGTCCTCACGTCTTGGAGATCTGGAACGAGAGAAGCTCTTGAGGAAGTCCTTCCTGGAGCCCGGCCACGCTCGATTTCTTACCGAGCGGACTCGCTTCGGCGGAAAGACTTTCCAAGGTCACTCTGGAGCCCCGCAAGTCACTTGTTTGACAAAATTCTCTGTCCGATTGGCTGGACTGGGACAGCCTTCGTTGCGAGTGGAAGGGCCCGGCTTTAAACCTCCCCACGTCCATGTTCAACGAGCCCACGCAGCACTGAAAGCGGAATGGCATTTTTTTTTGCACCGTGGCGGCGGAAACTTGGAACGTTGACGCTACCTTTAGCAAAGCGGCGACCGACTCCTGGGTGGCGCAGCGGACGTCCTCCCCGTTGACCGTCAGGATCTGGTCACCCTGCATCAGGCGGCCGTCGGCGTCTGCCAGGCCTCCTTTAATGATGTCAGACACGAACACTCCCGTGTCATTCCTAGGAAATAGACAGTTGCGTGGCAAGTTGGTGATTTTTCCTAACAAAGCCAAAGCTGGATTTAACAGAACCACTTGACTTTACGTCCGAGAAAGCCAAACTCGATTGAACAAACACCGAAGCAACAGATTTAGGTGGACAGAAATCCTCTGAACTCAACTCTAATGATATAGTGTAAGGGTAGGCTCTATATAGAGGTGCTACAATACCTTTGATCCCGTGATCTGAAGCGCACAACAAAAACAATAGTCATCATTTAGCGTCGTGCGGATCCTTGCGGATTCCAGATTTTTGGATTGGGTTACTACCTTCTCCCTACGATGCTTAATCCCAGACCCTGAGCCGGCCTTTTCTGCAGCTCAACCACAAAGGAGTCCCACAGGTCCTCCTCTTTGAACTGGGCTTCGTCCCTGTAGACGGTCAGCCGGACTCGCTGCGGAGTTTGGCGCAGCACATTGATGGCCTCGTCGTGGCTCGCCGCGCGCAAGTCCGCGCCGTTGACCTGCAATGCATCGGCTCTTTCAGCGAGCGCCGTGCGCCAAACGGCCCAGGTCAAATGACCGCCTACCTCCAATATTTGGTCTCCAGCCCAAAGCCTGCCATCCTTAGAGGCGGCGCCTTCTTCGTAAACTTCGTGGATGATGATGCCCCCCTGTAATCAGAAGAAACTTCTGAAGTCTAGACTCGAGCATGGAAGAGTTCCCAAGCCCGACCCTAAAAAGTCTCGTCACCAGCAACGTGTCGCAGCCCCCGACGATACTGAGCCCCAGACCCGTGCGCCCTTTAGAAATGTCGATGGTGGTCTCGCAGCCGGGGATCACGGGGCACGTGGTCGGGTCGCAGGCCAGCGTTGACGGGCTGGGCGAGCGACTGAGACCTGGTGACAAAACACACTCCGAGACGTCTACGCGGTGGCTTTAAGCCCCGGCCGGACAAACAGTCGTAAACGGCGACTCACTGGAAGCCGTTTCGGATCGACTGGCGCTAAGTATGCCGGGGGGCAGGCCGGCGACCTCCGCGTCCCCATTGACAGCTGCGGCGCAGCCTTCGAGGGTGCTTAGCATCTCCTCCGCGAACTCTCCGCCGACGTCTCCCTGATGACGTCAATGGAATGCTTGTTTCTGTGTTAGCTAGCGAGAGTGTTTATTGTGGCTAAATGACTTCTAAGTGTGCCATGTGTGGAAAGGGGGTTCTCTCTTTGCGGTCACTTTAGGCTTAGAGGACCACACGGTTACTTTGTATTTCTCTCAAAGGACGGACCAGCTCTAGGAACTGAATTTCCAGGCCAAATGCAGAGTGCAACACGTCTGTCCGTTCAATTGCCGACACGGGCAACACGTGTTACCTCGGCATGGTGCATGGCCGCGTCTCCCTCCGTTTCTTGCACGGGTCCCACTGCCATCTGCTCAAGCGCTGCTGTGTTCCTGTTCCAGAAGAGCCATAACTCGTGTGAGACGTCATTCATGAAAGTCGAAGCCTTTGACTAAACTGACTTTTGGCTGAACACTGGTGCTCTCTAGTGGATTTTCTCTAGCATTGCAAAAGCCCAAAGAGTGACTTTCTACCTGATGAAGACGATTTGGACTTTGGAAGGCGAGCTTTTGATGATGGACGAAGCATTCTGATGACTACGGCCATAAAGAACTTGCCCGTTAATCTAGAAAAAAAAACAAAAGTTACATCATCTTCCCGAGATATCGCTAGGATGCTGGACTTCTTACTTGGAGGAGCTCGTCCCCTACGAGCATGCGGCCATCGGTCCCGGCGGCCCCCGCGGGGTCGATGCCCACCACAAAAACGCTCATCCGAGAGCGGTCCCGGTTCCCGGCCAGGCTGAGTCCCAGGCCCGCTTTGCCCTTCTCTAGGTCGATGGCGTGGAGGATGCCCGGGAGGCTACCGTAGCGCTGGACGATGTCATCTGAAACGCATTCAGGGGCATCGGTGCAAGTGAAATGGTGATGCAGTAGCACGCGTTAATTCGACTAACAACTATTGAACTCACCCCAGCTGTGTCGAAACTCCTCGCCGCCTTCCCCGTCCTCCACGTCGCCCCCCTCGAGTCGCGCCGGAGTGTCCGTCACAGTGTCGGTGTCCGTCTCTCCCGTGTGG
Source organism: Stigmatopora argus (assembly GCF_051989625.1). Classification (NCBI taxonomy): domain Eukaryota; kingdom Metazoa; phylum Chordata; class Actinopteri; order Syngnathiformes; family Syngnathidae; genus Stigmatopora; species Stigmatopora argus. The sequence goes on from NC_135406.1 coordinate 2,045,025, forward strand.
GTCACCACCGGCAGGGCCAGGACGCCGGCGGCAGGTGTCGCTTTAGCAGCTTCTGCTCTTTTCGACTTTTTTAGGGAACATAACGACAGACTGTATTATTTTTCCAGATGTTAGCTTCAAGATTTGCCAGGTAAGCGCCAAAAATCAGTGATTTGCTGCAGGTTAGTCGGAGTCATGAACCATTATGACTGTTCATCGATTCAATCATTTAGCATTAAGCTTTCCAAATGAGGTCTCGCAAAAAGTACTGAATGTTGACGAGTATTTCAATGTTTCCAAGTACAAATGGAGCTTACTTGGATTGGTTTTACTTCATTATAAATCAGTCCTGAAAGCAGAACCTAACCTTTTTTGGGACTAATCTGTCTACAGGGCTGGAAGAAAAAGGACTCCATTTCACTAGAGGATAGAACAAAGTGACCAACTAAGGATATGATGATTGGATGCAGACGAAAATCCAAATGCCGTGTGGCTACTGCGGTATGTTTTTTTTTCTTCTCGGTTAGTCCTCACGAGTTGTAAAACTATGGGTTAAATGTTAGACCACATGATCTTGCTCTGGCACATGCACGCGGACGAAAGCGAAGCCGCGACCGAGAGACCCACAAACCTTAAACGGGGTAGGAGTGAAAGGGTTAGTTGGGGAGAGGCGGAGGACAAGTCTACTGTGACTGTCACCCTCCTACAGAGAAGAGATAAAGGGTGACAACTTTAGACACTACACGCGTTGACCCGCATCACAAAAAGACAAAGCCAGCGACTCACCTTCTCCTCCTTTTCCCTCGGTAGAGCCGTCACGTTCTCCTCCGTGGAGTCTGCGCTGGCCGACGCCTGGATTCCGCAATGGGCGAGTCCAAAAATAATCAAGTTAGTGGCCAAAAATGACCCCAAAATACCTGTTTTACTCCAAACTGGCAGCTCTATTGTCGACGTTTTAGCCATCGATTGTAAAAAAAAATTGAGAAAGCAAAAGCTCTAAATCAGGGCTGCACAATGGTTACTTATTTAAATTGTGATTAATCCCAACAAATTCAAAAATAGTTATTCGCGCACTTTAATTGCCAGTACTGTCATCCCTATGAAATAATAATACATTCTTACGCAATGGCTGCCATTTAGGGCGATGGACCGCCCACTTCAAACAGATTTGGACGTCTATCTATGACACGTGTGTCAAAGTGGCGGCCCAGGGGCCAAATCTGGCCCGCCGCATCATTTTGTGTGGCCCTGGAAAGTAAATCATGAGTGCCGACTTTCTGTTTTAGGATGAAATTAAAATGAAGAGTATAGATGTATATTAAATTTTCCGATTTTCCCCCTTTTAAATCAATAATTGCAATTTTTTTATCATTTTTTCTCTGTTTTTAGTTCAAAAATCATTTTGTAAAATCTAAAAATATAAAAAAAGCTAAAATAAACATTGTTTTAGATGTATAAAAAAACTGAATATTCAGGGCTTTTAATCCAGTTCTTTTTAATCCATTTATGAAAAAAAATCAAAATATTATATCTAAAATGCCATGTGAACTCAAGTTGATGTTTAAGCGGCCAGCGAACAAACCCGAGTCTGACACCCCTGATCTATGACAATGAGAGACAAAAGTACGCTGTCGAAATAACGAACTGTGCGATAATTAATTGAAAACATGGGAAAGGGGTGTTCATGAAGTGGCCCGGCTCTACTTCAAACGTATCCCAATCGGAATGACGAGATTCTCGCTTGCCTCCGCCACGCTTGGTTTGCCCGTGGCAGGTAATCCGTCTCGCTTCCATTGTCTCGCTGGTTTTTGTTGCAATAGCGATCAATCACGCTCGCCTTATCACTTGGCGCCACTTCTCGCTTTTGCAAGAACAGAACCCCCCTTTTCCAACTCGTCTTCACGCCTCCCGTGTAAATGAGTGCAACCGAAATGACATTTTGGTTGGTGATGACCGTGTTTGGTGTGGTGCATTTTTTTTTTATACCCCGCTTTTCTGGCTGATGCTCTGCACCAGGAAGGTCACGGGATTTCCTGCCCTGCGTATGGCCTCCACGGCTTCCTCGTGACTGGCGTCTCGTAGATCCACGCCGTCCACCTGTTCGAGACGTTCTCTGTACTTGTGCTATCAGAGTCGTCCCATTCGTCAATTGCTCACCTCCACAATCCTGTCCCCGGTCTTTAGGGTGCCATTTTGTCCGGCGGGACTGTCGTCCAGGATGTGCTTGATGAAAATGCCCCGCATCACTTCACCGTTACTCAGCCGGCTGCCCATCCCGCGCCCCCCGACGATGCTGATGCCCAGGGACTTGCCGGGCTGTCTGAAGAGCTCCACTCTGCGATCCGAGGTACAAAACTTTACTTCTCAAATTGACGCATGTGATCCTGTATTCTGACGCTCGTTGCTTTTGTCAAAATTGATAACGATCAGGGAGGTTTTTGGTCAAATTTGACAGAACTGTAAGGGTTGACATTGTGATTTTTGTGCGAAAAATTAAACAAACCCCATAGAAAGGTTCTTGGCCATTGGCTTTTTCGCCGGAAAACCCCGTACTGCGTGTACTACTCACAGTCTCGGTTGGTTCCAGTTGCTATAAGACACACTTTCCTCTCCCTCGCCATCTTCCCGCTCCGGAAGGTTGGGAACATACCTGAAAAACAAGGGTAAACACCTTGGAACAGTTCTGGCTTTCCCGCGCCACCGTTTTTGCTTCTCCTTAACGAGTCGAGGGCTCACTTTGGACTGGACTTGGAGGAAACCTGGTCTTTGTCACTCTGCTCCAGGCTGCTCTTGTACTCCTCTAGGTATTCGGCCGGGACGTACGTCATGCTGGACAAAAGCGAAAGTTGAAACACTGTCGTTGTTATAAAGCTGGCGTTTTTGAAGCGTGGCTATTCGGTCAAATATTTGAAGATGTTAGAATTGGTTAGTGATGACGGCATGCAGGCGAAACGGATGAACGGAAAGGGGGGAGGAAAAGACGGACGGCCAGGACAATAAATAGCGGGCGGTTAGTCGTACTCACACATAAAATGGGCAAAGATCATCCTGGGCTGAGCAAGCAGATCTAGAAGGTGAAGAGTTTGCGTTTATGCACCGAACATAACCTGTGCATTTTCTTCCTTGGCCAAGCATGCGTTAACATATGCTTGTTTTTGGGGGGGGTATTTGAACCGACTCGTTTGTTTGACTCCCACTCTAAAAGTATTGGAAGTCCGAAAAACTGGAAACTGTGCAGGGACTGTTCATTTTGTGTCACCTTTACGATTATTTCCGGTTGATTTGAGGACAGATTTCGTGAATACGGTATTTTCACGACTATAAGGCGCACATAAAAGTCTTCAATGTTCTCCAAAATAAACAGGGCGCCTTATAATCCAGTGCGCTTTATATATGGACCAATACTAAAATTGTTAACACGATAAAATAAAATAAATCAGTCGATAGGGTACACCATCTCTCACAACTACGGCAAGCAGCCCCCGACTCTATTATTTTCCCCGTAGAAAAAGTACTGCGCAGTGACTGCTGGGATATGTAGTTCTTTTGTCAATACACCCAATGGATTGTGGCCTGTATACATCGACATCAGCACAGCTTGACAAAGGGTGGCAGGCAGCGCCGGGCTAGTTACGCTACCTACTAGCTAGCTACTATTTGCGAATGGATTGTGGCCGCCTGGACGAACATATAAAACTCAGCGTTTTCGATGACTCATTTGGACAATTGTTCAATTCGGACACAGAAAATGAGGACTTTGATGGATTTGTGGGTGATGATGATGCGCGTAAGTTGTAAAATGGCTAAATAAAGTACAACCGAACTCAGTTTTGCTTTCGTTGCCTTTTTAAAAACGTGTTTTTAGCATGTGGGTGTAGCGTGCAAGAACTATATATCCCAGCAGTCACTGCGCACCGGAAACCGGAAATAGTCTGGGGCTGCTTCCGGTAGCCAGCGCTATTGCGGTTCGATATTCATTTTTAATATATATGCGTCTAAAAAAACGGTGCGTCCTTTGTGTGTTTAAAATACAGAAATAGCACTCGTTACTGACACTGCGGCTAAAAATACGATGCGCCATATAGTCGGGAAAATACGGTACTTTTAATTAGAATGAAAAAAAAACAGTACAATTTTGGATATTTGTGTCATTTGAAATCGATGGGTAGGTTTTTTTTTAAATCTCGCCCCTAGATAACATGCCTTTGGTACTGTGATGTAGTTGCTTGTGCTGGTTTACCGACGGCTCTTACCCCACGTCCGGTCCGGCGAGAGCGTGCCTGCGCAGCATGGCGCGTGCCTGAGCGTTGCTCAGTTTGACTGCGGGCTCCCCGTTAATGTCCAGGATGAGGTCGCCAACTCCCAGGCGCCCATCACGACTGACGGAGCCGCCGTGGATGATGCTTCGGATCAGCATTCCCAGGCCGTCTTTCATGGCGCACACCGTCATCCCTGTGGGGTTGAGTCCTGGGTCACAACTAAGTTCCAACTGTTTCAGTAACTGAAAATCGAACCTAGACTGGAGTTGCCCTTGACCACTGTGATTGTCCGTTCGAAGTCGCTGCCCGGAATCGCCCGATCGCCGGCGTCCGCTCCTGTATCGACCGCCTCGTCCTCGATCGGTCGATCCGTCGAGGCACCGCAGGGCTCTTTAGCGTAAGACGGGATCGGTTCCGGCAGCTCGGGCAGGACTTCGGGTGTGAGCCCCAGGTCGCTAAAGAGGCCGTAGGATTGGCCGTGTTCCGTCGTTCCGATGGAGGAGGCTAGGTCCTCATCGGAAGCGCCGAAATGAGCGGTCGCCGATAGCGTTTGGAAGTTGATGTTACTTGTGGTCTGCGTGCAGATGGATTGGTTTAGTACGAGGGTGTTTTCGATGGCGCTACTGTAGTCGGCGCTCACCTCAGGCGTGGACGCGTAGAGGAAATCCAGGTCCGAGCCACTTCCGTCAAGCGCAATCATCGACGCCTGGAACGTGTCCTCTTCGCTGTAGTAAGAACGCTCCAGTATCTTGTCGTCCGCATCGGTCGTGTCCACCTGGAATAAATTAAAGGACGTTAACCAACTCCCTCTTCAAAATCTCTTCTTGTCAGAGCCAGCTATTACGGCTGACATCAAACAGACGCAAGGCCACGGTGAGTCGGAGTCGTCCCCACTTATCCCCTCGGGAAAAGAGGAGACATTCTTTCAGTGTTGGGGGATTACGATTGTCTGGCTCAATTTCGAGGGGCGACGACATCGACGTGAGCCGCTAATCCGTCTGACCTGGCTGCTTGTAATCCAAAGGCGATACAAGCGGGGTAAAAAAAGTGAAAACTGTTCTGAGATGTTGTGACCTTGTGCCTGGTACTTCAAAAATATCCACTGATACTCGTTTTGGCTATTTGAGATAAAGGCAAAGAATACTTTTTGGCGTCCAATCCTTTTGACCAGAAGGGGCCAATTAAATTCGGAATGTTGAACACATTCCGAAGACTTACGGGAAGGGGTTTGGCCACGCCAATCTGCACCATCCCCAGTTGGGCTCCTTTGAGAGCTTGGACAGCATCTTCCAGGCTGGCGCTCTCCAGGTCTGTGTCATTGACGAACATCAGCCGGTCCCCCGGCAGCAGTCGTCCATCCCGCTCGGCCACGCCCTCGGGAACCAGGGAGCGGATCACGATGACCGTCTTGGCGGGGTCCAAAGGATCCTGAAAGAATCACTGACGACCGTGAGTGGCGAGTTCATCGAGAACATTCTTCCGAGTGGTCCACCCTGACCTGATAGTCCAGAATGCTGAATCCCAATCCTCCCGCGCCCTTCTCCAGCTCAATATTCTGGACTTCCATCTCCCACATGGCCAAGGGTGACCCCGCCGCCTCCCGCGTGTCATGGTTTGCCGCCTCCGCCAGTTCCGCGTCGCCCGCTTCCATTTCCTAAAAGTGCAAATATATCTATGTCTCCGGTTTTGATACGTAAAGAGAGGAGCTGCCTTTGAAGTGTCCTATTTCCAGCCGGGCGGCCTTGTTGGTGACTGCCTGCCGCTTAGGTGCGTAACTGGAGTGGCGCTGGCTTCTTGTGAAACCCTAATCCATCACCATTGACAATGTAGAGAACTAGTGGAGCGTCTGACAGCTCAAGCTAACCTAATCACATGTGGAGAGGCTCTAGCCTCAAGGACATTCTCTAGAACGGAGGTTGAGCACACACTATCATATACCGATGTTTTAGTTCTCTAGTCTATAAATCTTGTCTTGCAGAATTGGAATTTGCATTTCAATTGAGCAAGAAACACGAATCGGAAGCGGATGGCTTATTTTTGCAGGTTCCAGACAAAAGCACCTTTAACTGCGATCCGCTCGACGGAGGTTCCTCTTGTTTATTTGCTTGGTCATCGTCCGCCTGCTGGTCGGGGGCGGCCCTTACGCAGGTCATGGACACGCCAAGGGGCAGCTCCTTTAAGATTCGGACCACTTCTTTGTGGCTCTCGCCGATCAGGGGTATCCCGTTGACCTGAGATGCAAAGACGAGTGAAACCGGGAATCGGTCGTGGGTGGTCACGCCGAGGTCCGCCCACCTCGACCAGCTCGTCCCCGCTGAATATTTTGGCGCAGCGTCCGACGGGTCCCTCGGGCAGCACCGAGCGGATGTAGTGGTGCCCGCTGTCGGCTTCCAGACTGATCCCCAGTCCACTGCTTTCGCTGAATTTCTCCACTCGGGCCACCTGTCCAAATCGGGGTGTTATTTCGGCCCTCCACGGAAACCCGATATCCGCTAGGCACGTCTGGGCGCCCCTTACCACGACTTCGTTATTCACGCCCAGGACCTCTCTCCACTTTTTCACTAGCTCTTCTTCCTCGAAGGGTGTCGGCGATGCCTCTGCAGGAAGTAAACCCTTAAAAAGAATACCTCTCGGGCTCCTAGCGAAGGCCGCTTTCGGGTGTTTTTTAACAACGTTGCTGTTCTAGCCTCTCACCGCATTTGTCTTGCGTCAACAGGTCTGCAACCGGCTCGACGGCGGCTTCCTCGGTCATTGTCGGTGACGGCTTTTCATCTGAGCGCACAAAAGAGCCATCAATCCAGTGTATCGCTCGCGGGAAGCGATGGAACGGCGCCACTTGAAAGTAACAGCTTAATGCAACCGTGGTATGTAATAATAAGCATGGCTTACCTAACTAAGTACGTCCCGACCTCGGGAGTCATTCACCGCCATTGGCAGGATTGAATAGTGCGGGCAATGTCAATTTATGACATGAAGCCGATATAACGCAAGGAAGGATGTTCATGTCTTTCCTTTGTTTGAGTGTTAATAGGCCAAAGTCATACGTGGTCGATGTAAATCCGCTTATTTCAAAATGCCAGCATTTTAATGAGTCTCGTTGACAGCAGGTTTACCTAGGTCTGTTTTTTCCTGTCCCCCCAGGTCCAGTTCGGCCACAACGGCGGCAGACGGCGGCAGGATGCCGACGACGGGGGTGATCTCGTCGGGTCGGAATCCTCTGCGGATCAGCTTCAGGTGGACGTCCCGGCCCGTGTGTCGGAGGACTTCCACGGCCTGCTGGTTGCTGTACCCCTGGATGTTAACTCCGTCTACCTACAGGGGGCGCCATGAGAACCAGTAGATAAACATGGTGAGTGCGCTTGCTATTCTGATCTCGCAAAAAAAGAAACTGTCAGGAAACGTCAAAACATGCTCATTCAAATAAGTGGCTAGTTAAGCAGGGGGGAAAAACCCTCACACAAACACGCAGCCACGTACACACAAAATGTTATTTCCAGTTGGGGCTCAATTTGAATGCTGAGTATAGTCATTAAGACGGACATGGCTCATTGTGTTTAATCTTTTATATTCACAAGAAAAATGTGCCATTAGGGTTAATTACTCAAAATTATGCAAATCCACACACTGAATGGATTAATTGCTAACCGTTGAGAGCTCACATAAAACATTTCCCGCATAACTTATACTGGTAATAATAATTATATTAATTACGGCTGACAAAGGGGCACCTCCGAGCTTGGGCATTTAATAATTTAAAACACCTCCAAAAGTGATTTATTTACCAGATTGATTATTTAAAAAAAAAAATAGGAAGCAACAATTGAGCTTTGTACTTTGGCGGTACGACGACGGGTGAAAAACTGTTTCTGTTTTCTTGGTTAATTTCACCCTATTAAATCTTTGGATGCCGAGAATGTCAGGACTGAAACGGATGCGAATGCTAGCATCGTCTTTAGCAAGGAGCAGCCCGGAATGGGATTTTTGGGGGGGTCTCATAAGACGCACAAATCATGATCAATTAGTCGTTAAGGATAACCATAAACGAAGATTGTCTTGAGGCTCGTCGGTGTACTTACCGCCACGATCTGGTCTCCCACGTGAATACGACCGTCTTGATCTACAGCGCTATCTTTTGTGATGCTCTTGACAAAAATACCAGAGGGCTCTGCAGGAGAGTAAAAGATAGTCGTTTATGGTAGGTGTTGTAGAGCGACCAGAAATAGGTGACAATCAGCCCCGAAGATCACGTCACAAGAAAAATATAAAGACGAGATGTGGAAATGATATTTGTCTGAAGCTATAGGGTGAAGTTCTTGGTTTAAATCCCCAGTCAAACAAGTCCGTTTTTTGAGGTTGTCGAGAATTCAGACCTGAATTGTTATCCCCGACGTAACCGGCAATGGTGATCCCCAAGCCCTGGGTGTTCTTTATGAGGCTGACGTCAAATGCGCCGCCGCCGTCGTCCCCGTCTTCTTCTTCTTCTTCTTTCTCGTCGCTCTGTGAAAGGATCAGAGTGTCTCAGCATCGGCTTCGCCCTCTAAAATCCCAAATGCTGCGTTTCAGGTGACCTTGTCCGCCGGAAACGGCGCGGACGTGGAGACGGAGGGGTTCTCGTCCAGGTGGCCCCGGGTGATGACCAGCTTCACCCGATTGCCGCACTGCCGCAGCACCTGCGCCACGTGCTCGCTGCCCAAGCCGTAGAGGTCAGTGTCTCCGATTCTCAGGATGTGGTCCCCGCTTCTCAGGCGCCCGTCCTCCGGTAAAAATAGTGACTCTTTTGAGAACAACTGTAGACCGGAGCGTGTGCGGTCGTTTGGTCGCCGGTCTTTTGGTCGCCGGTCTTTTGGTCGCAGTCGCCTGGACCCAAACAACGGGCGACCAAAAGACCGGCGACAAAACAAGGTAAAACAACACGGTCTACGCATGAATAAAAGCCAACAATGGCCCTGAGCAGTTTCACTGAGCCGACATCTATAAGAGTTTGTATGTACATGCGTTGTCCCTTTAAGAAGCGACGTCCGTCAGGGTCTTAATAAGTTCTCCAACAAAAAACAATAAAAGTCTGGGAAATTTGGAGCTTTTCTTTAGCCTAATAATTAATAGGGCATTAAGTATGACTAAATAATAATTCGCATTTTGTATTTAGGGAATTTGAGCAACGATTTAAATGGTAATTATCAATAACCTTCTAGGCGACCAAAAGACCGGTGACCAAAAGATCGGCGACCAAAAGACCGGAGATGAGCAAAGGTTTTAAAGTCAAATCACCTGGTCGGCAATGCCCCCGGGTAGGATCGTTTTCACGATCACGCCGGTCGTCTTCCCTCCCACGATGCCAAAACCGAGTCCGGTGCCGTCGTTGACCAACTCGATGGTCTCCACGTGCTGCCACTAGAACAGACGAACAGATTTCAGCGGGATTTTCTAGGGCTCAGATAAGGTCGGCGCTTACCAGCTGAGGTATGGGTCCCCGGGCCACGGTGAGGCACACCCTCTCCGAGGCTCCCTGCAGGATGCCGATGGCCTGCTGGTGGCTCACGGTCTGGTCCAGGGGCTGATCGTTAATGGCCAAAATTTGGTCGGCCTCCCTCAGCTTGCCGTCGCTGCGGTGGGTTCAATGGCAAAACTGGCATTTGAACCACTAAGGCTCAAGTCACCGGGCAAACGTCGCTGCCGACCGACTTATTCGGTGTTTGTATCGCTTGGACACTAACATACCTGTCAGCCACACTTCCCGCTTGGATCTCCTGGATGAAAATGCCCAGTTCGCCGCGGTTCTCGCTTTTCAGGCCCACCACGCTGAATCCCAGACCCCCCAAGGTCGGTTTCTGCAAGTCCACGTGTGCCACGTAGCGGCCCTGCGTTGCACCCGGTGGATTCGGACAAAGTTTTTCTTGGCTTTGAGGCGCAAACGATTATACCTGTGCCATCGTCTGAATAAGCTGCTCCAACTGATGACTTGGAGTTTGGCCATCGCCGCCTTCCGAAGGCGCGGCATGGCTGCCGTCGTGCTGCGATACGACGGCGTGATCGCCGACCCCCTGCCGAGAAGAAACGCCCGCAATTCTCGGTTAACTTATGGGCTGCCAACTCGCAGCTCGCCAAATGTTCCGATCGTAAACTGGCCACCGCCTCGCGTTAAACGGCACCCCGACATCGGTGCGACTCGTGAATTCCCTTTGATTAGATGCAACGCGAGCAGACTAATCCTTCAGATGTGGCTGCTTTCTTCCACCACTGCTCTAAATATAATAGTTCTAATATCGCGGTGGGCCATCTGTGCTTGTTTTTTAATGACTGCGATGACAGATGAAGTGAAAGAACGGGGCACAGGATGTAAAAATACGATTTTCCCCATCAAAAGGGGGGAGTTTACGAGCCAAATGAAAAGCGGGGACCAAAGTCCTAAAACGATGACATCCTAAAAATGGTGAAGTGGTGCTATTAAGGCTCCACAAATACATAAGCCACAGATGCTCATAACTGACTAGCAAGCTACTCAAGAAAAACCCGGGCCCAGGTGACATTACCATAGCACGCTTAGAGTGCTTGGGCTTTGTTGGCTAGGCTATCTAAGAGGATTAAAGTTCCAGTCTGGTTCTTGCACATTTAGGAAATTGTTTCCGCCCCACTTCACACACAGCCAGCGGCCTCTCTTTGTGGTTGCCATGGCGACAGGGCTGACCGAGGCCCGGCGTATTGCTTTCCAACAGCGTATTGCTACTTTGGAGGAATCGCAGAGGTTTTCTCATTTCATCCGACCGGCCCACCCCTCTTGCCTCCCACTCGCATTGCTGGCATACTTTCCCCTGGCTTCCGCCGGCCCCCCTCAAGAGCTCTTTTCCGACTGCGATAAGGTTTAGCTCTAGCAGAGACGTCGCACGGTAAAGCGTGCCACGACGCCTAACTCCTCGAACAGAGGTTCCCGAAATGCTCTCCAAGTACCACCAGGGAAATGTGGGTTCCCCCGAGGTGACGGTATTTTGGAAGTAGTCCCTTAAGGACAGTTCACTTGTGTTCAACTTCAATGACAGATTTCTATTGGATGTTGAAGACTAGTTTCTTGGCAAAGATTTCAAAACAACATCGAACTGTGTCAAACTGGTGTCTGGGGGGCCAGATCTGGCCCAGCCTGTCAGAGTCCTGCATCCATTTCTTGCAGGAATAAAATTGATACCAACTGTCAGAGAATTGACCCGTTTCCCTTTGACCAAGGGTGTCAAACCGATTCCGCCGAGGGCCGCAGTGGGTCCTGGTCTTAGTTCCAACCGATCCAGTGCCGACATTTTAACCAATCAGGTGTCTTCTAAAATAAGTAGCACCTGACTTTAATTAACTGATTACACTTCCAAAAGATATCCTCTTGTTGAGTTGGAATGAAAACCTGCACCCACTGCGGCCCTTTGAGGACCGGTTTGACACCCCTGCCTTTGACCATTTGCCCACCCCGGTCAAAATGGATGACCATAGTCCAAGTACTCGTACCGTGTCCCCGATCAGAGCCTTCACCTGGTCTTTGAGCTGTTGCACGGTCTTCTGTAAGGCCAAGATCTGGTGGAAGAGGGGGCTCTGGAGCACCGACTTGAGCAAACTCAGCTTCTCCTCGGTGGGCACCTCCCCTCGCTCCTTCAGTTTGGCCTGGAGACGTTCCACCGCCCGCAAGGCACGCTGCGTGTCTGCGAAGCGTCACGTATATCAGTGAAAACGTGAAGGGGGAAAGGGGGACACAAGACAGGCGCAATTAGTAATAAGGACTCTGGAGCCCAGCCCCATCGGTGGTCCTACCACCGCAGTCCCCCGTTCGCCGGTCGTCCCTTTTGTGTTGTTTTTATTCTCCGAAATACAAAAGTTTTCATGGTTTTCCCAGCCCGCGGGCTCCATGTTCCAAGCGTACCGGGCGGAAATGAAAGCAATTTAACGTCTGCTTGCCGGAGGCCGCGTAAGCTCCTCGCTCGGGCCGGTCCACTGTCATGTGGACAAAAAGGAAGCAATTTCCAGTGCTCACTGACTGTGACTATCACCTAATGGGGCGTGCGAGGGCTCAAAAGCCAGGATTTGTTGTTTGAACAAAGGCCGTCGACAGCACCCCGGCGTCAGCATGTTTTCCCTCTCTGGGCGCTACACAGGTAATCTTATTAGAAAGGCATTAATTGGCTGTGCTTGAGTGGCCAGAGAGAGGCTGGGAGCGAGAGAGGCAGGCCCGAGCAGCGCTTTGCCTTCACGCTAAACTTCACGTTTGATAGAAGTCGACGCCCGAGCGCTACCGACGACTCCGCGGGGCGCATTAGCGCTCCATTACCAACGCTATCGACTCACCCATTGTTTCAATCATTTTTACAGCTCCGGCTGGACGTAATTTCTCCCCATTAAAAGGAGTTTCACACTCGAGCCCCTCGCCGAGTCCTGGAAAGCAAAACATAGCGTTAGCGTCAACTGCGCGAGCCGCAGCCAAGAAATGGCAAAGGCCGCGGAGTCACGTCGCCCGCGGGATGAATCGCTTGCTGCTTTTCTGTCTTAATGATTTGGTGATTACAACTATGCCTTTTCTTGCTACTGTCACAATGAAATTTCCCGAATACGGGATGAATAAAGTTATCCAATGCAATCCAATCCAATGAAGTGCAATTTTTCAATACAATTGAGCACGCCGACAACTCTTTAAATGACGAGTCGGCCCCGGCCGTGCCGCAACGGCACAAAGCTACAAATCAGAGAATCGTTTGTAGATATTTTCAAATGATTTCAAGATCACAGTGAGTTTTTTTCTTTCAAGTATGAACTGACTTCCATGTCAATTTCATTGTAATTTTAAGGCATTGAATTCAATTCATTGTTCTGAGGTGAATGTTTCCAAAAAATGAGCAGTTCTAGTTTGGCCCCGTGTTTTGATGGTTTGTTTGTTTATTGACGCCTAATTTTCCTCCAACAATGCGCATTTGGCTTAGCGCTCCTGCGTGCGACAAGCGGCGTTGGCTTGGTTTCCATGTTGAATAGTAAGCGAGGACAATCCGCTTTTCTGGACTCCTCCTCCCTCCCTCCCTCACTCCCTTCCTCCCTCCCCCATCCAGAGTCTCATCCGACCGAGGCTTGCAAAGCAACAGGCTGCTGAGCAACAAAACTCGGGGCCAACTTGGCTCGATCGCCCCAATAATCCACAGAAAGGAGCTTGAGAGAGCGAGAGAGTAAAAGAAAGAAGGAAAACCTGCCTAGATCCGTAAAAAACAGCCCTCATAAAAACTCAAGCTGATCGCCTCGACTCGCCGAGTCATCGGCGAGAAAGAAAGCGGCATTGGAAATGCCTTTCAGATGAAGGATCAGTTATTGACTTACTTGAAACGGCGCTTCTCTGGCAAAATCCAACGCGACCCTGTGTTGTCCGGCGGCTAACGGCGCACTGACCCGGGTTGAATCAACAAAAGGGGCGTCGCGTAACCCGATCCCGCTTTCCGTCGCTCAGAGAGAGACGCTCCAGCAAGGGGCGGAGGGGACGAGTATAGTCTCTGGGGTTCAGGCCCCCCCTGGTGGCCTCCTTTGCTCCCTGCACAAACTTCTTGGACTTGGCAGTTTGGATTTAGCCCCACTCGGAGGGAGGTGAAACCTCGTGAAAAGCCTTGCATGTTTTCTGCTCCCTCTCCGATGCTTCAGTTAACTTTCAGCAGTGGTGGGTCGTCAGGGCCTTCAAGGCCTTCTCTGCTGGCCTAAGAAATATCTGAATCATATGTTATATTTTGTCCAGGAATACTTATTAATAACTCCAAATGGTCTGTTAGCTTCCTTTCATTGCTTTTCCCCCTGGTTGCACTGCTTCCAGATGTGCGTTTTCATATTGAAGCATTTAACCAATCCCATTTCAGCCATTATTTGTTGCCATGGTCAGAAATCTGCCTCAAGGTCTTCACAATCAGTTCTGCAGGCTCTGCTGCATTAAACAAGCGTCGATAAGACTGTTGCTTTCACCAATCAGATTTCGAGTTGGCAACACCACAATGCCTTGTCGCAGGCGTAGGGATACGTCATCGCTTTCACCAACTATGATTGGCCAGAGCTACCAAACTGTATCTGGAGCTAGCTGCACAAGCAAATATATTGTTGTGTTGATTTAAAGCCATTTTCAAGACAGACTATGCCAGAAATATGACAGGACAGGCTCGACTTTCAGCATTAGCTTCGATGGCGATAGAAAAGAAGGAAGAAAGAAAGGAGGATGGATATTGTGTACAGTTAAAAAGGATTTTTGGTGAGTCAAATATGGCTATATTCCTAAATAACATTTCAATTGTGGGCCCGGTTCTGATATCTGAAAAGCTCCAGTGTTTGTATTTAATCACTAAATGCTGCTAGGAAGTGGATTTTACCCGTTGAAGGCGCTACGAGAAAATACACGGACCGCCACTGACTTTCAGTGCCATTGGCGGCCATGACAGACGTCCCCAGTTCTATTTATTTATTTTTCATCCTCCTGCTGTAAACTTAAAATAGGTTTATTCCGATTGAACTCTTGCTGTCGTCCTCCAAGATCAAATGGATTGGACGCCCATCTGGACTGCGTGCTATGGGCTCCCTCTTAGATGCTCCAGTTAAGAGGCTTTTAACGGGAACATCACCTCCGCTTGTACGAATCCCCAAAACACGCACCTGTGTACTCGGACGCGCGAGTGCGGGACGCCGCGGAACAAATGAGATTTTTAATGTCGCTTAATGGCGCAGCAGGGCTTTTATTGCATGTCAGCCTTTTGTGAATATCGACGGATCCGCTGGCCATGAATCAAAGGAGGAGGCAGATGAGCGCCGCCGCCGCGTTTTCCGCCGCCACCGCCACTTTAATTCAATCATCGGCCGAGACATATTGAGCTCGCAAACCTCCGGGGCGCGTCTTTATTGCATCATACGACTTGGTGCACTTAACCGCTCGCCGTTCTCCCGTCGAGGAGACGGCGTGGGAATACGGGCCAAAAAAGACAGATGTCGTTCCAAGTAAAGCCGTTGACGCCGCGCCAAAAAAAAGTGACACCTCGTCAATGGTGATGTGACTTCAATGCAGGTTTTTGCGTTGTCTCCGAATGGCCCGGTGTTTGGTTTGCCGCTTTTTGGCGTTTTCCCAAATAGCCAAGTTATGCTACGAGCTAAAGAAAAATGGTTTTCTTCGAGCCTGGAGCAGGCACGAATTAAAATGAGAAAAAAGCAAAAAAAATCTCGACTTAATGCCACCGAATGATCACAGCTCAGCGCCATTCAAAACAGTCATACCCAAATCTGTCCTGATTTCCCTCATCCCACCTTATGGGTTATCCCCTCGGTAAATGAAATCATAACGAGCCTGTAAAGCGACAAATTTCCTTGACGTAGGCCTCAATATTAATCGTAATTCACCTCTGACAACCGTAGAAAATCTGTTTTGACTTCAAATACATTTTCCTATTTGGCAGCCAATGATTAAATGAGGCATTAAAGAACATCTTAATTCTGTGTCGTCTCCGCCTCGGCGAGATAACGGCATCCATAATGCAAAATTGCGGACGCCGTCACAATAGCTGGTGGCGCATGTTTGCTGCTAGGTGGAGCCCGAGTATACAGGCAGAGCTCCATCCACTACCGCCTGCATGTACTTGCCCCCCCGTCCCCATCCCCGTCCCCCCCATCTCAACCCTCGCCTCCCACTTCTACTCCTTCACCTTCTCTCTCTCTCTCTCTTTCAGTCTGGAACATTGCCGGCGAGCGCAATGTGCTTCGTCCCGTAAGACGCGCAGTTTGTGGACACGTCCTGCAATAAAAAGGAAGAAAACTGAATCCAGAATATTTCCAGCTGGGATTGTAAGGCAGGCACGTGGATGCGAGCGACCCCACCGGAGCGGGATATCCACCTCCTTTTGATTCCCAGTAACGGGAACGGAAGATTGGCGAGGACGCGGTGAGTGCGATGCACGTTTTTTTTTTCTCCCTCCGATCGGTCGCCGCGGTTTGTTCAGTTTGTCGCGGCGAGGGACCGACCGTCTGCCGTTGAGTTGCGTTGACGGTCACGAACGTCCAATCCATTTGAGCGGGGAGGTTAGCGGACAACGAACACGCGTCGGACGCCAGCCCTCCCGGTTCAAACGGAGTGGACGCCTACCTGTGACGAAACCGTTGTCATTGGGATCGGGAGCCGAACGAATGGACGTCTTTTGTCGGCGGCGGCACCGTGAAGGTTAAGATGATTAAAAGGGGTGTTTGGGCCCCCGAGGTAGAAATTGGACCGGGTTTTATAAGCGCATCTTCTGGAGGAGATGACACACGAGGGTCCATTTTTGTCAACAGTTCCATCAAACACTTGAGTGGCTTCTTAGTGTTTTCTTTTATGAGGCCGATACAAAAGCAACAGTTCCGCTACACTTAATTTGCCGCTTCCTTTATTGGAGAACTCAAAAGGCTTTGTTTGTTATCGCTATCACAAAACAAAACTTGACCAAGTTTGCTCTGGGGATTAAAAATGATATTCCGAATACCTCGTGAAATTTAGACAGGTTCCAGGAGAAGGGACACCAAAATTTTACCTGTCTGCCATTTTGGTTTAAAAAGATATATATATTCTATGTACGGACTTGTCGACTTGAACCAAAAAAATGACACTCATAAATGTCCTAAAACACGGCCCCAGGGGAGGTAGCCATTTTTGTTTGAGGCAGCCATTTTGGATCCGTCCTAGCATGGAGAATTGGACATACAAAAGGAGGGAGCTCTTTAGCACGATACATTTTGGAAGGTTTCTTAAACAGAATTATTGGCTGAGGAAACAATACTTGGATCCCCACATCGATTTTTCAACATTCCAATATTCAATAAAAAATATCGATGTATCTGATTTGTAGACACGACGGACATTTTTAGGTGGGCTCGATCTCGTTTCCTCAACGATAAAATATCAAATTTTAAACCCGAGCCGAGGCCTTTGCGGATTTCGCAACTTTTGAGACTGGGACGACTGGCCGTGAATGCTCATGTTTTGCTGCCCAATTCATTTTGACTGAATGAACCGGCCCTCCCGTTCCCAACGAATTGGCTGCCTTGCACCATCTCTGGCCACCAATGACTCCGTATTTCACCTTGGCTTCAGAATGAACACAAAAGAAATGTCTGAGCATATCTGGCCTTCCTAAAAGAGTTCCAAGGAGCTTGAAATTCCAGCAAACAAGTGCGTCGCCATGGCAACCACCGCAGTAAGCCTCTTTTCCTGCAGGCAACGTGCAACATCCCCAAAAGCCCATTGGCCTGTTTGGCTCAGCGCAACTTGGAATTGACATTGTGCAAAAACCAGAAACCAAATAACAAAGTCATAACCTTAAACCTAGTATTACAATACCATTTGAATAATATATCTTTTCATTGGCAGCAAAAAGTCAGTTTGTATGGTTTTGACACCGCTTACCTTGCTTCTCATTTATCGTCGACGAAAGATCGTACATTTTAAGCCGCCGCCCCTTTTGTTGACTCTTTCGCCGCCTCTTTCCACAAAATCCTCCTTCGACTGAATTTAAATAAGTTTGCCATTAGCAGGCGTCCATTCCGTTTGAACTGGGAGAGTTGGAGTTGGCAGCCATTGAACGCGCGTTCCATCTGCGAATAACGCGGTTGGTTAACTTGCCCTGAATATTCAGTTTTTTTAATAGATCTAAAACAATGTTTATTTTAGCTTTTTTTATATATTTGTAGATTTTACAAAATGCTTTTTGAACTAAAAACAAAAAAAATGGATTAAAAAATGACTGATTGATTTAAAAGGGGGAAAATCAGGAAATGTAATATACATCTATACTCTTCATTTTAATTTCATCATAAAACAGAAAGTCGGCACTCATCATTTACTTTCTCGGGCCACACAAAATGATGCGGCGGGCCAAATTTGGCCGCGGGCCTTCACTTTCCCACCTGTGGGATAGGGCGTGCATGTCTGGCGGCAGGACGACGAGGTCCTCGGCCGACTGGGGCTCAAACTTAACTTTAACTGCGTCGCTATTGACGATATGATCGGAAGGTAGGGCCCCAAAAATGTCAGCCACGCGTTTAACGGCGTGGCGAGCATTACAAGGTATCCAAAAGCGATGAAAGTGACAAAGCCGCCTTCCATCAAAGCTCTTTACGGGCCCATAAAAGTCTGATGTATTTGTCCACACGCGTTTTCTGCAGCTTTTTTGGGGGGTCCGGGGGGGGGGGCTTTAATATTTCTGACCTTTTCCCTTTTGCCAACCTCCGACCAAGTAGGCGACTTGAAACAAAGATGCAATGCTTCTCTCTGACTGGAGCTCTAAGGGAAGTTAATTTATGGCCTGTTTGGGAGGCAGGTTGGGGCTTGAATGCAAAGTGAGGTGGCGCACCTGCAGCTGCATACAAATGAATGGAAACGCTGGTTTGTATTTACGCCTCGCCCCCAACCGCCGGGCCCTCCTGATCTGACCGCTAATTGCCGAGCAACCAGAGATGAAAACGAGCTGCCGTAGTCGTGCGTTTTTTTGCAAATTCCGCCTACGAGGCGTCAGCGTTTAGCGTGGTCAGTTCCCTCCCAGATGTTGCTGACTTTAGAATTCTCTGAATCCGTTTTTCTATTTTAGATTCCTCGTTTACTCACAACAAATCCGCCATTATCAGGAGCCGGCGTCCGATCCGTAGCCGTTGAGTTGAGGCTTCCTCACGTTCATACTTGAGGAGATTTACGGAGTGCCGGAGTACCTCAGCGGGCGGGTAATTAAAAGGTTTTCGCGCAGGTGGATAACGCCACCACGGAGCCCGTATTACGCTCGCTCCTTTCTTCTGGCTTTAATTAAACCCCGGTAAATCTGTAATGCATTAAAGGGGGGGACACATCGCTCGGGTTTATCAGAATCTGATTCCGCTTGTATCTTCCGAGCCAATTGCAGCGCTTTTGACTGCGAGCAAATTGATTCGACGAATCAATAGCCCGGGATTGGATTTAGGAGCGAGCCAGGCAAATTTCAAACACCCGCCGCCACCCCAATTTTGAACGATAACCGAGAAAAATTGACATCCCTCCGCCAGGACGTTCGTCGCTACCCGAATGGGGACGGAGGGAGGAGCTTAAAGGGCGGTACGTTTTGGCCTCACCTTGGAACTAATTGACCGCCTGGGCGCCGGCGTTTTGAAAAGTGCTGACGTCTTTTGTTTGTCCGTGCGCGGCGGACGAGGACCGAGATTGTTCGGCGTTCTTTACGGCCGCCTGTCGCCGGCTTCCTTTATGGGTGGGGGCAGGGTGGCGCTCAAATGTCGGTGCTGCAAACTGTCAAGAAAGGAAAATTAGAGCCGGACTCGTAAAGGACGGACGGAGACGATGGCCGCCGACGTTAACTCTTCCAGGGCCGGCCGTTTCCGAAAGACAGACTTTTAGTTGACTTCTGAGTAAAAAGATTGGACTCCTTTAACACGCAAAAAACATCGATGATCAGTGGAACAACCCCCCCAAAAAAATCAATCATTCCGCATTGAATAATTGACATTTTTCTGAAAGGATCCTGATATATTTATTATTAATACACTTTAATCAAAACAGGGAGACATCATTAACATACACTGGCTACAACTTGCAAGGAAAATCACTCCCAACCCGCCTTCGTCCAAGAGGATTCTCAAGAAACGGCATCCTCCTCTGTCGCGCCATACTCAAAACATCTAATGTAATTTGATTTAAACAATTGCATAAGCTAACCGAATAACACCATTAAGGACTAAAAACAACTGCTCATATTAGATCGGAACCAAAAACAACTGCGTAAGAATTTGCACGAATAAGCATAATAATTTCTTTATAAGGTAAACAGAGCGACTGTATTTTTTAAACAATAATGCGAGTATTTTCGGAAGTTGATTCGATTATCGCCATCTGCCGGAATCCAAGTCAAAGCAATTTAAGAGTCCCTCGTAGATCTTCATTGCCAACTCGGATCAACAGTCTCGGCCTGGAACATGGTGTCCTGTTCAGTCAATAGTCCTGAAAACAATGAACTGGCCTCGAAAGCAGCTGTGGGGGGAAAGTGTCCTCGAGCTTACTCGGTCCCCACATAAAGTATAGCACAAATTAATTTATAGCTTCATTACCTATTAAATGCTGAATGAAAATATAGTAACATCTCAGAATAAGCCCAACAGATTCCCTTAAAGGTTTCCTCCCACTAGTGATTGGATGTCTTTCATTTGACAGCGTTAAAGACGATGCTTAACAATAGCTTTACCTTTCGCGCGGGAATAAAAGCCGAGAAGAGAAAAAAAACGTCGCTTTGTGACTCCGTTTAAAAATTACAGCGAGCTATGAGGATCGTGAAGTTCAAACCGTAAATTTTTATGATTTGCTTTGGCTCACTTCCGGATAATCGGACACGAGGGAAGCTACGCTTGTCCTAAAGCTTCAAACGACATTGACTTGCCGTCATTAATGTCAGCGTTTCGCTAACCTTAGTTGTACCGTTCAGCAGACATTTTACATGGCGAGTGCGTCGTCCCTTCACTTTTTTGTTCATTTGGAGCATTTCTGGGTCACTTTTTGTTGATTTCTGTGGATTTTTAGGCCCTCAAAGACACTCGATTTTATCCGACTATCCGGAATTTCATAGCATTGAAATGAGTGCCCTATAAAGATGGCCGTAATGCCACGGCGGCGAGCAACCGTGGGATTCCTCGGACCGGTCGCCGCAAGACTGTAATCAGTCATTATGTCAAAATGCAGCCCTGCGAGTCCCGCCGCCGCTCGTTCAGCCAAATAATAAGCGACAACAAAGACCGGCGTGCAGGTTGCGAGAGAGCCTTCGCCGCCGCCGGCTCTTCCTACGGAGGGACGTCAACTGATTTTTTTTCCTCACAATGCGGCGAACGGAATATTTTGGATGTTCCTGAAAAGAAAATGCGCTTTGAAGTCAGATGGAATTCATAACAAGACCACCACTGCCAATTGTTTCCAAGTCAAGTCGCGGTCAAAAAATCTCAGCCTTGAAGGATTTTAATATGTTGGTGATAATGTACCGTATTTTCTCGCATATTAGCCCCCAGTGTATAAGGCGCACTCTTATAATTGCCTTAAAATCGTTAAATTTGACAATTTCTTGCGTCCACGTATGTGTGTATATATATATATATATATATATATACACACATACGTGTACGCAATAAATTGTCAAATTCAACGATTTTAAGGCAATTATAAGAGTGCGCCTTATACACTATATATATATTTCAGAAACACGCTTATTTATTTATATATTTATTCATGTATTTATTTAAAAACTTACTTATTACCTATCTATTTATGTCTAAAATGCCTTTCCTATTTCTGCATCCTCACCCTCTTGCTACTGTGACAACGAAATTTCCCGAATATGGGATGAATAAAGTTATCCAATCCAATCCAATGTCCATATTCATGGTTTTAATAGTTAAATTAAAAGGCTGTTCCTGCAGAAGGGTACAAATACGTACATACTGTACTTTCTCGCATATTGGCCGCCCCGTGTATAAGTTGCACCCTTATAATTGCCTTAAAATGGTTGAATTTGACAATTTCTCGCATACAAGCCGCCCCCTGATTCACAATTTTCATGTCCATATTCATGGTTTTAATAGTTAAATTAAAAGGCTGTTCCTGCAGAAGGTTTACATCAGGGAAGTAATTTTTTTAATACAAATATGTACGTACCGTACTTTCTCGCATATCAGCCGCCCCGTGTATAAGTCGCACCCTTATAATTTCCTTAATATCGTTGAATATGACAATTTCTTGCGTAAACCCTGATTTACAATTTTCATGTCCATATTCATGGTTTTAATAGGGAGTACAAATGTTTTACTTTGAAGGGGAAAATCTTAAGAAAAATCATCGTACGTGGTTTTGTATGAATCAAAAGCACATTATTAGAGTCAATAAAAGGAATTAGTTCATCCAGTAATGGTTGTTTTCTTACTGCAAAACTGAAAATAACCAACAAATAGTATATATTAATTTACCAACATCTAAGCGTATAGCCATGCTGTAAGTCTTCTGCGCATATAAGCCGTTCCTTTGAATCAGTCATCATTTTTTTGAGTTACAAATACGGCTTATATGCGAGAAAATACCGTAATTCTGTCAGCTAGCCAGAATTGCAAGCAGTCCAATTGAACGTAGATCTGCAATCCTCTCCTGAGCCTATCGCACCGACATATATATATTTTCCGGTTCTCGGAAGCGGCGACATAAATGTTATTTGCTCACTGACTGGCGCGTAATTAGCTGACTATTGTATGCGAGGCGTACGATTGATAGGGTGGGATTAATCTCATCCAAATGTTAAGCTTTTATAATCTTCTCGTGGACCCCTTTTACCCTCTCATCCATAATAAATGTTGTTAAAAGTCATCCCGGCCGAGAGCAAACAGGCGTCGGCTTGCCTCGCATCGACTGCGATGCGAGGCGAGCCGACCAATCGGCGACCGGCGGCGACCGGCGGCTCAATGCGAGGCGACTCTTTATGGAATTTCTGCCCCCAATGATTAATAAGGTTAGCGCAGTTCTCGCCAGCCGGTTAGCGCCGCTATCCGTAACCTTCATTGTCGGGTTTTTGTTCAATTCCCGGTGCGGAACAGAACCTCCTAATGAACAGCCCGTCATTGATTAGCCAAGACAACAGAGATGGCTTTGTTCCCCTTTTTTTTTATTCCTTATCTGTTCAGGCGTTTTCCCAAATTGTCTCCCGGGCGCCGCTTCCGGCGACTGGGCACCGGCGGGCCGTTTAGCCGAGGTGTCGCTAATGAGCGCCGCCAAAGGCCGAGCTCCTGTAATCTTGTTTATGTTTCGGCGAGCCGGCTTTGTGTCGGCGCACAGCTGGAGAGCCCTTTTTCCGCAATTGCGGCGTAGCAGAAATAATTGGGCCTGCGGCTCGGATGCATGCAGGTAATTTGCTAATTTATGCCTCTCGGTCGGCGCGATCGTTGCTGAAAGTCGTGTAAAACGCTAACAAGGTTGCATCCTCCGCCGACTGCCGTGTCTTGGAGTCAGTCTTGCGTTTTCCGCTGACTGCCGTGTCTTTGAGTCGGTCTTGCCAATTTGCCAGGGAACGGTCGGATACGCCCAGGCAACCGCCGTGACCGGACGTTTGGTCGCCGGACTTTTGGTCGCCGGACATTTGGTCGCGGACGTTTGGTCGCCCCAACCCAAACAACGGGCGACCAAACATCCGGCGACCAAAAGTCCGGCGACAAAACAAGGTAAAACAACACGGTCTACGCATCAATAAAAGCCAACAGTGGCCATGACCAGTTTCACTGGGCCAACGTTTTTAGTGTATGAGTTTGTATGTACATGCGTTGTCCCTTTAAGAAGCGACGTCAGTTCAGTCAGGGTCTTAACAAGTTCTCCAACAAAACACAATAAAAGTCCGGGAAATTTGGAGCTTTTCTTTAGCCTAATAATTAATAGAGCATTAAGAATGACTAAATAATAATTTGCAGTTTGTATTTAGGGAATTTGAGCAACAATTTTAGGTACACGGTCGATTGGTCGCCGGTCTTTTGATCGCCCGGAAGGTTATTGATAATTACCATTTAAATCGTTGCTCAAATTCCCTAAATACAAACTGCGAATGACTATTTAGTCATACTTAATGCCCTAGTAATTATTAGGTTAAAGAAAAGCTCAAAATTTCCCGTACTTTTATTGTTTTTTGTTGGAGAACTTGTGAAGACCCTGACGGACGTCGCTTCTTAAAGGGACAACGCATGTACATACAAACTCTTCTACATTCACACGTTGGCTCAGTGAAACTGCTCATGGCCATTGTTGGCTTTTATTGATGCGTCGACCAAACGTCCGAGTACCGGCAACCGCGTAGCGTCGCGGCGGCTCGGCAGCGGATGAGCGGAGCTTGAGCCGCCGCTGCCGGCCCTCCCGCTTTGCGCGCATCGGACGTCTGCTGGAGGGATTAGACGGCTTTCGTTGTCAGTGGCACCGAGAGCGTCAATGACTCCGGCGGGGTGAAATTGAGCAGGCATGAAGCGATTTCTGCGCATCGATTTCTGGCGCTCGGTGTCGGTGTAGACACTGCAGGCAGGCGGGGAGGCCGGCAAAGACCATTTTGCAACCTTCTCTACTATCGCTGCACTGCAGGCGAACACGGAAGGGGGGGGACGGCTGCGAGCGGTCTCCCCGCTCTGTCGTCAGTCCTCCCTAACCGCCGCTCTTCCAATTAGAGCATGCCAGTGGAATGACAAGCCGTGGGGGCAGAAGCTACACAAATGCTTCACCTCCAGACCGTTTTAGTCTTTCCTTTCAATCGTTTTGGGACAAATGTCGAGCGTGGGTTGGCGTAGGGACGATGACGGGGTGTGACAAGGCTACTGGGCCATGGAGGACACCTAGAATTGAGTTTCGCTTCAGCCACGCTAACTAGGGTGAGCATTCTTTTAGCCTACGTCCGCACGGTCGGTCAACTCACGACTGGACGTCAGTCAGGGATTGACAGTGACGGACGGACTGGCGTGACTGCGGACCTGCTAAATGATATTTTTCGGGTGGGCGGTCAAGTCATGTTGATAGACAAAGGTTAAAAAAAAATACTGTAAATAATAAAAATCAGTTTCAGAAAATCATCCAAAAAATAACAATAATAATGTGAAATCTAACAATAAAACTAGATATCTAGATATCTAGATTGGTTAAACAAAAAAATGAATTAATTTCATTTCCTCCTCCCAAAACATTCCTGGAGTTTTATTTTGAAACCTTGAATGAATTTCCTCCATTTCATTCAACTTCCGATGCTTTCTTGGCATCGTTTCTTTTGGAATTTTTCTCAACGCGGAATTGGACTTTGCTCAGGGAAGGCCGGCGTGTTTTTTCCGTTTGTTTGTTTGTTTGTTTTGCACGTCCGCCCGTTTTCCCGAGATCTTCCTCTGACCGCAGTCACACCAGCAGATGCGCCGATTCGTCACGCTTAAGAAACCCCGCTCCGGCGGCCATCTGTCTCGCTGCGTCTGTTAGCGCGCCGAGACAATTTGTTTTCGCATCCAACTTTAATGGCATGCAAAATATGCCGAAGCCATCTCGCGACCCCCGAACCTCATTCCGGGAGCTCATTCTCAAAAAGGTTAGGGAGAGCGGAAAACATGCTAACGCCCCACGTATTTACCGTCAACCGCAAGGCGTCCTGTTAGTAAGGATTGCACACGATTTGATTGGAATTTGACAGGCGACCCGATCCCAAGGTGTGGGGAATGCCTAAGCTTAGAAATAACCAGGTACCATATTTTCTCGCCTATTAGCCACCTCCGCATATTAGCCGTAGCCTTAAAATTGCCTGCACGTAGACAAATTCAAAAAGGAGGTCACGTGAGCAGTACAACCAGGAAGTGTGTCCGTAGAGGTTAAGTTTGTCATCCCTAGGTGGTAAGATGGCGGCGTCCTGAGCGAGCAATGGGTTTTTTCACGTAAGATACTGTTTATTTTTTCTTGAATTTCATTCATCGAAAGCAAAATTTATTTTGTTTAGCGTTTCATCTGTTTATCTTTTCTCTATTTTGAAATAAATGACCGCGTTGTCTTGCGTTATGGCGTTTCGACTTTGTCACCTTGCAGTTTTGTTTAAGTCAAGTCTAATTTGTGCGCTTATAAGCCGCACCCTCGATTCATACGCAAGAAAATACGGTATACAAAATATTGAGTACGGTGTTGAGTACAGGATTTAGTCGCGTTACGATTCCTGTTTTTGTTCTCTGCTTTTCAGTAGCGATGTAGCAGGTTACATCGAATCCATTTGGTTTCGTGACATAGCTTGGGTTCACTTGCTAGCATGATCTAAGCCACATGTGTCAAAGTTGCGGCCCGGGGGCAAATCTGGCCCGCCGCATCATTTTGTGTGGCCCGGGAAAGTCAATCATTGGTGCCGACTTTCTGTTTTAGGATCAAATTCAAATGAAGAGTATAGATGTATATTAAATTTCCTGATTTCCCCCCTTTTAAATCAGTCATTGTCATTTTTAAATCATTTTTTTCTGTGTTTTTAGTTCAAAAATCATTTTGTAAAATCTAAAAATATATTTTAAAAAGCTCAAATAAACATTGTTTTAGATCTATAAAAACCGGAATATTCAGGGCTTTTAATCCAGTTCTTAAAATCCATTTATATTTAAAAAAATCTAAATATTTTATCTAAAATGGTCCGGCCCATATGAAATGGAGTTGACGTTAAAGCGGCCCGCGAACCAACCCGAGTCTGACACCCCTGATCTAAACGCTCTTCCCGGTTCAAATGGATGGGACTACCACGAGCCGTAAATTTGCACCATTGGCTGACGGGAATATCCGCTGGACGGCGACCCAGGTTTCCAAAACCCGAAGCGTTTTGAGATAAACAAAAGCACCCCTCGGCCTAGTTACTTGAAAACAGATGCTGTGAAAACGGCAGACTTTCCCGCGGTCCGCTTTTGCCTCATTCTTCGCCGGCTGCTCCTCGGGGCCGCGTGTTCAATATGAAACTACAAATATGATTTAGTGGATAGATAGCCTTGGGGCTCGGAGGTACCAACGCCGCCGTGTAGTGCGAGGCGGGCGGCATGTGTAGGTGAAGGTTATCTCGGAAACCGGTAAAGCGCTCCAGAGGTTTGAGACCTAACCTGTGACATCATTAAGTGCAATGCCATTGTATTTAAACAGAGGCTTTATGCAATTTATTTTTATTTTATAACAAAGGCACTCGCCGTGTATTAATTCCTGCTAGATTCAAATCAGAAAAGAATCACTAATCTTACCCAGAATGCAACTGGATTCACAAGTTGATCTAATGTATTTTTTTTTTCTTGAATTCACAGATGTAAAAATACATTTTGTTTAGCGTTTTATCTGTTTCTCTTTTCTCTATTTTGAAATAAATAACCGTATCGGCCGCATTGTTTTGCCTTATGGCGTTTCGTCTTGGTCACCTTGCCGTTTCGTGCATGTCAAGTCTAATTTGTGCGCATATAAGCCATACCTTCGAATCAGTCGTATGTTATTTTGAGCGACAATTACGGCGTATATGCGAGAAAATACGCTAACTATTAAAATAAAGTAAAATAAATAAAATTAAAATAAAGTAAAATAAATAAACTTAAAATAAAGTAAAATAAATAAAATAAAAGTAAAATAAATAAAATTAAAATAAAGTAAAATAAATAAAATTAAAATAAAGTAAAATAAATAAAATTACAAATAAAGTAAAATAAATAAAATATATAAGTAAAAACATAAGGAATATAATATGGAGATTTAATTATAAATAAAAAAATGAAAAAGAAATGATAAAAATAACTGACAATGCAAGCCCTCACAGTTCAAATCAATTCGTTCTCTATTGCATAGCTGGTAGTTATAATTTATGTTAAATTAAAATTTATCCATCATCGCATTACATCGCATAAAAAATATATATGACAAACTTGTAACAATATTTGACTTAAACAGTAATTACAGTGTTTTGCGTTATGGCGTTTCGTCTTTGTCACCTTGCCGTTTCGTGCATGTCAAGTCTAATTTGTGCGCATATAAGCCGTACCTTCGATTCAGTCGTTGTTATTTGAGCGACAATTACGGCGTATGTGCGAGAAAATACGCTAACTATTGTGTTGTAATGCTTGGTCACATTTGGTATTTCGCCACTCACCAATATAGTGTAGAAAGTGAAAAAATGGGAAAACCTGAAAGCCAGCAAAAGCCAGGCAGACTAGCTAAAAGTGCTTTAAAGTCCAAGCTAGATGGGATTGGACGTCGACCAGTGACAAACTCATTTAAATAACAATCTGTCAAACGAACAGCAGTACTGGTTTTCTTGACACACGCGAGCCGACCGCATTTAATTCCATTGAGTAGAGGACTCGGGAAGGAGCCTAGGGGAAACACCCCCACCCACCAGAAAGAGAATCTGCAAATGATTTAAGGTCTGGTTCTAGTTACTGGCGGTTTACTTTTGAACGTTGTTTTCCGCCGGCAAGCTCAAGCGACTCGCGTGCCTTGGTAAACCTTACCCTAGTCCCCCCCCCCCGTCCTGAGATCTATGCAACTTGACCCTCGGTGAGTTCTGAACGCCACCCTCGGCGATGGCAGCGACACACCCGCGTGTGGTTGGAATAAGGCACGTTTATTTGATTTTATCGGAGTGTTCAATAGGCGTGTGTGTCAAGGGTGGCCAGGCGGCAACGGTGGTGGTGGTGGGGGGGGGGGGGGGGGGGTCCTGGGCCCGCGGCGCCAAGGACGTGGCTTGACAGGTGTGTGCGGTGGGGCTAGAGAGCCGGCTAATAGTACAATGCGGCTATTCAGGCGCTAAAGGAGACAACCGAGATATGGCAGGACCCTTGTGAGGAGGCGGGGCCAGGCAATTGGGGGAGGGGGTGCGTGGCTTTTGAATCGGTGCCCACGTCAACCTTACCCTTTAAGTCATTGTTGGGGTGGGCCACTAACCAAATGGATTTAAATCTGGGGTGTCAAAGTGGCGGCTCGGGGGCCAAATCTGGCCCGCCGCATCATTTTGTGTGGCCCGTAAATGATGAGTGCCGACTTTCTGTTTTAGGATCAAATTCAAATGAGTAAAAGAGTATAGATGTATATTCAATTTCCTGATTTTCCCCCTTTTAAATCAATCATTGTCATTTTTTAATCCATTTTTCCTGTGTTTTTAGTTCAAAAATCATTTTGTAAAATCTAAAAATAGATTTTAAAAAAGGTAAAATAAACATTGTTTTAGATCTATAAAAAACTGAATATTCGGGGATTTTAATCCAGTTCTTTTAATCCATTTATTAAAAAAAATTCTAAATATTATATCTAAAATTGTCCGGCCCACATGAGATCTGGTCACCATGAATGTGGCCCGCCAACCAAACTGGGTTTGACACCCCTGGTTTAAATGATTGAAGCAGTCTTTTTTAAATTCTAATTATTTTAAATCCGGGACTACAAAAATGGGGAATGGCAGAACAATTTGAATTTGTGAACATGTTTTATTCAACTTCCATATTTAAAATGACACTTGGTCTACGTACGCAGGCCATCTTTAGTTCCTAAAGCCTAACCGTAAGTCTCTAAACCTTACCTTAAGACCGTGAAAAACCTTGAAATTCGGATCCTCTCCCTTCCAATGGAATGGTTGTCCATTATCGTGGCAAAAATGAAACAATGTCTCCAAATCCTTATCAAATTCCAACAAACGACATTTTTTTGTTCTCGGCTTTGGATGACATCATTCCATCGGTCATTTTTGGCCGCTGCGTAAATCTCTCCCTCTCTTTTGCCCACCCGCTTTTTTGATGCCCGTGACGTCCTTGACCGCCGACCTTCCGCCCGGGCTAAAAGCGCTATCCCCGCGTCAAAGGCGCCGTGGTACGAGCGCCTTCCCCGTCAAGTCCCGCTCGTTTCAGCCGTACAATTTTCCCCTCTGTTGACTTTTATGTTCTCCTACAAGGTTGATGACGGGCCTGCGTGCGGAGTATGCGTGTATTTCCAAATAAAGACAAATGTGCTCGGCATAACAATGCGCAATTCCGCCGCCGCTGCGGTAAACAGCTCCCGGCCTCGTTTTTGACAATTGGCCCATTCGTATTCAGCGCTCGGAGTGCGTCACACTTTTCCCACTAAAACGTCATAGCTCAAATGAAGTCGTCGCCTCGCGAGAAAAGGAGTTTCGCAATAATTTTATTGGCTCTTGTTAAAAATACATTGGAGGAACGATGTAGAAATAGTACCACAATAAATATAAATAAATAAAATAGAAATAAAGTAAAATAAATAAAATTAAAATAAATAAAATTAAAATAAATAAAATTTAAATAAATAAAATTTAAATAAAGTAAAATAGATAAAATTAAAATAAAGTAAAATAGATAAAAATAGAATAAATAAAATTAAAATAAATAAAGTAAAATAAATAAAATTAAAATAAAGGAAAATAGATAAAATTAAAATAAAGTAAAATAGATAAAATTAAAATAAAGTAAAATAGATAAAATTAAAATAAAGTAAAATAGATAAAATTAAAATAAAGTAAAATAGATAAAATTAAAATAAAGTAAAATAGATAAAATTAAAATAAAGTAAAATAGATAAAATTAAAATAAAGTAAAATAGATAAAATTAAAATCAAGTAAAATAAATAAAGTAAAATAGATACAATTAAAATCAAGTAAAATAAATACAATTAAAATAAATACAATTAAAATCAAGTAAAATAAATACAATTAAAATCAAGTAAAATAAATACAATTAAAATCAAGTAAAATAAATACAATCAAAATCAAGTAAAATAAATACAATTAAAATCAAGTAAAATAAATACAATTGAAATCAAGTAAAATAAATACAATCAAAATCAAGTAAAATAAATACAATCAAAATAAAGTAAAATAAATAAAATATATAAATAAAAACAAAGAATATATTTTTTAAAAGGTGTATGAAACCGAATATGGAGATTTAATGATAAATAAAAAAATGAAAAAGAAATTTTAATGCAAGCCCTCCCAGTTCAAATCAATTGGTTCTCTATTGCGTAAATGGTAGTTATAATTTATGTTAAATTAAAATGTATCCATGAAGAAATCAAAGTTTCACAAGTTGCATTTACATCGCATAAGAAAATATATATGACAAGCTTGAAACAATATTTGACTTTAGCACTTGTGATGCAGTTTTGCAAGAAAGCGCTAAAATAACGGCTAACCCTAAATTGGCCCGTCATGTTGCAAACTCACATGACAGGAAAGTGGCGCTTTTACCGGGATTTTTTTTTAAACATTAACACGCTGCTAATTTGACAGCCATTGTGGACTTTTTAGTTTTTCTCCTGACAGTCACGGCGGGCATCGTCCATTACTCCACAACAGGCTCATTCAATTTGCCACATTAGCGCCTTTTGTCCAAAGCGAAGACTCGGAAGCTACGGCTTAGTCGCTCACGTATATACCGTGAGCCCCTCCCACCTCCTCCGACGCCGTTCTCAGCACATTTTCCACTCGGCTGATAAAATAAGCCGCACTTTGATGAGCTTTCGGCGGGCCCGCCGTGCTTATGGCTCAGTAAACGCTTTTATAGAGAGACACGCCGCGGGCCCTCGACCGGAATGGGCCGGCCAGCGTGGCGCATTTCTGTACATTCTGGTGCGTTTTGGGTTTTCGTAGCTTTCCGGGCGGGAGATTTGCGGAAAAAATGGAATATTTGCAACTTTTGCCCGCAGGAACTCAGGGCGTTTGCCTGAATAGTCTTGCTTCTTTTCATCTGCGTCGTTCAAATACGACGCGTCCTTGAAGCGGGAAAGGCTTTTCTGCTATTGAGTGCATCCACGAGGCGCTTTGCAAATTTTCTGCAACACTGCAGAGGATAAATAATATACACCCACTCCTCTTTTGTCGTGCCACGCTCTTCAAATTTAATCAAACGGCGACTAGTGAGAAACTCATTGATGAAAGGGTGACTGGATGCTGCGCGATTGGTCTATTTCTTCTCATCCTTCAGCCATTGCGGGTTGACAAAACCGCTATTAAATCAACACAACAATATATTTGCTTGTGCAGCTATCTCCAAATACAGTTTGGTAGCTCTGGCTAATCACTAGCCAATCATAGTTGGTGAAAGCGATGACGTATCCCTACACCTGCGACAAGGCATTGTGGTGTGGCCAACTCGAAATCTGATTGGTTAAAGCAACAGTCTTATCGACGCTTTTTTAACGCAGCAGAGCCTGCAGAACTGATTGTGAAGACCATGAGGCAGAATTCTGACCCTGGCAACAAATAATGGCTGAAATGTGATTGGTTAAATGCTTCAATATGAAAACACACATCTGGAAGCAGTGCAACCAGGGGGGAAAGCGATGAAAGGAAGCTAACAGACAATTTGGAATTATTTCATAAGTATTGATGGACAAAATATTGATTCAGATATTTCTAAGGCCAGCAGAGAAGGCCTTGAAGGCCCTGACGGCGTTTTTGCCTTGTATGACCCAGGTGTTTGTCATCAACCAGTGTCTGTGTATTTAAACCCCTTGTTTTTGGAATGTCTTTGCGGGAGTATTGTTTCCTGTTTACGTTAGTAATGTTTGCCTCTTCGTCGGTCTGCGTCTCCCCCGGTTAGTTTTTTTGGGGTTAATTTTGTCCCAGTTTGGATTATTTGTACGGTTATAGAAACGAGGTTTTTCAAAATAATCACGACGACGACTGAAGAGAAAGGTGACGGAATGTCCGCCATCAAAATGTTAATGGCGTTCGGGGAAATTTACGGCGGGGAGGTAATGCACTTTAAAACAGGATCTTTGTCGCGCGGGGCCCTCGACGAATCCCGATAAATCAGCCATTAAAAAGCCGACGTGTCCTGGATTTACACAGCGGCGGATGGCGGCACTGTCATGGGAACTGTAACGAATTTATGAAGACCTCATTCCTGAAGCAAAATCAATTCTTCTCCTTGCGTCTTTGGAATCATCGCCGGCGTGTCTTTGCTCAACATAAATTAAACATTTAGTATTTGTCCAAATTTCAAGACGCCATTTGAGGTTCGCTAAATGTTTGTCGTCGTCCATTTGGGAGATGATTGGAATTTTAAGTCCATCGGAGTATCACGATCTAGTAATGTTTCACGTTTCTAATCAAAATAAGTACAATTTTTCGGGAATATGCTATGCGTATTATTTTTGATATTTGTATAAAAGCAAAGTATTGATTTATAGTACGTCAGAAATGAATTTATTGGTTCACGGATCGTCCGATCGAATCATTTATTCATTCAAATGGATTGCTTATGGATTCTTTTTTTTTTTTCAGGATGGTCAGTGGCCCGATGATGCGGGATGTTCCGGCGACCGATCGGAATTAGGAGCGCCATTGTGGACTGACACGCCTTAACAGTGGCAAGGTAGGAAAAGCACACCCTCAGTTTTTGCATTCTCCTGCCATTTTAGCCGTGTACATTGTTTACGTTGCTCCCCAAGCCCTCCGTCGAGCTTTTATGCTATTTTTTTTTATTTTTACGACGCCGTATTCAACAGGAACGGGCATAAAAACCAGCACCGGGGGCGAAAGTGCCACGTCAGCTCTTTTGATAAGTCGGCAGGGGCTCGTATTGTGTTTTCACGACAGCTTGGGGGGGGTGGGCACGTCTGGTGCTGCGACCCACGCTCGGCTGCAGACGCATTCCGCCGTAATCCCACAGTAGTACACGTGAACTGATTTGCATTCCGAAAAAAAATCAACAACAAAGAGCGAGGGCGGTAAATGTTGCTGACACCGGCGCAATGGCATTAGGCGCCAGATGAAAATAAAACATTTGAACAATAGGGAAAGCGGCGGTAGGTAGGCCGTCAATCTTTCTTCGAGCTGTCTTTAACAGGTCGCCTCGACCCAGTCGGGCTCTGTTGATTGCGCGCCAACTGCTTCCGGGCTGGAAAATCTCGGTCCGATATTTTCGCCGAATGATTTCTGGGAGTTTCCGGCGTGTTGACAGCGGAATAAAAGCGGAAGGTTGTGGATCGGTTTTCCGATTTTTGGGGTTAGGTCTGGTCAAGTTATTGCCTGGTCAAGCTAAAAACGGTTCGCTTTTTGATAGGTTCATTAATAAGTATACTATCGGAGACATAATCCAGCGATAACTTTCAAGTGAGAATCGATCCTGGCTCGTCCTCGCCACGGAGCATTCTAAAGGACCGAATTCATCTCCTGCCAATTTAAGACATCGAAACAAAACAATTACAAGGTTATCTATTCAATCTGATTGCATAAGCGAATAACACAATTAAGATAAAAAAACAACTGCAACAATAATTGCATATCAGGTGTACCGAGCGACAACAATATGCGAGTATTCCCGGAGGTTGATTCTTTTATCGCCATCTGCTCCGGAATCTAAGTCAAAGCAATTTAAGAGTCCTTTACAGATCTTCATTGCGAACTCAGATCAACAGTCCTCGGCCCGGGACTGGGTGATCTGTCAGGTCAATAGTCCTAAAAACAATGAAATGTCCTCGGGGCCAGCTGCAGGGGGAAGTGTCATTGGCACCCGTTATACTGAGTTTTTGTCTGCTTATAATGATTAATATTCCACACATACATATAATGATTAATGCGCACATATATAATAATATCCCAGAATAACCCCAACACTTTTAAGCCGTTTTTTATTGCCGTCAGTTCATGGAAAATGTGTCGTTTGACGTCTAATCAATTTCAAGAGGGAAGGTTGATAGCGAGTGAACAATCGCTGGTTCCAGTACAAATCGATCGGGCGGGAAATTCTGGATGGTAGCGAGTCAAATGAGCAAATGTCAGCCATTCAAATTCAAAAGAATTGGACGCCTACTTTTAATTGTGTTTTCGGTACTTGGACATTTTGTCGAAAGACTTTTGGTCGACCGGACGTTTGGTCAAACGGACGTTTGGTAGAACGGACGTTTGGTAGGACGGACGTTTGGTAGAACGGACGTTTGGTAGAACGGACGTTTGGTCACCGGGTTGTTACTGTTGAAACCAGCTCTCAAAATTTTAATCACGAGAGAGAGAGTGAGTTTAATATCTAAATATCTAATATCAAAATATCAACAGTAAACTCTCTGTCATAATTTGACAGCGAGCGAACCCGCCGACCAAACGTCCGTTCTACCAAACATCCGTTCGACCAAACGTCAGGGGACCAAACGTCCGGGGACCAAACGTCTTTCTACGAGACGTCCGGTCACGGTGTTGTCAGGCGCAGCGCGATTAGACGTCAATCGTCGTCAATGGTACGAAAAGTGTTTAATCGAAGATGAATTTGGATGAAATCTTCTTTTGAAAGCTTATTTACTTTGCATCCGGCAAAATCGACTTTCCCATTGGGCGAAAGCGCCTCGCCGATAACGACATCTCACCTCGAGTCAATATTTTCTATTGTTAACAACAATGTTTGCGGCCATTGCTAACAGTTTGCTCGTCGGGATCACACAAACAAAGTCCGCCGTCGTTCGGCCGGGCTGCCGTCGCCAAGGCGACGCCACTTTCCCCATCGGTGTCTTTTGAAGCGTCGTTCTTCATTAAGCGCCGCGTGACTTCTGAGCAACGCGCTCGCTTAGACGGCCGTCGATGCTCAGCTCGGTATCCGCGCCATGGGGTGGCGTCCGGGGTTCCTCGCCGAGCGCCGTCGCCGGGCGGGAAAGGTCTCCATTTCGATTCAAATGAGATGATTTGCATGGTTTGGAGACACCTGGGAAAACAAAACAAAGGTTTGCGCGTTTAAGACAACAGGACAAACTGTGAAAAGTACTTTGACCCAAAATGGAGACGACCTTTGCGCCCTTCAGTTTTTAATCGGACAGTCTTCACGAAATGAGCGACCCCTACATCAATTTTAGAGTCGACTGCGCTTATCAACAAGACGGCCAGGGCGTTGCGCTCGGTCGTCTGCCAGGGATTAATCCTCGCTTGGAGCCGTTCGTTATACCGCTCAATATATTTAACTGAATATTGATGAATTTAATTAAAACAGCGACTACCAA
Source organism: Stigmatopora argus (assembly GCF_051989625.1). NCBI lineage: Eukaryota > Metazoa > Chordata > Actinopteri > Syngnathiformes > Syngnathidae > Stigmatopora > Stigmatopora argus. The sequence goes on from NC_135406.1 coordinate 2,080,750, forward strand.
TGACTCATCACGGGACGGTAATGAACACTTGTTTACAAGTGTTTATCACCGTTTGTTCCAAGTGGAAGGGCCACGGCGATTGGAGGTTTGTTCCCTCACTGCCAACCTCCCCACTTCAAAGGGATTGGACAGCCAACGCCGTTAATTCCCCAATTGGTTCAATGAGAAAAGGGTGGAAAACGTAAAACCAAACAGTCTAATGCCCGTGTGCGGTCGATTGGTCGCCGGTATTTTGGTCGCCGGTGTTTTGTCCGCCGGTGTTTTGGTTGCGGTCTTTTGGTCGCCCCGACTGCGACAACGGGCGACCAAAAGACCGGCGACAAAACAAGGTAAAACAACACGGACTACGCATCAATAAAAGCCATCAATGGCCATGAGCAGTTTCACTGAGCCGACGTGTGAGTGTAGAAGAAGAGTTTGTATGGACATGCGTTGTCCCTTTAAGAAGCGACGTCAGTTCAGTCAGGGTCTTTACAAGTTCTCCAACAAAAAAACAAAAGTCCGGGAAATTTGGAGCTTTTCTTTAGTCTAATAATTACTAGTGCATTAAGTATGACTAAATAGTCATTGGCAGTTTGTATTTAGGGAATTTGAGCAACCATTTAAATGGTACCTAATTATCACTTACCTTCCGGGCAACCAAAAGACCGGCGACCAAAAGACCGGCGACCAAAAGACCGGCGACCAATCGACCGTGCACCCTAATGCTAATGCATTTAAACTCGTAGCTCTCGTTGCGGTAGGCTGCTGTTTTTGCGACTGACATTATATCCGAATTCCAAGGCCACAACCTTCCAGCTAATATAATCCGTGTCCTTTTGTTGTTGTTGTGAACCTTTCCAAAGCGAGGGCCAAAAAAAATCTGCTATTTTATCGAATGGAAGCAGATGAATAATGATTTGCGCGTGCTTTGCTTTGCCCGTGACATATTCTTCATTTCTCCACCAGAAATCCCAAATCCTTTCAGTCCAAAAATTGCCTGCCACTCCACCGTGAGTGGAGGACAGGGGGTGGGGGGGGGTCTGACTCCCTGCCAAGTGGTCGTAATCAGAAGCTGTCAGGTGTAAAGTGTCCTCCTTCGCGACTCGGGAAGACGGCGTAATGTCCCGTCTCGGCGGCGTATCTGCGGGCAAAACGCTTGTTTGTCAGGTAAAAGGGAATCGCTGGAGTGTAGCCATACGTTTTCATGAGCCTCTCATCATCATACGTCACCGTCAAAGTGCTTTTTACGTCCCCTCCCCCCCCCCCCACCCCCCCCGCCGTCCCAAATTTCCATATTTGTCCTATCCCCTGCTCCCGGAGCCGTAAAAACAACGAGCGGCGGAAATGATTGATTTGCATCTGTTTATCTCCGCCGCGAGGATCCCGACAGGGCCGCGGGCTTTTATTTATTGATTTTTACGATGGCCCTTAACGGGCGCGAGGACACCTGGGAGGCTTTCCATTTGCTTCTATCAAAGTTTTGACGTGGCGTCCGCAGTGGACCGCCATTAAAAAGCAGTTATCCCAGCCAGCGCGAATCAAATCTCGCCAAAATACAATCGCCAAGTGTACCGATAATGCGACTTAAAGACTCCCGAAGTACGAAATTACTCTTTGAAGCGTTTCTATATCATTTCCAAGCAATTGAAATACTCACCTTTGTCCGGCTCCAAATTCCGATACCAGCCGGCGGCCATTTTTATTGTTATTTCTTCGTACGAGGCGATACCGATGAATTCGTTTTTATTTGGCCCTACCGTTGCAACGCTATTAGACGCTCGTAAACCTTCTAAAGTGCTCAATGTTACCGCCATATTTTGAAGTCTACGTTAATTGCCGTCAATTTTCCATCCGGTCGGCACTCGCAGATATGACGGATTTTCTTCTGTTTATTTGTAGCTTGTTTCGTGTTGGTTATTTTTGCTAGTTCCGCACTCCGGTTCCCCTCCCGTTCCACCCGGAGTTTTATTTACAAGCCCGGCCCGGCAATAAAGAGCGCAATTTATGACTTACTTTTTAATTAGAAATAATGTCTTGTAGCCTTTAAGTGATGGATGGTTTAATCAATATATAGAGCGAGCCGGCTCGATGATCAACATCTCGCAGAGTAGCCTAACTTAACACTTTGCCTTTGACGAGAAATATGCACTGTTGACTTTCTTTTGCGTCCGTCGACTGAATCAGGCTTGCCCCGTCAAGGCGTATTTAAGGAAATACGCTAGCTCAATCAAAGCCGTCTGCGGCAACTGGGGGTAAATTTCGTCGGCGTTTGGCTCTCCCTTGAAGAATGGAAACACAAAATGAAGATTTCTTCTTTAGAATTTCTCCACAATTGGCCGCCGAACCGGCGCGCTCAAGTAAAACTTCAAAGTGGAGGGAGAAATGATCCATCCTCAATCAAACGTGAGCTCCATCTCGGTGCTTTAGCTCGCAGTCATTAGCCTCAGTCCCAGACGCTCCATTACAATCTACAATAACGTTATTGTTAGCGGAAGAAAGAGGGGGGAAATCTTATTTATTCACTCATCTCATTGATGGTGGTAGACGCTCAATTCAATTTGACTGAGAGCGAAGTCGCCAATGGCATTAAAAAAAGAGCCGCCAACTGGATATTTATTAACGATTTAAATGCTACGTAATTCAAAATAAAAGGAATTTTGGTGTCCTTGAGACTTTTTTTCCACTAACGATATATTGATAAATGCAATGGCGGTCTCTGCATTTTCTCGTAGTATTGATGGACAAAATATAATATATGATTCAAATATTTCTTAGGCCAGCAGAGAAGGCCTTGAAGGCCCTGACGGCCCGCCACTGGATAAAAGTATAATTGCATTTATTCCCAAAAAAATAGTTAAAAATTGAGGCCAAGTTTGAAAAACAAAAACAAATCAAAATAGTCCCTTGCCATGTCAAAGTTTTACAAATGATAAATGATCCACAAAAGTAAAACAACCTTTCGTATTCCTTTCTCCCTATTTGTGGTGCCAGCCCCCAAATACAGAAATCGACCTATTTCATTAATTTTCTAAAAAATCATTGGCCTTCTAAAAAAAGTCATTGATTCATTAAATGCATATATTGGCCAGGCCTACACAAAAGTGAGCGATAATTTTTCCCCCACGGCTTTTGTCCAAATAACAAAACCCCTGCAAGGCTGAAATCAATGGTTAACCGAGCGCACTCCATCTCGACTGGGAGTGCGTCGTCTCACTCCACCATCACTCCTTCCGCGGGGCTTATCGGGCCTCCTTTGTGCCACCTAAGCGCAGATAAGCCGTCTATTCGGTCCGGGTTACTGGCGTCTGTCTTGTTCATTCAACTGGATCTGGCTAATTCCCTGGCGGAAAAGCGCCTTTCCCCCGGAATGCGGGTGTCGCAACGCGCACGGGGCACGCGTCATTTGCTCCACGCAAACATTTAGTCATCGTTGGCGTCTTTTGTGCGCTGGCTGTGTACACATTCTGCGGAGTGAACACATGGCTGCTCTCATTGAAGCTTGTAAAAACCTTTCCCCGATCGGTATGCGGCCCGATGACAGGCGGGATTATTCCGCTTTTCTTGTACTCGCACCCGCTTTATTTCGGGGCAGACCAGTGGCGGTCTGTGCATTTTCTCGTAGCGCCTTCAACGAATCAATCCAACCCTCAAAAACTATTTTATGGCTATAAAACCTCGACTGCAGCTACAGCTGCGACACATGAAAAATAATGAATAAATCAATGAATCATCGAAGCTAATGCTGAAAGTCGAGCCTGTCCTGTCGTGTTTCCGGCATAGTCCGTCTTGAAAATGGCTTTAAATCAACACAACAATACATTTGCTTGTGCAGCTCGCTCCAAATACAGTTTGGTAGCTCTGGCTAATCACTAGCCAATCATATTTGGTGAAAGCAATGACGTAGCCCTCCACCCGCGACAATACATTGTGGTGTTGCCAACTCGAAATCTGATTGGTTAAAGCAACAGTCTTATCGACGCTTGTTTAAAGCGTCACAGCCCGCAGAACTGATTGTGAAGGCTTTGAGGCAGATTTCTGACCCTGGCAACAAATAATGGCTGAAATGGGATTGGTTAAATGCTTCAATATGAAAACACACATCTGGAAGCAGTGCAACCAAGGGGAAAGGCAACGAAAGGAAGCTAACAGACCATTTGGAATTATTTCATAAGTATTGATGGACAAAATATAATATATGATTCAGATATTTCTTAGGCCAGCAGAGAAGGCCTTGAAGGCCCTGACTGCCCGCCACTGGCGCAGACAGTCGACTGGAACGGCGAGCTTGACGTCCAATCCATTCGAAGCGGGAAGGCGGCGGCCACTGCGAATCGCTCAGTCAGAGACAGACGATGAATTCAACGGTTGCGTTTCAACTGGAGCGAGATTGATGGAGAGGTTTTTGGCGGAGCCCTAATTTGCGGCGCGCGCCATCTGCCCGACTTCCGGTTCTCGCCGGGAACTCGACGGCGTCCAGCTAACGCGCTGACGAGCAGACGTCGACATTGCTCACCCCCGGTATCTCCACTAAGAATTATACGGTATTATCCGGAACAGGCGACAGATGTTAAGGCTCCTCTGTGGGTAATCAAAACTATCTTGGACACCCCCGATTTCACGTTAGCATATCCGATATGGAGGTGCTTAGCATGAATAGGCGGTTAGCCCGCCGTGGCGGGATTTTAATGTCAGAATTTGTCCTCTTTGTATTAGTACCGCCATTCCCAGAACGCATTTGCATCCATCAATCAAACGCGCTATTCTACGATACGCAAGATTGGCAGATGATTTGGCGAAAAATTCCTCAATCGATCCATTGGATTTTTGTCTGGCGGGCCGAAAGCCGACGTGGGAAATGTCTTCAAATAGCGGTAACATTTCTCTGGTATAATAAGAAAAACCCAGAGGAAATTCCAAATGCAAATGGCCATTAGGCCTTTCAAGGCGCGGCGCTTATGATGTCCCCGTGGCCGTCGGATCAAATTGCGTGCTTCATTCCTCTATTCCCTCCCCCAGAATAAAGAGAATGCCGGAAGCCACCTGATTGGACGTTACCTGTCTGGCCGGGCGTTCGCAAATAAGGTAAGCGATCCCATTTGCATGACAAATCTTGCCATGGAAACTGTCAATTGATTTTCTTCTTAAACAAGACCATCAAAAGAACTGGATTAAAATCCCTGAATATTGCGTTTTTTATAGATCTAAAACAATGTTTACTTTAGCTTTTTTTTTTAAAATATTTTTAGATTTTACAAAATGATTTTTGAACTAAAAACACAGAAAAATTGATTAAAAAATGACAATTATTGATTTAAAAGGGGGAAAATCAGGAAATGTAATATACATCGGACCATTTTAGATATAATTAGATTTTTTTTATAAATGGATTAAAAGCGCTGAATATTCAGTTTTTTATAGATCTAAAACAATGTTTATTTTAGCTTTTTAAAAAAAATATTTTTAGATTTTACAAAATGATTTTTGAACTAAAAACACAGGAAAAAAATGATTAAAAAATGACAATTATTGATTTAAAAGGGTGAAAATCAGGAAAATGAATATACGTCTATACTCTTCATTTTAATGTGATCCTAAAACAGAAAGTCGGCACTCATGATTTACTCTCTCGGCCCGCACAAAATGATGCAGTGGGCCAGATTTGCTCCCCCGGGCCGCCACTTTGACACCTGTGCACTGGATGGCGCTTTAGAAGTAGTGATTAGGAGTTGTGTTGGCTAAGCAATATTGAAAAATTGAGTAGCTTTTGTGTCTACTTTATAATCCTATGATATAATATTCCTCTGAAAACGCTGTTGACGATATCACTGAATGCATTCGAGTCAACTTCGGGGTAGTCAAACAGGAGTTTATGAGAGGAAAGTCACATAAAACATCTCCCGGAGCATTTAGGTGTCCGCCAGAAACGTATCGGCGTAAATCTGGCTTTTAATCATCACCTTGAGCCATTTCAGCCTCGTCGCACAAAGTCCGACCTATCCGATTGCGGCGGGACACAATGCTTAACAATCCTCTAGTTTCCCGCTTTAAAAAAAGATATCCAAGCCCTTGAAATTCGAGTCACAATTGCGCCGTGCTTCCTTCCAGGTCAGCTCGGGCCAATAGAGAAGTTTTCCTTTTACACTCCCAACACGTCTATTAACTCTTTGGCTTCCGTGGACGGAGACGGCCTTGCCGGTGGGGGCGGAGACAAACCCCGAACGGATAGTTTGGCGACTGGAGAACGGGGGCGCCCCGCGGGAATAATGATAGCCCCGTCTCATTAAAGGATGAATTAAAGCCCATCCCGCTAAAAGTCTGTTGCCGTCTCCAAAGTTGAGCGGCGCCATCCGGCGTGACGGATGGTCTCGGAACGAGATTGGAAAATGAGTGATGGGTCGCAGCCGGCGGGGGAGCGGCGACCCGAGCGCCATCAATTCGGGAACTTGTTTTTAGGCAATTTATCCCTGCGACGACGGCAGGACGAGGACATATGATGCGTAATCATCTCATCTGAGGGAGGCCGTCCAAAATTTGTGAATGATAAAAATACATTGTAGATGATCGCATTTTAACATCGACATTTGTTCATTTTGAAAGGGTAAAAACTATTCTTTCATTCTTGAATTTTAGGGCCTGACAAAAATGATGCGGCAGGCCAGATCTGGCCCCCGTGCCTTGCGTTTGATAGTCGTATTCATCCTCTCAAATGAAAATAAATACAAAAAGGATATATATTTTTATTTACCGTATTTTCACGATTATAAGGCGCACATAAAAGTCTTAAATTTTCTCCCAAATAGACAGGGCGCCTTATAATCCAGTGCGCTTTGTATATGGACCAATACTAAAATAGTTATCACGATAAAATCAAATAAATCAGTGGATAGGGTACAGCATCCTCTACAGCTCTCACAACTACGGCAAGCAGCCCCCGACTCTACTATTTTCCCCGTAGAAAAAGTACTGCACAGTGACTGCTGGGATATGTAGTTCTTTTGTCAATATACCCAATGGATTGTGGCCTGTACACATCGATATCAACACAGCTTTACGAAGCATGGAAAGCAGCGTTGGAAAAGATAGGCTAGCTACTAGCTAGCTACTATTTGCGAATGGATTGTGGCCGCCTGGACGAAAGTATAAAACTCAGCGTTTTCGATGACTCATTTGGAGAATTGTTCAATTCGGACACAGAAAATGAGGACTTTGATGGATTTGTGGGTGGGTACATTGTACAATGGCTAAATAAAGTACAACCGAACTGAGTTTTGCTTCCGTTGCCTTTTTAAAAACGTGTTTTTAGCGTGTGGGTGTAGCGTGTATGTTTAAGCTGGTGTATGTTTTGCCATGCCTGGCTGCGTCTGTAAAAACGGTGCGTCCTTTGCGTGTGTGTCAAATACAGAAATAGCACTCGTTACTGACACTACGGCTAAAAATACGATGCGCCGTATAGTCGTGAAAATACGGTATACTCTTGTATTCAAGCACTCGATTGAATCCACAGCTTCTGCGCATTTTAAACCAATTTCTCCTGAAATGGCTTTATTACAATTCTTTTGTGGGTTTAGTCGGCCGCGCTCTCAATGGAATGATTGCGCTCCTCGGCGGTGGCCCCGGGCAATTACCGCCTCCTTGGCTTGGAGTGTGCCCACCGGTTGTTTGTGGCACAAGTGGGCGAGGGCAATTAGGGGCGCGGACCGAGCACTGCCTCGCTTAGGAGGAAAATACGGCGTAGGAGATTACACCTCTTACTCCTTTGGGTCTAATCCCTCAGCTCTCGTTTGTATCAATTCAGATCCTTTCCTCCGATTCCCGTTGTGCATTTTTAATGGCGACCACCGGAACAGAAGGGCCTCTCCATTGCCGCCCTTTGGAATTGGGAGGTTAACGAACCCATGTGTCTACCTACCCCTACCCTAATACATACAGTATTTGTGCCTGCCCCTTGACAAACTAGACCGCTACGGACACACTTTCCAATTGCACTGCTCACGTGACTTCCTTTTTGAATTTGTCTAATTTATATAGTACAGTGGTACCTCGACCTACGAGCAGCTCTACCTACGAGATGCTCGAGATACGATGAAAATTTCGATCGAATAATTCGCCCTAGATACCATTAAAATTTCAAGACGCGAGAAAGCCAAGTGCCAAATTCTTTTGTTTTTAGTTCCTTTCTATGGGAAACATTTGTTTGAGTTTCGAGAAAATCAACATACAAGCTCAGTCCCGGAACGGATTAAGATCGTATCTCGAGGTACTACTGTATGTATTTCAGAAATACCACATACGATAATTTGCCCTTCAAAGTACAACATTTGTACTCCCTATTAAATACGGAGGTGAAAATTACAAATCGGGGGCGTCTTACATGAGAGAAATTGTAAAATTCAACGGTTTTAAGGGTCCGGCTTATACGCGGAGACGGCTAATATGCGAGAAAACATGGGGCAACACTTTCTGAATTGAATCGATCGCATTACATAAGAGTCTGGAGTAAAATAAAAACAACCCTCTGGAAAATGCTTTTCACTGTCCTTTTTATTGCAAATATAAGTTACCCCGGTCGAAAAATCGACTGGCTCGGAATTCCGAGAGCAAAGCGATCTATCACGGGGTGTTTGAGGTCTCGGTAAGATGGGGGCACCTCGAGACCGGCGGCAGTGATTTTCTTTCTTTCGATTTTTTGATTTTTTTGATTCTCTCTCCCCACTCGTAGCCTTGAGAGCATTTGCCTCCACAATTGCTCTCTTTGTTCAGAGACCAACCCCGTGAGGATGTTTGCCCAGACCAATCAAACTCCATTCGCTCGTCGCGCGAGGACGGCAGACCCCCAGTGCGGCGCTCCCCGGCAAGTCTTCCCCTTGGCACGGGGAGGAAAAAAAACAAACATTTCCCCCTCCATTAAAGATGATTATCTTTGTGAAGTTTCTCAGGGGGAGGCTTAGCATCCAGGAAGGAAATTGAATGATTGGATTGCTTTTCAGTCTCAGGGCAAAAGGTGCTATGGCCAAGAAATAAAACGTTCAGACAAGTTAATTAGGGGTTAAAATATTTGGCCAATTCCGTCGAAATGATGGCACTTTCATCATTTGGTCCCGGAGAACAGATGTTAACAGCCTCTGAATTGAACGCAAGCCCCGCCTTTTGCGATTCCTGATTTGATTCGATTTTGTACGATGTCAGATATCGATATCGTAATAAAGTCCGTCGGTGGGATCAGTGCTATTGACGTGGGTAAAGTGCGGGTGTAGACTTAAATGGATGTTTCGTGTCTGACTCTGGAGGCAAAGGTCAAATCCAGCGTATTTCGGTGACTTGAAAAGGTGAGGCCGAAAAATCCATGTAAAAAACGCTCTGTCGACGCCAAAATCCACAAGCGATCTTCCGGGGCGCCATAGTCACTGGGTCCACCTCGAGTTGAACGGCGGTGACATCAGCCCCGCTGCGCATCTTGTCATTTGAGACGTGTCATTTCCTCTCGCGGATCAGGTTGAGTCGAGGAGAAGGGTCGGTGGGGGCGCCCGGCTAGCGTTCCCATTACTTAAGCCGAGCCATCACTCACACTCAAGAAGCCCATCACGAAGGACCAGTCGGTGGGCGCGCAGGCTAAAGTTAGCACTATTATCTTCCTGTCAGTGGCCGCCGACGTCGGGGTCCCTAGCGGGGAGCCAATTGTGCCAATGGATGCGGTGTCAAACGTGAGGGGGGGATTTCATTTTTAGCTTTCTATTACCGTCAACCCAGTCCAGTTCTCTCTGACAAAAAAACAAAAATATTTCGATGCGTTCTTAGCGCCTCAGCTTTATCGACTGCTAATCAATAGTAGAAAACTGGCGAGAGCTCTTCAGCTGATGAATATTTATGATGTACATCATTTGCATCCGCCCAGGAAAGAGAGAGAGAGGGACATCTGGCACTGGAACGCGATCCCGCTTCATGACAATATGTTCGCAGGGTGTGTATGTTTCTCAGTAAGTGACCCCATCAGATAACGATAAGGATCCAGTTAACGTGCCGTTCCTTTGATATTCTATTCGAGAGCGGCCAACGCATTTGAACGAGGAGGGTTGGCAGCAAACCAGCATGCCCGCTACGGGTAAGGATCGCATTCCATCGGATCCGATAAAGGCGCTTTTACGTGGTTCCAGGTGAAATAGGTCTGCTGGACCTAAGTTCCTCTGGACTGGTGCTAACTGCCAAATTTACCCTGATCCAGTATCACGCTTAATCAAAGGGAAGAAGAGTCAGATCGTGCTCCACAACCCTTAGGGGAGAGTTTTATGACCTGGACTTGTTGGAACTAATCAGGTTTCAAAGGTTTCGTTCCATCCGAGTACCTCTGGAGCTGTGGGCAAAGCCAGGATGACCCCGTTTTGCAGCAATTAACCAAGTAAACATTTTTTATTAGAAAAGAGGAAAACGTGGCTGGCAAAACACTGAGCCATGTGATAAGGTAGTCTCCTTGAGGGTGCTAAGAACAGCCATCGCTAGACTTGCTAAACATTGGCCGTGGTATCTGAGGGAGTTATCTCCAAACCCCTCAGAAGTAACCTTGAAACGTCAGCGCCATGATGGATCACACGCGCTTCTTTCTGGAATAAGAGACCAGTTGGTGTTGCGGGATTACTATCTTGTTTTTATATGATTGACTTTAGTGCCTCGTTAACATTTCAAAATACAAACCCAACATTCTAAACATAGAAAATATGCCGATTTTATTCCCCGGTGCCGCATTCCTCTTCCCCCGCCACCCACCATACCCAATTCCTCTTCCCCGCCACCCACCGTACCCGTATGGCTAAAACCAATCCTAAAACCGTGACCCCTCAATCTAAATCCCCTGAACCTAACCCCAAAATTCCATTCCGCTCACAAACGCTTGACATTCTCCGGATTCGTGCTAGCCGCCCTCCTGGTAAACCCTTTTATTATCTCCGACATCAACCACTACGACATAAATCTCGGATTTGGGAATCGTCGGGATTAGGATTATAAAGCAGTTACACGCCAGTGCAATCAATGCCCCAACATGGCTCTGGTATGTAGAGCATAGGGGGTGCTGAAGCTCTAACGGGCCATATTTAATGCAGTGGGATTGAGTGGGTGTGGGCTCCTTTCCCCGGCATCGCTTTGCGGGGATTGGGATTGGGATTTTGGAGCAGATTAGGTTTACTTGTGGATCAGAGAATGCCTAATCATGAAAGATCATACCGTACCAATCGGATGGCGACTCAGAAAAACAATAAACCAGCGTTTAGTTGAACTCTCCTTGATGTAACAAAACTACAGTAGATGTACCGACACTGTTTCTCGCTTTTCCCCCTAGGAGGCTACGGGATATCAGGTGCCAGGGGCCAGAAAGCGTCCTGCCAATTTGCAACCTGAAGGCCTGAGTGCGGAACTTGAGGCAAGCAGGGGGCGCTGCTAAGAAGGGGAGGCCATGTGGACCACGCGCCTGCTCGTCCTCGCCAGCCTGGTGGCTCCAGCGACTACGGGTACGTGGAAAACTCCATCACGCCGCCGCCGAGAGAGCGTTGAATTTTGCCCCGCGGGTTGACCGTTTGTCTTTGAGCGTCCGACGGGGGCGAGGGAGCTTTTCCCGAGAGGTCTATCACACCCCAGAAAAGGCTAACCTACTTTCGACTGTCCGCAGAAATGTACCTGCGCGCGAGGTGAGGGTCGGAGTTAGGGCTCGAGGCGGGCAAACGCAATCGCGCTCCCCGCCGCCCGTCCGTCCGCCTCCGTGCCATTGTTTTTGGTCACGGTGAATAACAATAGAGAAATCAATGCGGCAAACGGCGAGCACATTAATCATTTGCTCCTCCCGCATGTGAAAAGCTCCGGGATGGATTTGGCATTCTGCTCGGCTGCCGTTGACGGCGCCAGACTCGTGGAATGGCGTGGCTCGCGGCTAACTCCCCGTCCTGTCGGTCCGTCGCCATCCCTCCCATTCAAATGGGTGAAGGACTCATTTCTATGGGCGCCCACGGAACGCCGGCACGTATGTTGGGGCGCTCGGGATGAGGGGTCGCCAAGGCAACCGGCACTTGTTTTCCCGTCTAAATTTCTACTCGACGCAATCCACTTAATTCTGCCTTCCATCCGCTGAAAGGCGTGCTTGGATTTGCCTAATTGGCTTCATTCATTAAACAAATGATTTATCCCCGCCGAGCCGCGTGGCCTCGTGTTGCGACGAGCGACAACTCCCCGAGCTCCGCTCGCCGCACGGCGAACGCCGTTTTTCGTCCTGGTCCCGAAAGCCTTATTTCGCCAGCGACGACCTTGACGACCCGCCCCCATTCCCGACGAAAACCGAGCGGCGTAAAGCGAGGCAGAATTTGAGGAAATACAGTCTTGTACATTAAAATCCCACTTACTGATAACATCTCCAAAAAACCTCGCAAAATGAAGCCCATTGGTCCATGAGCTTTTAAATAAAAAGCAAGCGTATAAGTATGAAGGATTTTACAAAAAAATACGCAATTTAACGATTTACGAAGGAAAATAATAGTTTTTTTTTATTGTCCTCAACATTTGAACCAAAACTCAAAATGTTGAATCTTTGTTCCTCATGGATAAAAAAAAATGGGCCCAAATTGAACTTCCAGGATATATTTTGACAATTTCTTGCTCTGACAACAAATATTAGCATGTTGTAGTATTTAACACAAGTACCTCACCAAAAAGTTTTCATGTTAGACATTAAGCTAAAATGCCGCTACGATTTGTTAGCATGTTTGAAGAGTAAAAGGGGGGGAATGGCTGAGCGACGACCTTGACGACCCGCCCCCTTTCCCGACGAAAACCGAGTGGCGTAAAGTGAGGCAGAATTTGAGCAAATACAGTCTTGTACATTAAAATCCCACTTACCAATAACAGCTCCATTTGGCACGGCACTTACAAATCCCTCCCGCTTTTATGCCCTTCTATAATGGATGCGAAATCAATACCGGCTTGATATTAGGAGTGGGGAAAAAATGGCCCGGCACCCCGCGGCGCGTGTTGTCACCGCGTTACATGGCCAAATTGCTGTCACAAGTCACGGGCCTCTCGCGATGATTGACAGCAACGTGGCGGGTGGCGGGGCGGGGTTAAACACCTGCGTGTTTTATAGGCGCCTGGCGTATATATCTTCTGGGATAAATGAATTAGCATCTCTCCGCCGCAAAAGCGCTGAGCGATGCCGTTTCAATTGCTCCCGCCGCCGGGTATCGGCCCCGGCCTTGTTTAATGAGGACAGGTATCGACGGCGGGGTCAAGTGGCGGCGACGCTCGGCAGAAATGCGAGCGTCGGGGCGTGGGGGGGGGGGTCGGGTATTTGTTGTTTACCGCACCTTACCCAATTTGTGATGTGAATGGTTTTCTCCTCCAAAGCAACACCATCAAATCGATGGGAAAATCTGTTGACCCCCCGAATCGCCCTGTCCAGTAACGGTGCTTAAAATGCAGATAAAATATCTTTATCTGGAAATCTTATATTGTCTCGTACATCTGCGGCCAAATCCATTTTTCAACATCAGATATTCCCGCTGTCTCAAGCGGAACGCTAATATATTGATTTAGCGCTGTTGTGCTACAATATGTATTCATCGTCCTTTGAAATATGGACAATACCGTTCAAATATCTTAAGTGCGATATCAATACCACGGCTGGTAGTCCCCAAAAAATATGTTCAAAACTGGAAATAGATCTTAGTGAATGATTTTCCCCAATTTCAATTTGTTATTACTGAATCCTAATTAACGTGTAAAGATCCGCCCTTAATTTGAACTCATCCCAGTTTGGTCTCGACTAAATTCCAAACATTTTTAGGCTGAGTTGACTTTAAACTTAGACGATAAAGCTAATTAATGCGCGGACCGTTCCGGCACGCGGCATTTTTTGACACCTCGGTCGCCAGCTAATTTTGCGCCCGCCTTTGAGAGTCATGTTGCCTGAGGCCAAATGTAAACATCATTTACTTGGAGAACAATTTGCCCGAACCCTTTCTCACTCGGAGATAAATAATCCCCCGTGCATTAGTGAAAACACGCACGATTCCAAGAGCCTCTCTCCCAAAGTACTCTTGCAAATGAGCTACTTTGGTTAATAATACCACAAACCAGGAAGTGGGCGTGACGGGCTCCCATTGGTCTAATCGAAAGCCATCAATCACTCGCCAACTGGGCGGGACCCGTCTGGATATTTGACGTCTGGAATCAGCTCCGTCGACTTTGTCTTGCGTCGTTCTTCCATTAATTCGATGAAGTCTTTCCGTCGTCAATCGTGTGGGTTTTTTTCGGGGAACACCGACAGATTTTTAATGAACTCGTTCTATGCAAATGACGTGAACGAATATCCATCCTTGTCCCTGATTTGCCCCCCGGCCACTCACCCAAAAATATCTGACCCAGACTAAACCTGAAATCATTGAAGTCCAAAACCAGGCCAAGACCTTAAAAATATGGTCTTAAAACCCCCAAAAAGTTTTTCCCCAACCTAGTATTTCCACACGCAAAGCATTTATTATGACTGTTTTCAATGGCGAGCTAACACCCAATCCGGCGCCGCCTTCTTTTGTGGGTACACCTCACCAAGTGTTTTTTCCATTTTGGTCCCCGCCCCCCACAGCCTTCAGCCGGGCCCCCATTCCCATGGCGGTGGTGCGTCGGGAGCTGTCTTGCGAAGGCTACCCCATCGAACTGCGCTGCCCGGGCACCGACGTCATCATGATCGAGAGCGCCAACTACGGGCGCACCGACGACAAGATCTGCGACGCCGACCCGGCGCAGATGGAGAACACCCGATGCTACTTGCCGGACGCCTATAAAATCATGTCTCAAAGGTAAAGGCCTCTTTTTCAATTTCAATTTGGCACCTCTTTAGACGGGAATGCGTGGTCTTGTTCTATCGTGTTTTGCCGGCTAAGCTAACAAAACTGAGACTTGTCGACGTGTCAAAGAAAGAGTGCATTTAATCTGGAGCAGGTGTTTCGTTTCCATTGTGTGGGGCCGACGCGGCCATTTTGCCGTTTCCTCCACTTGATATTTGCTTTCCCGGCACTCTGTCAGCTTTGCTTTCATCCTCGCAACTCTAGCGTTGCTTCTTTCCCGCGTCTCCGTCCTATCCCCGCGTCTAATTGGCAACTGGGTGTTGACAGCGCACGTGTGATGCTTTTGCCCCGAAGCGAGTTGATTGGTAGTCCTTCTTCAACACTTTGATGGGTTTGCAGGTGAAAAAGCAGTCAGGAGAAATAATTGAATCAAACTCGAAATGAAAAAGTGTCGTTATTAGATGGAAACATTTCTTGCTACTACCTTTTTTGAATGGAATTTTTTTCTAAATAGGCTCAATAGTAGGAATTACCTTTCAGACTAATTCATTTGCGAGACAACTTGACTAAATTTCACCACCATTGCCAACGATGGAGTCGTTCAGATCGGCTAAAGTGGCAGACGCTACTCTGAAGGTTTTCTAGTCCAAGACACGCGATCTCGGCGAGCGTCCACTCTCCGGGGACAGTGGACGCTATCCTGTGAGAGCTAATTATGCGGGGCTATTTTCTCAGCGTCGATATTGCGCAGCGGGAAAGCTGTCGCCTTCTCGTGCCGCATTCTTATTCGTGAGTCTCAATTCCGTGGGTGGCCTCGGCGACCACTGGAGCGTGGCCCTTCCTCGTTGCCGTCAGGGAAAATTGCGGGTCGCGGCATTAACGCTACGTGCTAGGCCTGTTTGGGTTCGACACGTTGGTTTTGGTCCTTCAAGCTAATTCCTGCGCTCTTGAGGCCACCTGATTATAAGGCGCGAGGTGTAAAGTTTCGCAAAACGAGGACCGAGTTGCTCTAAAAATCGACTGTTTTTACACGCACTTTGTCACTTTACCGCTTCCAACACCGAAACACCTTCCAACCTTTAAAACCGCTTGAATATGACTTTCCGAATTAACATTATCTGCCGTAGATGGCGAGAGATGTCCGAACCATTTGGTATGTGATAGGTTTATTATTAATACACTTTAATCAAAACAGGGAGACATCATTAACATACACTGGCTACAACTTGCAAGGGAAATCACTCCCGACTCGCCCTCGTCCAGGATGATTCTAAAGAAATGGCATCTTCCTCTGTCAATTTAGTCAGCGCATAATCAAAACATTTAAGGTAATCTGATTCAAACAATTGCATAAGGTAACCGAATAACACCATTAAGGTCAAAAGACAATTGCCACAACAATCTCATATTAGATCGGAACCAAAACAACTGCGTAAGAATTTGCACAAATAAGCATAATAAATTCTTTACAAGGTAAACAGAGCGACCGTATTTTTAAACAATAATGCGAGTATTTTCGGAAGTTGATTCGATTATCGCTATCTGCCGGAATCCATGTCAAAGCAATTCAAGAGTCCCTTGTAGATCTTCATTGCCAACTCAGATCAACAGTCTCGGCCTGGAACATGGTGTCCTGTTCGGTCAATAGTCCTGAAAACAATTAACTGGCCTCGAAAACAGCTGTGGGTGGAAAGTGTCCTCACTAATTAAATCATAACTTCATTACTCATTAAATGCTTAATGAACATATAGTAACATCCCAGAATAAACAGAATGGAAGGGCCGGTGAAGTCCGAATGAGCTTTTATTTTGAGCCAATGACCGCTTCTTTGCAGGACGGCAACTTGCTGGGTCGTCTACCTACAATTTAATAAGACTAGCTGAAAATAAATTGGAAAAAATAAAAGGAAGCGTGGCTGTCAGATGTTTTTGATGTTGAAGGATAGCGGGGAGGGATTGGCGGCGCCGGGCGGTGGGTGGTGGGTGGTGGGCGGTGGGGGTGGCGTAGACCAGAGAAAGGCTTGAAGCCCAGATCAAAGATGGCTCATCTGAGACCACCGCTTCCTGCTCTTATTGCCTGCCGAGGCCGTCACCTTGAAAACTTGATGGAAATTCAGACTAGGACGCCGAATCTTGCGCTGCCGTCGACGATGATAGACGTCAATCAAAATGACTTTATCTCTAGTAGACGTTGGATCCAGATTTTTTACATTTTTATGAAAAAGTGATCGTCAGGGACGGGGGGTGTCTTCATGTTGATGTTTTTTTTTCCGATTTATCAACGTTTTTGCCATCCAATAATATTTTTAAGCCTGGTTTTCTTACGCTTTTTGGCATCTCTGGTTGTGTTGTAGTGTTGCGTAGTAAATATATGTTTTGGGACCCTGGACAATTTTCGTAGCTCCAAATAATGACACTAAATGAGAAGATATATCAGCTTTTTCACTAAATTTCCACCCTGTGAAAACAATCCCAATAAGGCTGATTTATTGACTTTGACCCAAACGGACTTTCATTATTGCGATGACGGCACGCCATCGATCACGTCGAGGCGGCAAGAGTTATTTCTGGCCGTTTGGTATTTATTGGGAGGAAAACAAAAGGCAAGGATCTGCGGCTGGTGGCTCTTGAAGATAGAGCGGATTGCCATTGTAGCCACCCTCATCCCTTTTGTACCCGCGCCGTAATTAGCGGCTTAACACCCTCCCGAAGCTAAGCTCCGGGCGCTCGGCGACGGGATTCGGCGAGCTCGCGAAGGCCCCGAGACGGGCGCGGGGAGTTTCCATGGCGACCGTGGCCGGCCGCTCGGCCAACCCACCGACTGTTGGCTGGAGATGAAGGATGGCCGCTGAAAGGCAGGGGATTGCAGGACTTTATGATACAGCGCGTTTATCGATTTTAGTGCCGACTGCCATACAGTTCGGCCAATGGAGTCCAACGGCCCCAAAATGGATGTTCACGTGTGTGTAGCGATTTTTACAATGCGATCCATTTTTGGCCGCCTACGAGAAATAGTCTGCTCGGGCTTTCCGCATAACTGGGCTGATCTAAAATGGTGCCTGGCTGTCTTTTGCGGGCAATTTTTCCTCGTTGACCTTGCGTACGATCTTGGAAATGTAACAATTCTCCATACAAAAAATTCGAATAATCCACCTTTGGATTGTAAGGCAACTATCGTATTTTCACGACTATACGGCACATTGCATTTTAAGCCGCAGTGTCAGTAACGAGTGCTATTTCTGTATTTGACACACACAAAGGACGCACCGTTTTTAAAGACGCAGCCAGGAATGGCAAAACATACACTAGCTTAAACATACACGCTACACCCACACGCTAAAAACACGTTTTTGAAAAGGCAACGGAAGCAAAACTGAGTTGGGTTGTACTTTATTTAGCCATTTTACAATGTACTCACGTCATCATCACCCACAAATCCATCAAAGTCCTCATTTTCTGAGTTTTATACATTCGTCCAGGCGGCCACAATCCATTCGCAAATAGTAGCTAGCTAGTAGCTTGCGTAACTAGCCCGACGCTGCCTGCCACCGTTCGTAAAGCTGTGTTAATGTCGATGTCCAGGCCACAATCCATTCGCAAATAGTAGCTAGCTAGTAGCTAGCGGCAGGATTTGTTTTGTAAATCCAGCCGGAATGACGCGAGCACCAAATTAGTGTGCCCTAACCCTATCCACTGATTTATTTTATTTTATCGTGATAACAATTTTAGTTTTGGTACATATATAAAGCGCACTGGATTATATGGCGCCCTGTCTATTTTGGTGAAAATTTAAGACTTAAGTGCGCCTTATAGTCGTGAAAATACGCTAAATACCTCATTGGCTATGGTGGACATTTTTTTAGGCCATGAATGCTTAAAACTTGTAAATCCATTTCAATTTTTTTTATCACAAAAGTTCGATATGGCGGTTTATCTTTGGGTTGATGTGAAAATACCGTACCTGTTCCGCGCTTTTCTGCGCTTTCTCACCTCACCCTCACGTTTAAAATTAGCATTTTCCTTTCAATATGTGTCATGTTAATATTCATATCACTGCGGTTGTTGAAAAATATGCCCTCTCCCCCAGAATGAGATTAAAATGGGCCTACGGGCCGGGGGAGTCCCGAGGG
The DNA here is from genome assembly GCF_051989625.1 of Stigmatopora argus. Classification (NCBI taxonomy): domain Eukaryota; kingdom Metazoa; phylum Chordata; class Actinopteri; order Syngnathiformes; family Syngnathidae; genus Stigmatopora; species Stigmatopora argus. The sequence goes on from NC_135406.1 coordinate 2,099,678, forward strand.
ACCTTTCTTGGCTTTGGAAGATAAATCAAGCGTCAGCAACGAGATAGGGAGCGGCGTGGTTTGTTGGCAAGAATAGAAAAATTCATCCCGGAAATCGTAAATCATGAGATGGGCAGGCCCCAGTGAATAAGCCAAACAAATCGATTCGGGAAGTTATTGCGCATTCCCTGGGACCAGGCGGGGCGGGGCGGGCTTCCCGGAGTCCCGATTTACATGCAAGTCGTACCCCTCCGTCAAAAAGTCGTCAAATTAAATGCACCCGTAGCGCATTACGGTAGCTGTGGATGATAGGCGTCCGCTCATGTACAATGTTCCCTCTAATTTTTTGTTTGTTTGGGCAGAAAGACAACCTCCCTGAGCACTGAGTACCGGTGTGAGCAACATCATCATTGCTCGCTATGGGCACACACCAGTATCACACCTGCCATAAGCAGGTGTATGTCTACTACACATAAATGATTTAGTAATAATAACATTTAATGATTAATATCTATGAATGGGCGGCCCGGCGGATGAGTGGTTCGCGCGTCGGCCTCACAGCTAAAAAAAAAAGTGATTTTATTTTGTGCGCTCCATATGATTTGCTGAAGATGAGAGTCGTGCGCAATTGCGCACGCGCACATCTTAGAGGGAACATTGCTCACGTGCCGTCCGAACGAGTATGTCATTGGCAGTCGGTGGGTTAATGTTCACGTGAGGGTAAAAGTAGGTTTTAAAAAATAAATATATTTTCTCTGTTGTATGTATTTCCGCTAATAGTCCGTAATCCGACCGCGGGGAAAGGAGCCTCTCAAACTAATACATTTTTAAAAGCTGGAGCAGGTCATATTAATACCGATACAAATGTCATTGGAAAGCATATTTCGTTCTATTGGATACACTAGTGCTATATTCTTACTTGTGCCTATTTCAAACCCCCGAGGCCCGTGTTCCACTTCTCCGGGTTTATCTGGTGACGTACTCAACTGGAAAGCTGGATGCAAACATCTTATGAAAGACGCTAATCCGCACCAACGACTGAGAAGGATTATGCTTGTCAAGAGTAAAAAAACAGCAACAAAAAAAATAACATAAAGACAGACAAAAACAAACAAAATGATGCCGACTTTTTAAACATTTCTCGAATAGTTCCTTCTTATCAAATTGGCCGACATTCCTGGACATACCGTATTTTCTCGCGAAAACGCCATATTTGTCGCTAAAAAACTGAATCGAGGTTACGGCTTATATGCGCACAAATTAGACATGTACGAAACGCCATAACGCAAGAGAATGTGCATCACGTGGTCATTTATTTCCAAAAAGATAAACAGATAAAACGCTAAACTAAATTAATTTTGACGTCTATGAATGAAAGGCAAGAAAAAAATTAACTAATCGATTAAAAGGAACTGGATTGAAAGGCCTGAATATTCAGTTTTTTATAGATGTAAAACAATGTTTATTTTAGCTTTTTTATATATATTTTTTTGATTTTACAAAATGATTTTTGAACTAAAAACACAGAAAAAAATGATTAAAAAATTACAATTATTGATTTAAAAATGGGGGAAATCAGTAAATTTAATATACATCTATAGTCTTCATTTTAATTTCATCCTAAAAACAGAAAGTCGGCACTCATGATTTACTTTCCCGGGCCACAGAAAATGATGCGGCGGGCCAGATTTGGCCCCCAGGCCGCCACTTTGACACATGTGATTAATACAGTATCTCAGAAATACCATGTGCGATGATTTTTCTCAAGATTTTCCCTTCAAATTAACACATTTGTACTCCTTATTAAAACCATGAATATGGAGGTAAACATTTTTAATTAGCGGGCGTCTTATACGAGAGAAATTGTAAAATTCAACGATTTTAATGCTATTATAAGGGTATGGCTTATACGCGGAGGTGGCTAACATGCAAAAAAATACGGTACATACGTATTTGTTTTTAAAAGAAATTCCTTCCCTGATGTAAACCTTCTGCGGGAACAGCCTTTTAATTGAGGCACACTTTTAAGGCTTGACTGTCAGCCAGTAGCACAAGACTTCTTTCTACTTGTAACATCGGTGTGTCTGTGTGTATGTGGCGAAAGGAGACAGGTGGAATGAGAGAAGATGGATGCGGCGGCGTGCAGCTGGGAAAGATAATGAATGAAGTAGACCGTGGGTGGCGAAGACCATCACTAAAAGCCTAATGGCTCCCAACAGAGGAACCGGGATATTGACCCGTCCGTCACTTTGTTCCTTCTTTCCCGAGAAGTGCAATTTCTCACGGCGGCGTCACCTACGAAAAAGTCGGAAGGCAGGCAGGCCCGTCAATCGGACATCTGGCCAATTCCTACCTGTAAAATCAGTCGAAATACTGCCTTTAAAAACCCAATCATTTTTGTTTTGACATGATCCTGTGATTTGCAATGGCCTCGAACCATTTCCTAAAAGGGGCTTTGTTCTCACAGATTCGCTTACGTAAGAGAATACAAAGCAGGATTTTTAAAATAGCGTCGTCTGCTCCTTGTTTTGGGCGGACCCAAAAAAATCCTGAGTTGTCTTTGACGGTGACGGAGAGAGAAGAACGAAAAACGAGCCGTATTGGAGTTGGCGGCTTCTGCTAGCGTCGCGGTTGCGATAAAGGGGATTGCGCATGTAGGTCAAGATAAAGGCTTCCGGATTAAAGTGCGCAATCATCCGACGTTGTTTAATCCCTCAAGGGGAATTTATTACCAACTGTGATTGCGCGACCTCGCGATCCGCCGCCGTCTGCGCGCCCTCGCCTTTCGTCAAAGGTCTAACCCAAGCGGTCCGCCAGGACGCCGCCGACTAATTGTACTAATGTACGCTCCCAATCGGGAGTTTTTGTCCTCGTTTGTTTTTGATAGGTTTATTAATAGGTATACTTTAATAAAAACAGAGAGACATCGTTGACATATTCCAGCGTTGAAACTTGCAAGTGACATTCTGAAGGAACGGCATCCTCCTCTGTCTATTTAGTCGCGCATAATCAAAACACTTAAGGTAATCTGATTCAAACAATTTCATAAGCTAACCGAATAACACCATTAAGGTCAAAAAACAACTGCGGAAACCAAAAACACCTGCGTAAGAATTTGCACAAGTAAGCATAATAATTCCATATAAGGTAAAAACCGAGCGACAGTATTTTTAAACAATATGCGAGTATTCTCGGAAGTTGATTCGATTATCGCCATCTGCCGGAATCCAAGTCAAAGCAATTTAAGAGTCCTTCGTAGATCTTCATTGCGAACTCAGATCAACAGTCCTTGGCCCGGAACTTGGTGATCTGTCAGGTCAATAGTCCTGAAAACAATTAGATGTCCTCGAAGCCAGCTGCCTCGAGCTTGCTCGGTCCCAAATTGGAATAAAGCTCCTATACATTATGTTGGGTTTATTCTGGGATGTTACTATATATATATATATGTTTATTAAGCATTTTAATAGGTAATGAAGCTAAAAATTAATTTGTGCTTTATGTTGGGACCGCGTAAGCTCGATACTTTCCCCCACAGCTGCTTTCGAGGCCAGTTAATTGTTTTCAGGACTATTGACCAAACAGGACACCATGTTCCAGGCTGAGACTGTTGATCTGAGTTGGCAATAAAGATCTACAAGGGACTCTTAAATTGCTTTGACTTGGATTCCGGCAGATGGCGATAATCGAATCAACTTCTGAAAATACTCGCATTATTGTTTAAAAATACGGTCGCTCTGTTTACCTTATAAAGAATTTATTATGCTCATTCGTGCAAATTCTTACGCAGTTGTTTTGGTTTCCGATTCGCTCGGGTCACATTGTATGCTTACTTGTGTTTGAATCAGATTACATGAAATGTTTTGAGTATGGCGCGACTAAATGGACAGAGGAGGATGCCGCTCTTCAGAATCCTCTTGAACGAAGGCGAGTTGGGAGTGATTTTCCTTGCAAGTTGTAGCCAGTGTATGTTAAAGATGTCTCCCTGTTTTGATTAAAGTGTATTAATAATAAATCTATCACAATATTAATGATTAATGCACATATAATAACATCCCAGAATAACCCCATCAGTTTTAGTCTACTGGCATTTCCTGGGCCGAAAATGAACTCTTCAGGGGACAAACAGACAAACTGCTAGCTCGCCTTGGTTCCCAGACACGTGACTGACCATATCTCATTTTCTACTTTGAAATAGGTTGCAACGCACACTCTCACACGTTTCCTTTCGTGGCCTTCTCGTGGCTTCGATTGATTAGCGGGCGGCTAATCAATGTTAATTAAGGTGTTGAGGATCTTTTAATTGCGCGGTATGAATCATTGTGTCGGACCCCGCTTTGACCTTCATCGGAGCGAGAATAAAAGCCGTTTTGAATGTTGCGAGATAATCATGGGCTGCAAACAAGTATGGATTTGCACGAAACGTCTTCGGTGTGTGTGCAGAAATCCTCATTGTTGTTGTTCTTCTTCTTCAATCGACTTGACGTGCCGTGGCTCCAGCTAGCCGCCACCATCCGGGGCTCCAGAGTGGAAAACAAACAGGAGGCAGGAACAACAGAGTCATAAAACGAACAAATATGTACACAGATCGGCATTTGGAGACCGGCGTGTGCTGTGTATTCGTTTGGGATTCTAAATGTGATGAAATAACTCGTGAAACAACACGCATTGTTTGATGAACTCCATTATTTTCTGCAGCAAAGCACGGCATTATCGGCTCCTCATTATCGTCCTTGCTAATGTGCCATCTTGTCCTGCGTTTCAGATGTAACAACCGGACGCAGTGCGCCGTGGTGGCCGGACCCGACGTATTTCCAGACCCCTGCCCGGGAACTTATAAATACCTGGAGGTCCAATACGAATGCGTACCGTACAGTATGTATTCTCTTCTCTTTTTCGTCACGGTCGTCGCCCTCTAGCTTTCGTTCCGCCACGAGCTTTACCGTTGGAGCTCGTGCACTTTTCCAGATTAGGAAGCCTCCCCACCAGTTTGACGCGATGCGAGGAACCCTACCCGAAGGTCCATAAACATGTCCGGCGGACGGCACCTGTCCGCCCCCTTCGCCGTCTATCCTCCTCGCGCCTTATTAAAAAGCTTAACTTTGGCGGCGGCGGCGACTCCTCCCGCGGGCCGAGCCCCGGAAGAGGTCAGCGCTTCCGCCGGCGACCTCCTCGGTGTTCTAGCTCAGGCGTGCGTCGAGTCCTTACATGTCCTCAGCGGGCGTTTAAATGGGCCAACACGCCGCGGAGGGAAAATCTTGCGAGCCGGCGACGCCGTGGATTTTTCTCAGCGCTCTGGTTTGGATGGCGAGAAGTTTTGACTCTCTAGCTCCCCCAGGATGTTGCTCACGTTGGCTCCGTTGATGGTTTTTTAAAACCCGAGGAAAAAAAACTACATTTCTAGGTCCGTAAGATTTCATTTGAGTTTTCTCATTGCAAAATATTCCAAAAAGAAATAAGCCGTGAATTGCATTTAAGGCTAGCAGCGCAAGTACTACATTGCTTTTGTTCAACGTTTAAGCCAGGGGTGTCAGACTCGGGTTGGTTTGCGGGCCGCTTTAACGTCAACTTGCTTTCACGTGGGCCGGACCATTTTAGATATAATATTTAGATTTTTTTTTAATAAATGGATTAAAAGAACTGGATTAAAGCCCTGAATATTCATTTTTTTATAGATCTAAAACAATGTTTATTTTAGCTATTTTTATATATTTTTAGATTTTACAAAATGATTTTTCAACTAAAAACACAGAAATAAATGATTAAAAATGACAATTATTGATTTAAAAGGGGGAAAATCAGGAAATTTAATATACATCTATACTCTTCATTTGAATTTGATCCTAAAACAGAAAGTCACCACTCATCATTTACTTTCCCGGGCCACACAAAATGATGCGGCGGGCCAAATTTGGCCCCCGGGCTGCCACTTTGACACATGTGGTTTAAGCAATGCAAATTATAAAAAAATGTCATGTAAAAATACAAGTCAAAAAGAGAAAACGATTCAAATAATGTATTTTCATTTTGGAAAGTCATTATTTCTATGAATTTTAACGTACTCATTGTTCAATGTAAATTCGGGCACCAACGGCTTAATGAGTTCAAACTGTGCCAATCATCGGTTCTCATTCCCTTCCAAGTACTTCATTTTGCTGATAATAATAATATTACGAGCCCACTTACCACTTCTGAATTGGGTTGGCACGCGCCAGTCGGCACCTGCTACCAATGGCTGACTTTGCCGGCTGGCAGGTGAAAGCAAAGAGTTGATTCCCCCGCACTGCAGCCTGATGAGAACACAGGTGGCCTTTTCCCGTCTTATTTGGAATCCCTTTATTGTTTCTGAAAGTGAACAAACGCGGACACCATTCCGAGAGCCGAGCCATCGAGGAAGCAAAAAAAACGCAGAGAGCGGTCAGAATCCGACGAGAAGCAGATGAAAATGGCCGGCCTCCCCGTCCATCCGTCCGTCCTCAGGCGCGTGCTATTCAAAGCCGCCCTAATCTGCATCATTAATTAAAAAGCCGACGGGACGGCCGCTCCTCCGATGGAAAAATGTTTAGCCGCGCCCACCGCGAATCTCTGTAAGGCGCTAATGATGCGGCCAGGAGATAGCAAAGCACCCCCACGCCTGGTTTTTTTTTCGCCATGCGCGGTCCGAGTACAAAGTTGCCGTTCCCGGGGAACGTCGGACCAACAAAAGCGACTTCACCCATCAATATCCATTTAAAGTGGAAAATTTGCTGTCACAATGTGTTTTGATTCGATGCCACCCTGGACCGTCGCTTCATTAATCTTTATTCCTGTCTTTTCTCTTTCCTTCCCACATCCCGCCGGCACGCAGAAGTGGAACAAAAAGGTAACTATAAATGCCAACAATTGTCTTGTTTTTCCCGCGCGCTCATCGGCGGCATACTTAGGAAAGTTACACCTCCGTGCGGCCGATCGATAGCTTGTCCGATAAACTGTTCAGCAATTTTTGATTATAGCCCTCACGCTACGATGATGGCTCTAACCTTCGGGGATTTGGCCGATCAATACCGCGGGCTATATTTATAACCTATCGGCAGAAACGGCCAGTAAGAGAGATCCCCGTCAACGGCGCCCCGAAAACCTCCTCTCGCCGCGACCGATCCGTCGGAAGGGTGGGCTTCCGTTACCTGCCAATGTAACTCGGTTCTTGTTTTTCCCCTCTTTTGGCTCCTCAGTGTTCCTGTGCCCGGGGCTTCTGCGCAGGGTGCACCAGAGCGAACACCTCTTCGAATCGGACCACCAGTCCGGAGCCTGGTGCAAAGACCCCCTGCAGGCCTCGGACAAGATCTACTACATGCCCTGGACGCCCTACCGCACGGACACGTTGACCGAGTACTCGTCCAAGGAGGACTTTGTGGCCGGCCGGCCGACCACCACCTACAAGCTGCCGCACCGCGTGGACGGCACGGGCTTCGTGGTGTACGACGGGGCGCTCTTCTTCAACAAGGAGCGAACGCGCAACATCGTCAAGTTCGACCTGCGTACCCGCATCAAGAGCGGCGAGGCCATCATCGCCAACGCCAACTACCACGACACCTCGCCCTACCGCTGGGGGGGGAAATCCGACATCGACCTGGCGGTGGACGAGAACGGCCTGTGGGTGATCTACGCCACCGAGCAGAACAACGGGCGCCTGGTCATCAGCCAGCTCAACCCCTACACCCTGCGCGTGGAGGGCACGTGGGACACGGCCTACGACAAGCGCTCGGCGTCCAACGCCTTCATGATCTGCGGGGTCCTCTACGTGGTCAAGTCGGTGTACGAGGACGACGACAACGAGTCGGCGGGGAATAAGATCGACTACGTCTACAACACGGAGCTGAGCAAAGACGGCTACCTGGACATCCCTTTCCCCAATTCCTATCAGTACATCGCGGCCGTGGATTACAATCCCAGAGACAACCTGCTTTACGTCTGGAACAATTACCACGTGGTCAAGTACTCGCTGGACTTTGGCGTGCTGGACAACCGACTCGGTAAGTACGCTTTTCCCTAAATACAGTGGTACCTCGACATACGATCGTAATCCGTTCCAGCCTTGTGTTTTGCTACTGGTTTTGGCACATTAATCCTGCGCTAACGCTGAACACAATGGGCTCATTTTTTTTTTACTCTTAGGACATTTTGGTACAAAGGGAGTAACTCGTTTTACCACAAAATTGCCGCATGATGACAACAATTTTCTAGACGAGACACATTTCTATAGCGCTATTCAACACGCGGTAATCGAAGCTCTTTTGCATTGACAAAAAATAAATGAAACATTCAAATGAGCTCCTATTTTCGATCATTTGCACAAAAATAATAATAGTAACCTCGCGAAGATCTTAGCGGGACTACACATCGACTCCAAATGAATCGGATAAACTCATTGGCTGCCATTCACGGCGGTAGACAGAATTTTTTTTAAATAACCACAGATTGGACATCGTTGAGGATGAAAAGCACAGAACAAAGACGCTAGAATTCGTTTCTCAAAAACCGATCCAAGACACTTCACCGAAAAACGGTTCTCGGCAAGACGTGTCGTCTGGGAGATGATCAAACAGCTGCTTTATGACTCCGGAGGGCTTTTTTGACGCAACCCATCCTTTTTTTTCTGCTTTTTTGATACCCCACGTTTCAATTTGCGCCCCATCTGTCCACTCTTTCCGACATTTTATTGCCGCCGCCAAAGCCGCTTGACTGGAGGGCCGCCGATTTCGCACAGCGACTCGTATCTAATAAAAGGAGAAACACACAAGCTCCCTCTTATTAAGCACAACAAATTATATTACGAGCGGCCGCGTGTCGGCCAAAGCAAACGACCCGTTAGCACGCTCGCCGAATATATAAATTGATTACCACGGCGGGAAGCCGCGCATCTCGGGGAGGGGAAAAAAATGATTTGGAACGCAGTGGCAGAGCAGCAGGCAGCGGCAGAGGCAGCCAAAAAGTGGAGAATGTTTATTTTCAACCAAAAAAAGACCCACTGTTTTGTTTCCAAGCAAACAATCCGAGCTGGTGTTTTGGCGCCGGGATATGTCAATGGGCCAATTCACTCAATGGAATACTAATTATTGGTTTAGAGGGTTTTCAGTGAATGATTCCAAGGGTTTTGTGGCTTCCAAACATCTGTCTTTTGGGAACTTTTCACTCGTAGACGTCCGACATTGTGGGCTTTCCACTTTAAATGGATTGGACGCCTAGCGTTGTCAACGGCGACCCTCACGTGAAACCGTGCCCTCATCAGCTTTGCATTGGATTGGATAACATTATTCATCCCGTATTCGGGAAATTTCGTTGTCACAGTAGCAAGAGGGTGAGGATACAGAAATAGGAAAGGCATTTTAGACATAAATAGATAGGTCATAAGTAAGTTAATAAATAAATAAATAAATATCTAAATAAATAAGCGTGTTGCTGAAATATGTATGTGTATATATATACACATACATACGTGTTCATACACAGATATACAAACATATATATAAGCACATATATACATATATATATATATATATATATATATATATATATATATATATATACATACATACACATACACATACAGATATACACATATACATACAGATATATACACATATACACATACATATACACATATACACATACATATACACATACACATACATATACACGTATACACATACACACATACAGATATACACATATACAGTTATACACATATACACATACACACATACACATACACACACACATACACACACACGTACACATATACACATATACATATACACATACACATATACACACATACACACACACACATACACACACACACACATACACACATACACACATACACACATACACGCATACACGCATACACGCATACACACATACACACACACACATATACACACACACACACATATACACACACACACACACATATACACATATACACACATACACATGCTTGAAGCAGAAGTCGGAATTTTGGCTAATGTGCATGACAGTAGTGCCCTGCGATTGGCTGGCCACCAGTTTATAGTTAGCTGGGATAGGCTCAAGCACCACCCGCGACCCTTGTGAGGATAAGCAGTTCAGAAAATGAATAGATGAATGTGTTAACATATTGGAATTGGAAGATACGATTGCTTCCCTTCCTCTTGTAACCAGCTACTCATGATTTTGTAATCAGCCATTTTCTGTCTATTTAAACCTGGGTGTTTGTCAGTCTTTGTGGGATTGTCATCATGCCAAGTTACCACGCCATGTTCCACTTGCCTCGTCTCCCCATGTCTTTCCATCAAGTCCTTGTTATTTTCTGAACATTCCCGCCCTTAAGTAATGAAAGTTTTGTTCAAGCACCCCTTCCAAATCCTTGACTGCTTCCCTGCACGCTCGACGCCACACCCGAGACGTAACAAATGGTGTATTTTTTCTAAATTAATAAAAATGCCGTGTTAGAGTGAGGGCCGAAACATAGCTTGCACTGCGGGAATTTTTATTGGTTGTTGGATCTGGGTGTCGTGCGGAAAAATTGGACATTAAAAACAATATATGTTATTGCTTTGGTTTGGCCACAAATATAAAAGGGCAAGAAAGATCCATTTTGAAGTTACTTTAGCAACCGAGTCATTAAAGAGCAAGTAACAAAAAGCTTTTATTTATTCGGTTATTTTATCATTTCCCTCTGTCCTCGTCTTTCACAGATTATAGCTTTTACTGACTTTTACTGGCTCAGTGTAATAATTTTACAGCGGCGAGTTATTTCGTGAGCTATAAATGTGTGCATTTTAATCTGCGGTGAGAAAAAAAACGGTTGCTTTTAACATGACTGCATTCTTGCAACACATTGACGCCTCATATTTTCATGTCATTTTTCTCATGGCAAAAATCAATATGAGATAGCGTCGTCCGTACACTGCCGTTGACAACGATAGACGTCCAATCCGAAGTGTCCAAGCGGATTCAACGCTTACATTTCAGTGATTGGATGCTATCATCAGTTGCACTGAAAGCAGTTCACCGCTCTTACGTTAGGTCCGACATTCATTTACGATCTGGCGTTTTTGTTTATTTTTGTACATTTGCCACATGTTGCCATCTGGCAGGCGCCCCACGCCACCCAGGCCCCCCTTCTCCGGGGGGCGAGCGTGCCCGGAACACTCCATGTTTTGGCTCAGGCGCCCGCTAAACTGATTAAGAGCGTCTAAGCAATAAACGGCGGGCTTGGCAAGAGCGCCTTGGGGGGGGCTATAACGGGAGCTCGGCTCAAGTGCTCTGATGTTGTCCGACGCAGACCTGTCGTCACAGAGCCTCAACACCCCCGCGTGCACAATCTAACAATAGTAAAATTGAGAGCAGACTAAATAGGCCTCTGTTAACATAACAGATTTTCCGATAACTTTAACCGGTTCTCGGACGTTTCGTCGAAAGACATTTGGTCCCCGGACGTTTGGTCCGCGGACGTTTGGTCGACCGGACGTTTGGTCGACCGGACGTTTGGTAGAATGGACATTTGGTAGAACGGACATTTGGTCGCCGGGTTCGCGAGTCCCGAGGTTTGAGTCACGAGACTTTCATTTGTTTAACCCTAACCCTATTCACTCAATATTAAATAATGTCATTAAATCCCTATTCACCCAATGTTAAAATCTATCAATTGCATGCGAACCCGTTCTACCAAACGTCCGTTCTACCAAACGTCCGTTCTACCAAACGTCCGTTCTACCAAACGTCCGTTCTACCAAACGTCCATTCTAACAAACGTCCAATCATGCTTTAACCTGAAAAAAAACATAACATGCATTAGTTGTACAATCTGCAAAATACGCTTATAATTATTTCTGACATGAAAAATGAATCATTCTTTTAAATGACCAAGATAATCGCTTGCCCTGTTAAATAGTTAATTAATAGAGGCATGATTCTAAGATATAGTTCAACTCGGGCCATGTGCAACTAAAGGAAATGTGCTGAAAACCTGCAGAAAGTGATCTGTCTATTTTTTTTTTGCAGCGACGACATCCATCATACACGCGTGTACTGGCCCAGCTGCCGTGGCATTTCCTTCCTTCCTTCCTTCTTTCCCTCGCCACCCGACCTCCATTAAATGTCCCCTCAAATCCCGGGATGAGAGCTGGCGAATGAGAAATTAATTGGCAAACAATGCATGGCTCCCCTCCATTATGGCTCTCATCATGTTAGATGATATCAGAGCATTAGCCCATGTCTGCCTGCATAATTGAGCCTCCGCCACCGCCGCCACTGCCGCCGCCGTTCCAATTGATGGATAACAACGCAATGAATTCGGGATCGTAATTTAGAGTCTCGCCGGATGACGTCAGTGCGCGCCGATTGGTTGCGGAATCATTCCATCTGAATTCATTCGTGACCGGTAACGACATCTCTCTTGCCGCTGGTTATGGGTATTGACTCAGCGGCTGCCGTGGACGCCCATTGACGCCCAATCTGTTGCCACTGGAAAGCACGGTACTCGGACGTTTGGTCGACCGGACGTTTGGTCCCCGGACGTTTGGTCCCCGGACGTTTGGTTCCCGGACGTTTGGTCGACCGGACGTTTGGTCCCCGGACGTTTGGTTCCCGGACGTTTGGTAGAACGGACGTTTGGTAGAACGGACGTTTGGTCGAACGGACGTTTGGTAGATCTAATATCAAAATATCAACAGTAAACTCTCTGCCATAATTTGACAGCGAGCGAACCCGGCAACCAAACCTCCATTCTACCAAAGATCTGTTCTACCAAACGTCCGTTCTACCAAACGTCCGTTTGACCAAACGTCCGGTCGACCAAACGTCCAGGGAACAAACGTCCGGGGACCAAACGTCTTTTGACGAAACGTCCGGTCACGGGAAAGCACTGGGCGGTAAAAGAACGATGTAAAAAAAACCTCATGATTGGACGTCTCTCCCTGGCCAACGGCGCTTAAAGAGTTGAGGGGCTCAAAACATGAATGTGTGCATCCGATTTAATAGGATGTGTAAAAATGGTTGATATCCCACAAATTGTTGTCATTTTTGTGTGTAAAGAGGAAAGATTTGATATTAAGAGAAGAACTAGTTGGGGATTTGGACTCAATTTAGGATCCTGTTAGGGTCAGTTGGGGTTTTGGTTGGTTTCTTTGTCCCTCTGGGCTTCCCTTCCTCTCGTAACCAGCTGTGTGTACTTGGTAATCAGCCCTTGTGTGTCTATTTAAACCATTTGGGTTTGTTATTCTTTGTCGGATGGTCTGCTTTGTTTGTACCTTGCCAAGTTGCCATGCTCCCTGATCCTCACGTTTCCCCATGTCTTCCCATCAGGTTTGATTTTGTGATTTGATTTCTAAGTCCCGGTTATTATCTAGAGACTCCTACCTTACGAATTAAAGTTTTGCTAGAGCACTCCATTCCAAGTCCTTGACTGCTTCCCTGGATCCCTATTTTCACTGCTATTGTCAATGACTTGAATATTTGGTATATGGCTTGACTGCCATTTTGGCCGTCCCAATTAAATGGCGGCCTGCTCCAAAGATGAGTTTAACACCCCCTGACATAACACATAACAACGCTCCAATCTCATGTGTCGAAAGCATCATCGCAGGTGTAACGACGGGAAAAGGTTGCAACCCTCAAATTTGCCGGTAATTGGGTTCAGCGCAAGGCTGGAAAAAAGTCACTTTGCTTCCATACGCAAACTTTTCCACATCATCGCGAATGTTTCTTGCCATTAGCGCCGATGCGAAATAATCAGAGCAGCCTCAGTGACGCCATTAGAAAGCAAGAATAGCCTTTTTTTCTCCAGAAAATATGTCCACGTTTCAAATTGGCCTCATTAGTCATCAAAAAACAAATCAAAGTTTTACTTGGAATACAGCTCGGTAAAAACGAACAAGTCTAGTTATCGGAAACAGAAATCGTCTTTTGCCAAGGAATTATTTTCAGTCAGAAGGGCAGAAAATGTCCTTTCTGAAACGACCCATTTACCCATTTGCTCATTTCAATTCCAGCCAAATTGATGCCCCTGTTTACCGGGCGCGCTCCATTCGGGGGTGTCGTCATTGCTTTTCCTCAAATCTCAACGCCTAATGGACATTCTGCTCATGTGGTCATGTTTGTCTTGGTTTTTTTTTTGAAAGATAAAGGTAGCTTATTACTCTCTCTCATTTCCCCCAGAGTCCTCGTCCTCCATGATGATCTACGCGGACTCCACCGGCACCCCCACCAGAACCACCCCGCGGCCCGCCACGACGGCGATGGCCTTCACTTCGCCGAGGACGGGCACCGTCAAGATGACGGCGACGGCTTTCGGCGCCACGTCGACGAGGACGGCGGCCCCGCCCAGGACGCAGACGCCGGTGGGGCGTTTGGGCGCAGGAGAGCAACGGCCGCCATCGTCCTCCAGGGTTCCCGCGGTCAGGGTGGAGTACTGTAACCCTCTGGTCATGATGGACGTCTCCTGGCCCAAAACGAGGCAGGGAGCGGTCGCCAAAATGCCCTGTCCTCCCGGCACAATGGGTAGGCTTTTTTTCCCCCTCCATCCCGCCTCCCACTGCCAAATGTATTGTTGTTGTTTTTTTTATCGACTGGCAAAGAAAGGAAGACTATTTTGGTCCAAGTTGCCTTTCTCTCGGCATGCCCAGAATCTTCTCCTCCCCTCCCCCGCCTCTTATCTCATGAAGCCATCAAATATAAGTCCGTCCAAAGTGGACAGCCCAAGGAAATTATATGTCAATCAAATGGGATGCGTTAGCGCGCCTCGTCTGAGTCAAGTACAAACAAGGACGCGGCGATGCTACGAGAGTGGGCTGGCTTTGTTTTCTTCCCGTTGTTGATTTCCATTCCTGGATTTTCTTGGCAGTGCAAAAGAATGATTCAGATATTTCCGTGACCGGATGTTTGGTCGCCGGACTTTTGGTCGCCGGACTTTTGGTCGCCGGACTTTTGGTCGCCGGACTTTTAGTCGCCAGACGTTTGGTCGCCCGGTTGTTTGGGTCCGGGCGACCAAACGTCCGCGACCAAAAGTCCGGCGACCAAACATCCGGTCACGGAAATATCTGAATCATATATTATATTTTGTCCATCAATACTTATGAAATAATTCCAAATGGTCTGTTAGCTCCCTTTCATTGCTTTCCCACTCGTTGCACTGCTTCCAGATGTGTGTTTTCATATTGAAGCATTTAACCAATCACATTTCAGCCATTATTTGTTGCCAGGGTCAGAAATCTACCTCAAGGCCTTCACAATCAGTTCTGCGGGCTGTGACGCTTTAAACAAGCGTCGATAAGACTGTTGCTTTAACCAATCAGATTTCGAGTTGGCAACACCACAATGCCTTGTTGCAGGCGTAGGGATACGTCATGGCTTTCACCAACAATGATTGGCTAGTGATTAGCCAGAGCTACCAAACTGTATCTGGAGCGAGCTGCACAAGCAAATATATTGTTGTGTGGATTTAAAGCCATTTTCAAGACGGACTATGCCAGAAATACGACAGGACAGGCTCGACTTTCAGCATTAGCTTCGATGGCGATAGAAAAGAAGGAAGAAAGAAAGGAGGATGGATATTGTGTACAGTTAAAAAGGATTTTTGATGAGTAAAATATGGCTATATTGCGAAATAAAATTTCAATTGTGTGCCCGGTTCTGATAACTGAAAAGCTCCAGTGTTTGTATTTAATCACTAAATGCTGCTAGGAAGTGGATTTTACCCCAATTTAGGGCAGTGTGAAAGCCTGAGTTGTTCCCGCTTGGGTTAGTTCTTGGCTGACTGATTTTTCCCTCCTTTCATCAGGGGTAGCGTCTTACTCGTGCGCGGGTCCCGAGGGCTACTGGGACCCGCAGGGGCCGGATTTCTCCAACTGCACCTCCCCCTGGGTCAACATCATCAGCCACAAGGTATCGGAACACTGGCGTGTCCTCTCGGCCTAGCACGGAGCCAATCAAAAGTACTCGCTGGCTTTTTCTCCTTTGCCCGCTCTTAATGGGTCAATTAACGTTATCGATTAGCTGCAGGGATGCGCTTGACTACCTAATAAACAGAGCTGTGACAAAAAGGAGAAGGGCGGGCTATTTGATGACTATCAGACTGCGCAAAACGACAAGTCCAGAGACGCTGGCGGTGCTGAAACGTTAGCGTTCGCGGCTAAAATCGGATGACGATTGTCGGCAAGGGCTGGCGACGACATGAGACTTGTGGTTGAGAATTTTCTTAATGGTGGAAGCGGTTTGCATTTGTTAACACTTGGAGGCAATACAGCACATGTGTCAAAGTGGCGGCCCAGGGGCCAAATCTGGCCCGCCGCATCATTTTGTGTGGCCCGGGAAAGTAAATGATGAGTGCCGACTTTCTGTTCTAGGATCAAATTAAAATGAAGAGTATAGATGTATATTAAATTTCCTGATTTTCCCCCTCATTGTCATTTTTTAATCCATTTTTTTCTGTTTTTAGTTGACGTTAACGCGGCCCGCAAACCAACCCGAGTCTGACACCCTGCAATACAGGAACCGACCAGTTCGCGACAGCAGATGCCGGTTCAATTTCAAATGCATGTAAACAATGCGAAAGCATTCATCGTTTAGTCTCCTCCAACTCGCTCGCTTTAATAGAAGCATAATGCTATCGGGTAGATCCCTCACTAATAGTTTGCCAGTCCATAATTCTAGCCGGCGGCGTACAATGCCGCATTAATTGAGCTCAGGGAAGCGGCCGACGCCGCTTCGGGCAAAAGTTAAACGCTATTCATTTGCCGGAAACGAGCGGCCGTTTGTCACGTTCGGCTGCCGTGACGCTAGGGGCGTCGGTTCCCCGCGTTCGCTCAGCGTTTCCCCCGCTTTGCCATTCTAGGTGAAAGCCAGCGAGACGGCGGCGGTGATCGCCCGCGAGCTGGCCGAGCAGACCAAGAGCAACCTCCAGGCGGGCGACATCACGTACACGGTGAGGACCATGGTGCAGCTGGTGGACCTCCTCGACGTCCAGCTGCGCAACCTCACGCCGGGCGGGAAGGACAGCGCGGCGCGGAGTCTCAACAAGGTGATTCCGCCTGACCGTTGGCGGGAAATTAGCCCCGGTTCAGGAAGGCACGCCAATGTGATCGGTACTTTGGCTGGTTCTTTACATCGACTCATTGAACACATCTTGACAAAACGAATGCTGGCTAACATAGCAACTCACAATGTAGATACCCGCAAATTGAAAATACCTATTGTTGGACTGGGACCCAGTACAAATGGATTGGACATCTGGTGACAGATCAGCGGCAGCCAATTTCAGTTTTAGTCCATTGAAGCTAGTCGGAAGGTTGTTGCTCTTTCTTACATTGACCTCACTGTGACCGGACGTTCCGTCGAAAGACGTTTGGTCCCCGGACGTTTGGTCCCCAGACGTTTGGTCCCCGGACGTTTAGTCCCCGGATGTTTGGTCCCCGGACATTTGGTCGACCGGACATTTACTCGACCGGACGTTTGGTAGAACGGACGTTTGGTAGAATGGGTTCGCATGCAATTGATAGATTTTAACATTGAGTGAATAGGGATTTAATGACTATTATTTAACATTGAGTGAATGGGGTTAGGGTTAAACAAATGAAAGTCTCGTGATTCAAACCTCGGGACTCGTGAACCCGTTCTACCAAACGTCTGTTCTACCAAACGTCCGTTCTACCAAACGTCTTTCGACCAAACGTCCAAGTACCGATCTCACATTCACGATGGCATATTACTAATTAAAACACGTCAGCTAAGGGTGCGCATAGACAACCTTCCGACAGTTATTTGTAAGTGTTGATGGGTTTTCAAAAATGAACCGCCATCGACACGACGGCGCTAATGGCGTGCAATAGGTCAGTATTTGCGTTGTTGCGTGATGAGTTGTGAGTTCAATGGCCTTTTCTTTTTGCTTTTCAGCTGCAGAAAAGAGAGCGCTCCTGCCGTTATTATGTTCAGGTACGTGAACTTTTTTCTTTGCCGTTGATCCATTTGTCCTGGAATGTGAATCACTGCTCGCGGAAATATTGCAAAGTACAGTGGTACCTCGACATACGATCGTAATCCGCTCCGAGACTGAGATCGTATCTCGAGCTTTTCATAACTCGAGCGTACGTTTCCCATTGAACTGAATTGAAAACAAATGAATTGGTTCCAACCCTCTGAAAAAACACCAAAAACAGGATATTGGATTGGAAAAAAATGTTTTATTTCTTCTAATTCGCCATATATTGACAAAGTAATAAATAACGAGTGGTTTAATAGTAATAAAATGTTTCATAGATGTAAAATTAGACGCATTTCTCAGAGGGGAGAGACAACGACACACACGGAGGCGGAATTTAAATTAACTTGGATAAATATATACAGACACTCAAATATACGTTTAATGTAACTTTACACAAAAGTGAATT
Source organism: Stigmatopora argus (assembly GCF_051989625.1). Classification (NCBI taxonomy): domain Eukaryota; kingdom Metazoa; phylum Chordata; class Actinopteri; order Syngnathiformes; family Syngnathidae; genus Stigmatopora; species Stigmatopora argus. The sequence goes on from NC_135406.1 coordinate 2,118,061, forward strand.
CTAGTTTTGCCTTAATCTTTTGTTACCTTCGTTTTCCGGGTTAGCGGTTTGCCACGCCTCCACCCTCACCCTCACGTTCGCTATCGATGGACTGTTTGTTGTTGTATTGCCTTCAAAATCTTCCCAAAATGATGCACATAAATGTCCTCACCATAGGATAACGCACGACCACTTGCCACCGAGAAGTAGTCTTGAATGAGCGATCGCTCCGTTAACGGGAGCTAACAGGCTAAGGAAGGAATAACAGCCTACCCACGTATTGATTGTGGGTAAGGAAGTTTTATTCTCAGAAAGGGTGCCATTGGCAATGGGTGTTGTGTGCACGAGTGTACTTCATTACCCAGAAAGCCCTCTTTTTGCCCGTGCATGCGCGTTGTGCGTTTCCTGGTCGAAACTCGTCTGAATAAATCGTTCAGTGTTTGTAGATATAGTAGTTATATGAAAAAGATGCGGCAAAAAATGACAGTGCGCTACAATGATAAACAGCCTCTCATGTCATGGCCACCTGGCTTGGTCACATCTGGAAATTTTAATTGTATCGCGAGCGAATTATTCGATCGAAATTTTCGTCGTACCACAAGCGTGCTGTATCACGAGGTACCACTGTATTTGTAGACTCTTTGGACGTAGTCGCCGAAAAACCAGACGGGACGATTTCAGGCAGTCAGCAAAAGTCTCGGCGTGTTACGATGGGTCCCGATACATAATAAATGAGCGTCCCAATTTTTGGAAAGAGCTTCTGTCGCTTCACTCAGCGCGATTGGCTGAACATTTTGGCTGTTGTCGGGCAAAGGTTGGTGCTTCAAGGTCAAGTTGAGGAAGAAATCTGTTTAATGTCTAACATCATACTTTAAAGATTGTCAATGGCAGCCAGGGACTTGATCAATGAAAAACATTTTCTACGCACACTTTGTAATTTTCCAATAATCGTTGTTATCCTGACCGGATTTAAGGCGATCCCCAAAAACTCTTAAGACACGTTGCCAAAAGTCAAAGCAGTCCTGGAAATGTCTGCTTTGAATCAAAATGGCAGGCGGCCTGAGATTTTTTTGCGGCTCGATTCATTATTGTCATTCCTACCCAATTCCACGCAGCGAGTAAGTCAAGCTGGCTCGAGGGCCTGAATTTGAAACAGATTCCAGCGGTTGAACGCCGCGTGTGATTTTTTTTCAACCCGTGTATCACAGCCAATTTAATCCCGGCGAACACGCCGCTCGGACAACATAGCACGTAACGATCACCTCGTCGCGTCGCGTAGACGAGCCGCCGTTTGATGGCCAGCCACGGCGCCCCGGAGAACGTAGGCATCGACGGCGGCCAATTACGCCCACCGCGTCGGTCGGCGTTTTTTTAGCCGGCGCCTCCGAAAGCTTTCTTCCGCTGACTCGGCTTGACGGGAAGTTGAAGCTGCAGGCGAATCCCGCCGTAGAAGATGAAAAACATCTCATGCCTTAGTAGGAACCAAGCGAGTGTGACTTTGTAGGACCCAGGGAGGATTTTCAAGCCCCTCATTAAAGCGACACCTTTGTTGGCGAGGATGACCAGGGGGAGTGTCGCGGCGGGGCGGCGTGACCTTCCGGGGAGGCGCCATGATAAAAGAACCCCCCCTTCTTCCCCCGCACACACCTTCCGTGAGTCAATTTGTCGGAAGATGAAGATATCCTCGTAAACAGACAGCTCATCTGGCCCGCAGTGCCGGAGTTCTGCCTGATTAATTGGAGTCTTAAAAGTGGGAGACGTTCTTTTTTTTTTTTCCTTTTCGGTATGATGTCATCGTTCATAACGTATTTATTTGACTGCGGATTTTACACTACGTTAACAAAGACCAGTGGCGGGCTGTAAGGGCCTTCAAGGCCTTCTCTGCTGGCCTAAGAAATATCGGTACTCGGACGTTTGGCCGCCGGACTTTTGGTCGCCCATAAGGTTATTGATAATTACCATTTAAAATTGTTGCTCAAATTCCCTAAATACAAACTGTGAATTATTATTTAGTCATACTTAATGCCCTATTAATTATTAGGCTAAAGAAAAGCTCCAAATTTCCCGGACTTTTATTGTGTTTTGTTGGAGAACTTGTTAAGACCCTGACTGAACTGACGTCGCTTCTTAAAGGGACAACGCATGTAAATACAAACTCTTCTACACTCACACGTTGGCTCAGTGAAACTGCTCAGGGCCATTGTTGGCTTTGATTGATGCGTAGACCGTGTTGTTTTAACTTGTTTTGTCACCGGACTTTTGGTCACCGGACTTTTGGTCGCCAGACTTTTGGTCGCCGGACGTTTGATTGCCGGTCGTTTGGGTCCGGGCAATCAAACGTCCGACGACCAAACGTCCGGCGACCAAAAGTCCGGCGACCAAATGTCCGGTCACCAATCACATTTCAGCCATTATTTGTTGCCAGGGTCAGAAATCTGCCTCAAGGCCTTCACAATCAGTTCTGCAGGCTCTGCTGCATTAAACAAGCGTCGATAAAACTGTTGCTTTAACCAATCAGATTTCGAGTTGGCAACACCACAATGCCTTGATGCAGACGTAGGGATATGTCATCGCTTTCACCAACTATGATTGGCCAGAGCTACCAAACTGTATCTGGAGCTAGCTGCACAAGCAAATATATTGTTGTGTTGATTTAAAGCCATTTTCAAGACAGACTATGCCAGAAATACGACAGGACAGGCGCGACTTTCAGCATTAGCTTCGATGGCGATAGAAAAGAAGGAAGAAAGAAAGGAGAATGGATATTGTGTACAGTTAAAAAGGATTTTTGGTGAGTCAAATATGGCTATATTGCTAAATAATATTTCAATTGTAGGTCCGGTTCTGATATCTGACAAGCTCCAGTGTTTGTATTGAATCACTAAATGCTGCTAGGAAGTGGATTTTTCCCAGTTTTAGTGCAATTTTTGCCGTTTCGCCATTCACGTCCATCGCTGTCTTTTCCCGGGGAAATCACCCCCCTGGCCCGGTTGTAATGTCTGAAAAGCTCCAGTATTTGTATTTAATCAATAAATGCTGCTAGGAAGTGCATTTTACCCGTTGAAGGCGCTACGAGAAAATACACGGACCGCCACTGACAAAGTTATGCGGCGTAGAAAGGGATTTGTTACCATGTTCTTCAGAGGAACAAACGTGAAACGTGTTTGTTCATTGGCTCCTCCCACCGGCGGCCGACGAATCCGGGTTCCGCCGCCGACGGGCCAAGAAAGGAATAGCGAGCTCTCCGCCAATTAGCATTCGGCGCGGGAATATCGCCATTGGCATTTTTAAATCTTTAACAGCTCTTCATTTTTCATCTTGTCTCGCAAACGTTCCGCTTTGTTCCCCCGCATTGTTGTCGGCGAATTAAAGCGGGGCGTAATGGCCGCCGGCCGACGTTAATGAGCGGGAGCCGGGTAGTTACGCCGGCGGTAAATAGCCGCTCCTTCCGCCCGCCGGCTGCCGCACCGCAACGTTGTGGCATTTTTCACCCCGCTGCTTTTTATGGGACGGGAATGTTTGGCGCCGAAGAGAATCCATCACCGGCGTTAAAGACTAGCGGATGGGAGAAAGTCCTCCGTTAGCCGTTGTATTCTTGGCGCGCCAGAGTAGAGCGTGTGCTGTGACTGTTTACCCGGAGACGAGCGGCGACCCGACTGGTGTATTTTGACCTTACCTTTGAATTGTTGACCCATGCAGGCCATGGTGGAGACGGTCAACAATCTGCTGCAGCCGCAGGCACGGGCGGCCTGGCGCGAACTGAGCACGGGCGAGCAGCTGCGGGCCGCCACCACGCTGCTGGACACGGTCGAGCAGGGCGCCTTCGTGCTCGCCGACAATCTGCTCAAGACCGACATTGTCCAGGAGAACGCGGAGAACATACGTGAGTGGCAGAGCCTAAAAAAATATGCTGTGGTTTGAGCTGTTTTTTTAACTCAATCGTTTGCCAGGAACAGCAAAAACGTGGCCGATACCAATCAATTTTAGACGCTTGGTAATCTGATGGGAAAGTCATTTTCAAATGCCAACTCCAAAACTGACATCAGTTTTTCCACTATCTACTCGAAACTCTCTTTCTGTTAAAGAATTCCCGATTTGCAAACACTTGCGTGTACACGTATGTAAGATAATGCATTAGAATGACATCCCGTACATGTGGAAAAATATTTACGTCTCTTAAAATAGGGAGCTACTTTTCAATCACCCCTGTAAAGTCCCTCTGGCTGGAGTTTACATCCGTCGTCCCCAATGACAGTGAACAATGGTCATTCGATCATTCCCGAGGACATTTCCATCTTGTTGAAGAAAGCTGACATCCGCCGCTTGAGAAATTTCATGCGAGAGTGGAAAAACTAAGGTCGGCCCAAAAATATGTGAAAAGCAACTGTGAGATCCAACATAAAAATAGCTTCTGCCAAAAACTGAAATTCCTTTAGATCAGGGGTCTCAAACCGGTCCTCAAAGGCAGGAGGTGGGTGCAGGTTTTCATTCCGACTCAACAAGAGGATAACTTTTGCAAGTGTAATCAGTTAATTAAAGTCAGGTGCTACTTATTTTAGAAGACACCTGATTGGTTAAAATGTCAGCACTGGATCGGTTGGAACAAAGACCAGGACCTACTGCGGCCCTTTGAGGACCGGTTTGAGATCCTGCTTTAGATTGTCATCATCCAAACTGATGTGCCGTATTGCCATTAACATTTAAAGCAGTTTTTCCCAAATCCTCACTAACGGTATCCTCTAGAACAGGGGTCCCCAAACCGGTCCTCGAGGGCCGGTGTGGGTGCAGGTTTTTGTTCCAACCGTTCTAGCATAAACAGTTTGACCAATGAGATTTCAGCAGAAAACAAGAAGCACCTGACTGCAATCCACTGATTGTATTTGTAGGACACCAGATTGGTGAAAAGGTGTCCTCTTTCTCGGTTGGAATGAAAACCCGCACCCATTGCGGCCCTTTGTGGAATAGTTTGGAGACCACTGCTCTACCACTTGCCTGATCATGACAACCAAAATAGACCGAAAATACCGGCGCCAAGACCCGCTTCCACATCCCTTGGAGTCAAAACGAAGGAAACCGTCTAATAGGTTTTTCATCCTGTTGGAAATAAGCATCAAGCAAGATTCATCTGAAGGGAAATTCTCTAAATTTGAACACCCCTCCCACCAACCTAAAAATATAAAATATAGATCTTGTGACTCATAAGGAAGCGACAGCGAGACAAATTAATCAAATGGATTTTCTAATATCCGCCGCACAATTCATCTGGGTGCCGGGGCCAATCCGGGCTCATTTCCAAGGTGAGCGACAGCGACTCCAACCCGGGGGAGCCCTAACAGCTCGGGGCCGTACACTTGTTAATTACGCACCGGCGACATGTTTACTGGTCTGGCTTCCCTCGTTTGCCATGCACCGCACGACCCGGAGAAGGGATGGCCTTTACTGCGGCTGGAAATCCAGCCATTTTTTGGACAGACATGATCAAAACAAGTCAGGGGAGCCAAAGATTCCTGGGAATTTTTCGGATAACTCCGTGTCCGAAGTTACGATAACGAGGCAGAAGTTGAGCGTTGGATTTGTCGACAAATGTTCTTCAGTAATCCGTTACGTCAAGCGTGTCAGACTCGGGTTGGTTCGCGGGCCGCGTTAACGTCAACTCGATTTCATGTGGGCCGGACCATTTTAGAGCCCTGAATATTCTGTTTTTTTATACATCTAAAACAATGTTTATTTTAGCTTTTTTATATATATTTTTTTAGATTTTACAAAATGATTTTTGAACTAAAAACACAGAAAAATAGATTAGAAAATGACAATGATTGATTTAACAGGGAAAATAAGGAAATGTAATATACATCTATACTCTTCATTTGAATTTGATCCTAAAACAGAAAGTCGGCACTCATGATTGACTTTCCCGGGCCACACAAAATGATGCGGCGGGCCAGATTTGGCCCCCAGGCCGCCACTTTGACACATGTGTGTTACGTCAAGTCATTGAAGCTTGCATTTGTGTACGCAGAGTTGGAGGTTGCACGGATGAGCACCGACGGGAATTTGCCCGACCTGAAATTCCCCCAAACTGGCGGGCACGGGAGCGCCATCCACCTGTCGGCCAACACGCTGAAACAGCACGGACGAAACGGTAAGTCGCCTCCGCCGGAACCGATTTCTTTTTCTGAGAAAACATTTAGCATAATATCATCCTACAACCAGCTGATCATCTATTCTCATTTTGCATCCCACTCACGTCCCATCCCATAACGATGCGCCGAGCCTAGCGAATGGTCGGGATGGGCGCAGAAATGGAACCCGTACCGTTAACCCGCCCGCGTGCAAACGAGCTCCGCCTGTGAAACAATGGCGTTTTTCCAACGCGCTCCATGGAAATGCGCTCGCCGCTCAGCGGGAAGGGGAAAAAAAAACGCGCTCCTGGGGGGGTGGCGGGATATGTTTCCCTCCGCCATCCGGCGTTCCGTGACCCAAATTATTCCCTTTCATCTCGCCGAGCGATCAGAGTCGCCACGGGGGGGAACTTTGCCGTGGAAAAGCGAAGAGGGGGGCCAATGGGAATGCGCGCTAGGAAAATGGTTTTCGTTGTCATCGGAACGATTGCGCCTGGGATCCCTACAATTTCAAGTAATGGTATGGGGATGTCTTTTTTTCCATCTGGGCTGTCGTAATCATCCCGAGCGGTTTAACCGGTCTTCTTTCCGAGGTTGACGACGACAAAGGCGTTAGCTCATTTCGATTCCAATGTGACCGTCGTGTCCTTTGGCAGGCGAGATCCGGATCGCTTTCGTGCTGTACAAAAACATCGGCGCCTACTTGTCCACGGAGAACGCCAGCGTCAAGTTAAGCGGCGAAGCCACGGCCGCCAACTCCTCTGTCATCGTCAACTCGCCGGTGATCACGGCCGCCATAAACAAGGACGCCAATAAGGTCTACCTCTCAGACCCGGTGGTCTTCACCGTCCGGCACTTGCAGGTACGGCCTCGGACGGTGGACAAAACATGGCCAATTTGATGGCTTGTCTTCCAATCCATCTATTGTGTTCATGACTAGTGTAACCATCTCTTGTTGTCCCGCAGCAGTCGGAGGGAAACTTTAACCCCAACTGTTCGTTCTGGAGTTACTCCAAGCGGAACATGAGCGGCTACTGGTCCACGCAGGACTGCCGCCTGCTGGCCACCAACAGAACCCACACAAGCTGCTCCTGCACCCACTTGACCAACTTTGCCGTCCTCATGGCGCACGTGGACGTCAAGGTAGGACTCCACCTTTGAAATCTTTCAAGCCGTTCTCCGGTCCGTGACTGTTCCCGGTCCAAATGGATTGGTCGCCTATCGCCATCGACTTCATTTTAAGGTCAAATTGAAGTCGTTGATGAGCTTTTTCGTTTGTTTCTGCGCTGAAGGTGACCCAGACTGGCCGACAAATCTTTTTTTTTCCATTTTGGCTCAGTTTTTTTTTTTACTGACTCTATATAATTTTAGATCTATGATCTCAAATCTCCCATTAGTGTTTTTTTCGGTAGGCTTTAGTATGTTTTCATGCAATCAGCGTTCGTATTCTTTACCCTGCATAAATATGGACAAGTTTTGAACTGTGGTCATGCCAGTTTCATACCTGTCAACCTCTGCCGATAACTGCCCTTATAAATGATTATGATTCCCCTTACAAACCCCCAAAAAACCTTACAAACACCGTACGACTTGTACGGTGTTTGTAAGGTTTTTTGGGGGGTTTGTAAGGGGAATCATAATCATTTATAAGGGAAGTTATTGGCAGAGGTTGACAGGTATGCAGTTTTCGAATCTTGTTCATCTGCTAGCCTTGCTGCGTAAAATCGCTAACAATAAAATTCACGGTTGCCACCGTAACAGTAAACGAGGAAGGCGTTGGGTAGAAAGGAAGTCATCTTTGCCCGCTCTTTGCGTGAAGCGCATCCAATTGGCAAGGCGTAAATCTGCCCGGCGCGCTTTGAAATGCAGCCAGGAGCGGCGAACAGCTGCCGGGAGGTCATCGGCGCTCCGTACCGACATAGCGTCCTCGCCCCCTCGTCATCGGCAGCCTCCGACGGGCTCGCAAACAAAGACGACCTTGACCGTCCTCTGCCGTCGCCGCCTCGCTTCAACGCGGCGGCGGCGACGTTGACGGATGCTCCCTAAATATCAGCCGCTCCATCATCCGGTGGGACGTGCCATTGATTTAGACTTACTGGTTCGCCGAGAAAAGCGGCGCTCGGCGCCCTGGGGGCTGTCCTACCTGTTAGGAATTGTGGGGGGGAGTCCATTTCATAGGAGAGATCTAAAAGGGAGCTTTTAGGGGGACGTCTAAATGTCAAACATGGACATTGTATCATGCGTGATGACCTCTATTATTGAGATATATGGACATATTGGTTAACTTAATGACTGCATTTCCTCCAATTGACGTCACCTTTGGAGCATTTAACTTGAAAAAAGAGGCTATATTTAAGAAAAAATGGAGAGAGCTGTTCAAAGGGTCCCCGCACGGCTCGTGAAACTCCGCCGAATCCCAAACGCGGAATCTTCAAAAGCGACAAATCCGCCGGCCAAATGTGATTATTTCTCACCAATTTCAAGCGTAATTGTCTCGCCGGCGACAGGACGTCTGAAGGTCAGCGCCGTGGGCGTCGCATCAAAAGCGCGGGTTTCGCGTACGCGCCGCCACTCTGGAAGGAAGAGATACGTACGTCGTCTGGAAAAACAAACACGCAAATAGTTGACGCGGCCGTTAGCGATACGCTTACATCGGGCAAAAGTGAGCTTTGGAAAGATAGCCCAAACGAATACCGCCACCGCAATTAATGGAATAGAAAAGATGCCGAACTCTCGGACTCGCCAGCTACCGCCGGAACGCATTATGAGCGGGTTTTTCTGTGGGTGGAGGTGGCGATTGCAATTTTTTTGTCACCTGGCTGGCGTCCACCTCCAAGAGTAAAGAAATTGTTTCACAGTAAATCCATCACCGAGGTGTAGATACACTGGCTGCGTTTTCTCTCTCTTGCTTTTTTTCCCCGCTTCGATTGAAGGTGAGAGCATGATGGATCGAGCTGGCTATAGACCCGGCGGGCCCAGTGGCGCTCGCGCGGCCCGCCGCATCAAGGCGGTCGGACCGCCGAGCCATGGCGACGCAAACAGCTTCCCGCTCCAGGGTTGGACTTTCAAGTGGCAAAATTTGCCGCACTCCTCACATACGCGCTTGGGGTTTCAAAATTTGCCAGGTTCGAGTCCATTCAAAGTGGTTTGGGGTGTAAAACGCAGTGGCAGGATGTCAGGGCCTTCAAGGCCTTCTCTGCTGGCCTAAGAAATATCTGAATCATATATTATATTTTGTCCATCAATACGTATGAAATAATTCCAAATGGTCTGTTAGCACCCTTTCATTGCTTTTCCCCCCTGTTTGCACTGCTTCCAGATGTGTGTTTTCATATTGAAGCATTTAACCAATCCCATTTCAGCCATTATTTGTTGCCAGGGTCAGAAATCTGCCTCAAGGCCTTCACAATCAGTTCTGCAGGCTCTGCTACATTAAACAAGCGTCGATAAGACTGTTGCTTTAACCAGTCAGATTTCGAGTTGGTGACACCAGGCCTTCTCGCAAGCGTAGGGATACGTCATAGCTTTCACCAACAATGATTGACTGGTGACAGAGTAGGCGGGCCAAAGCCAGAGTGAGCAAACTCAACCTACAATGGCCGACGGAGGAAAACTAATGGATTTGGTTGCAGATTTGCTGGCAAAGCCATTTTCAAGACGGACTTTTCAGGAAAAAAAGCTGGACATCATTAAGATAGGTCGGACACCTCCAAAGCAAGCAAGCCTGTCGCAACCGGAAACAAACATTTTCAGCACTAAATCCAATAAAAACGTATGCCAGAAATACGACAGGACAGGCTCGACTTTCAGCATTAGCTTCGATGGCCATAGAAAAGGAGGAAAAAAAGGAGGATGGATATTGTGTACAGTTAAAAAGTATTTTTGGTGAGTAAAATATGGCTATATTCCTAAATAATATTTCAATTGTATGAGGTTATTATTGATGATTTTTAATGTGTCGCAGCTGTAGCTGCGGTAGAGGTTTTATAGCCATAAAATAGTTTTTGAGGGTTGGATTGATTCGTTGAAGGCGCTACGAGAAAATGCACGGACCGCCACTGGTAAAACGGGGTGGTGTTTCCTAGTTAGATCGAGTTCAATTCCCTTGATTTGCGTGTCAATCTATTCGAAAGAAGTCCGTTTTAATGACTTGCCCTTTGAGAAAAACCTTTCCCTTGCTCAGGCCTTTAGAAAAATCGACTTTGATTTTTCATGATAACATGATTGGAATACGAATGGTCGTCATCTGTTAACTTATTTTGAACACTCGAAACAAGCTGTCGAAAATGATTTGACTAGATTTAATATTTTTATAACTAGGCCTCTCATTTCGAACTGTGATTTTTTTTTTTTGATGTGGAAATAGCCAGGTAGGACGTCTATCTCCGTCCCCGGCGGCCGCCGAGTTAATAAGCGAGCGTTTCATCCACGGGAACGACATTTCAAAAATGATTTTCCGTCTTTGAAAGCCCCAGATGGGAAATCTTCGGGTGATCCGCGGCTGCCTTTCAAAGTATCTTTCCATGATTTATGAGAAGGATCTCCCGGCGCGCCGGAATTTATCGGGGTGCTTTCTTCTCCTCGCCACCTATTTTCAGTCGAGTTAATAAAAAGGATAAACAAGGACTCCGACGGGGGCCCCCAATTCCCGAGGGAAACGTTGACGACGTTTTTGTGTGCCTTCCAGAACACGGACCCCGTTCACGATATGCTCCTGGACGTCATCACTTGGGTGGGCATCCTCCTGTCGTTGGTGTGCCTGCTGGTCAGCCTCTTCACCTTCTGCTTCTTCCGCGGCCTCCAGAGCGACCGCAACACCATTCACAAGAATTTGTGCGTCTGCCTCTTCATCGCAGAGTTGCTTTTCCTCGTGGGGATCAATCGCGCCGACCAACCGGTGAGATCCCTTCATTGCACCCCCCTCGTACGTACGTACGTGCACATTAGGACCAAGACGGCATTCAAATTCCATGCGTCTCATTACCGACAAAGGGCGCCGAATTGAAGCAATAGTCGTGGCAAGTCTATCGCTTCCTTGTTGTCTTTTGGGAATAGATTCACCCTAATTAGCACTTTCAGGTCCTATCCATGTAATTTAAGGATCTAGCCCAGGGGTCGGGAACCTTTTTGACGGAAAGAGCCATAAACAATTCATATTTTTCAAATGTTATTCCTTGAGAGCCATACTCAAAAAGGGTACTCGGATGATTCGCCTAAAGACGTTTCGCCGACGGACCTGTCCGTCTGTCAAACGTCCGTCGGCGAAACGTCCGTCGACGTCTTTAGGCGAATCATCCGGTCACGCTCAAAAAGTATTTTTATAAGTAAAAAATACACTAAAAAGTGTGCCTTTTGTGGTAATGTCACCACTTTTAAAGTACAAACGTTCTCTGAGATCTTTTGACAACATTGTCGCGCTGTTGCTAATCAATGCTAATCAATGAGAGTATGCATGCAGAAAAATCTAATGCAAAGAAAAAACATGTAAAGCCGCACTGGAGGTAGTGGCGGCGCCACAATGACCACGTAACGCTCCTATTGATGCATTCAGGACTGAGCTCTCTCAACAGCGGTTCCCATATTTGACCTCACAGTTTAGTGGAAAGCCATATGCACCTATCAAAAGAGCCACATTTGGCTCCCAAGCCATAGGTTCCCTACCCCTGATCTAGCCAGTTGTCGCCCCTCTTTAGATCGCTTGCGCCATTTTCGCCGCCCTACTGCACTTCTTCTTTCTGGCGGCCTTCACGTGGATGTTCCTGGAGGGGGTGCAGCTCTACATTCTGCTGGTGGAGGTGTTTGAGAGCGAACACTCGCGCCGCCGCTACTTCTACCTGGCGGGCTACGGCCTCCCGGCCCTGGTGGTGGCCGTCTCGGCCGCCGTGGACTACCGCAGTTACGGCACCGACAGAGTGTGAGTATCCGTGGGATTGGAAATGCACCGCCGTCACCGTCCCGATCAATGCATTGGATGACCGAATGAGTAAACAGCAAATGTATAAGCCACATGTGTCAAAGTGGCGGCCCGGGGGCCAAATTTTGTAAAATCTAAAAATATATATAAAAAAGCTCAAATCAGCATTGTTTTAGATCTATAAAAAACTGAATATTCTGGGATTTTAATCCAGTACTTTTAATTCATTTATTAAAAAAAAACAATCAAAATATTATATCTAAAATTGTCCGGCCCACATGAAATCGAGTTGACGTTGTTAATACGGGCCGCGAACCAACCCGAGTCTGACACCCCTGTTCTAGACGGTCCCCCGAGGGAGGGCGTCGACCGTCCCTACGAGTCATTTCACGCTGGCCAAAAATGGAGACGTCGGCAAGCAGCGGAGATGAGATCGTTAATAATTCAACGGCCAGCCATGAGTCCCGTTCCGTCACCGCGCATCCGTCGGCTCTTCTTGCGCTTGTCGTAATTCTTCCTCCTTCTTCTCGTCGCGTGTTACGAGGTCGGGAGGCCTCGCGCTTTCATTATTGCGGTAATTGCGGTGCCGACGTCGCGTCGTCGGAGCTTGTAAGGCTCTTTGTCGCCGGGGTTCAATTGCCGTGCGGGTCGGGGTCCAACCAATTCCTTTGGAGTGATGCAGTCGGGATTCAATTTGGGAACTAATTGAATCATCCGTGAATTATCATCTGTGGCGCTAATTTGCTAACTCAACCCGGGAAATTGACGCCAACTGGGCTGATCTCTGGTTCATTCATTCATTGGTTCTTTGGGCCAGTTCTTGTCCAACTCTTTGGTTGTGATTTTAGTAGTTGAGTTCGAAATCCAGTGGTGTGCCGTCAAGGCCTTCTCTGCTGGCCTAAGAAATATCGGAATCACAGACTGATGTTAATTATATTTTGTCCATGAATACTTATATATATATAATAATATAAGAATAATTCCAAATTGTCTGTCAGTTTCCTTTCATTGCTTTTCCCCCTGGTTGCACTACTTCCAGATGTATGTTTTCATATTGAAGTATTTAACCAATCACATTTCAGCCATTATTTGTTGCCAGGGTAGGACAGGCTCGACTTTCAGCATTAGCTTCGATGGCGATAGAAAAGGAGGAAGAAAGAAAGGAGGATGGATATTGTGTACAGTTAAAAAGGATATTTCAATTGTAAGAGGTTATTATTAATATATTTTTTTATGTCTCACAGCTGTATCTGCAGTAGAGGTTTTATAGCCTTGAAATAGTTTTTGAGGGTTGGATTGATTCCGTCAGCTGAAGGCGTCGCTAGGAAATTCACGGACCGCCACTGACGAAATCCCATCCCAATTCAAAGTCGAATCGTTTGGGGAAATGACTTTTCAGAGCCCCCCAAAACTTGCCAAAAATCCCTGCGCCCCGATTTGAGAAGAATTACAAATGTGCTTGTCATTGCAGTTGCTGGCTTCGCCTTGACACCTACTTCATCTGGAGTTTCATCGGACCGGCGACCTTGATAATTATGGTAGGTCCGACCCACCCCCAACCCCGTCTTCATTAACCCTACTTAGCCTGGGGGTCGGCGCATAAAGGTGACCCCTCCCCGCCCGCACGCAGAGCCCACCTTATGTCCCGTTGAGCGTGGACCCCACCGTTGGGCGCGCCGTCGTCAAGGAAAACCAATGAGGTGCAGCCAGAATATATTGCGGTTTGTTATCTTTGCCGGCGGACATCGACGGCAGGCGGGGGGCGGCGCCGTTTTTATAGTCATCTCCACCGAGATTATGATTGATCCCGCCTGTCGACTGGAGCGGGTTCTTTCGACGTCGCCATCCCGTTTTCGCGAAATAGCAACAGAAAGGATGTTTTTGTTGGTGGGTGGGCGGCGTTCTGATGATCATTTATCGATCAGACGGCTTTCAGACGGTGGTTCGGCTCTAAAGTGGAATCGCTGGGAGCTGGACCCGTGTGCGGTCGATTGGTCGCCGGTCTTTTGGTCGCCGTTTTTTAGTCGCCGGTCTTTTGGTCGTGGTCTTTTGGTCGCGGTCTTTTGGTCACCACGACAATGGGTGACCAAAAGACCGGCGACCAAAACAGAGTCCACGTGTGAGTGTAGAGTAAGAGTTTGTATGTACATGCGTTGTCCCTTTAAGAAGCGACGTCAGTTCAGTCAGGGTCTTAACAAGTTCTCCAACAAAATACAATCAAAGTCCGGGAAATTTGGAGCTTTTCTTTAGCCTAATAATTACTTGGGCATTAAGTATGACTAAATATTCATTCGCAGTTTGTATTTAGGGAATTTGAGCAATGATTTAAATGGTAATCATCACTTACCTTCCGGGCGACCAAAAGACCGGCGACCAGAAGATCGGTGACCAAAAGACCGGCGACCAATCGACCGTGTAGCACTGGACCAAGCGGTTTAGAGTGGAGCGTTTCCGAATTCATTCGTTTAAAAAGTATGAAATGCGAGAAAGGAGAAGAAATAACCGAAAACAAAATGAGATCTTTTTAGAGGCCTAATTCAATTGAGTTTAATGAAGATTTAGTTCATTTGATTATAGTCATTCAAAACTGGGAATAAAATACACAAATGGAGAAATCCAATTAGCAGTATTAGCGGCCTAATTGTATTCATTTGACTTCTGCCAGGATTTAATTCACCAGTGCGGTCACTTAAAGGGTTTAAAAATAAAAGAACAAATATAATTAGAGAACATTTACATAATGGTTGATCAAGAAAGTGAGTTTCAAAAAAAAAAAAAAAGAAAAGATACATCTCTACACGGTTTCTAAATCCCGGCGTTCATCGGGCATGCCGGTCTCGCTCCAGTTTTAGGAGAAATGGCGTAACGGCCAGAAAAAAAACATCCCCGAGGTTGTCCGGTGACTCATTTCTTTCCCTTGTCAACGTACCAAGAAGAATATCAATGTCTGTGTGCCGGAGCGCAAACCAATGGAGAAGCCGAGAAGAAGAACCGAGACTTCAATGTTGTCAAAATGATCTCAATCGAATAGCGTTCACATTTGAGGACCAGGTCGTGGCGTCTCCTTTGAATTTGAGTCTGGATATTTACCGGCCTCCAACTCTGGAATATGGTGGCTGTCTTTCAGAAGCGTCTGAACGCCGTTTTTTTTTTTTCCGGGGCGACTAAGTTGAAAGGCGCATAAATAAGTCAAGCGGAAAGGCCGGCCGGCCGGCTGTCTCTGACAAGTCCGTATCTGTCATCCTCGACCGCGTTTGCGTTTTCGTGGGATTTTGCGCTCTGTTTGGCAAAGTGCTTGGATTTCAAATGAATAGATTCATATCTTTCTTTTTTTTTACCCTTCCCGTAGCTCAATGTCATCTTTCTTGGCATCGCACTCTACAAGATGTTCCACCACACGGCCATCCTCAAGCCCGATTCCGGTTGCCTGGACAACATCAAGTAAGAGCACTTCGGTTTTCTTTTGTTTTGAGGCCCATTAGCAAGAAATAGCACTTGAAAATGGGATGTGTAATGAGTACTACACCATTTCCGTATTTTCTTGCATAGACCGCCCCTGCGTATAAGCCGTACCCTTAAAATGGCCTTCAGATTGTTGAATTTCACGTATAAGACGCCCCCTGATTCACAATTTTCACCTCCATATTCATGGTGTGTTACTTTGAGAAAAATGAAGTCACGTGAGCAATGGTAAAAACTACAAACACATGTATTGAAGCTACTCGCGTCAAAGCACGTTTAACTACCGCTACAAGGTAAGATGGCGAGCAATGGCAGGCACAAGTTTTTTCACGTTGATGGATTCATTATTAATAGAATTTAATCAAACATGGAGACATCTTTAAACATACACTGGTTACAACTTGCAAGGAAAATCACTCCCAACTCGCCTTCGTTCAAGAGGATTCTGAAGAGCGGCTTCCTCCTCTGTCCATTTAGTCAATCATAATTTAAAACATCTAAGGTAATCTGATTCAAACAATTGCATAAGCTAACCGAATAACACCATCGAGGTCAAAAAACAACTGCGATTATCGCCATCCAAGTCAAAGCAATTTAAGAGTCCTTCGCAGATCTTCATTGCGAACTTGCAAGATAGGTTTGTATTTTTTTAAAATTACATTCATAGATGTCAAAATAAAATTGGTTTAGCGTTTTATCCCGATTCTATATTTTGCAATAAATAACTGTATCAGCCGCACCGTCTTGCGTTATGGCGTTTCGTCTTTGTCAAGTCTAATTTATGCGCTTATAAGCCTTCCCTCGATTCAGCCATCATTTTTTTAATTTACAAATACGGCTTATATGCGAGAAAATGCGGTACTTTTTAACGCTTCTGAAAATATTTCCCTATGTCCAATGACCATTAGGCCCATTATTATTGTATTATTTTATTTAAGATTTGTTGAAATAGGCTAACCGGTTTCTTCCATGCCAAATTTTAAAGCAATATTTTTCTCATATTTTTCACTGGCGTATCCGTGGCTTGTTTTCCATTATAAGCGAGTCAAGGTTGTTCCTAGTTTGCGAGTGAACATGATTAGCAGGGTGTTTTGAAAACGACATTGTTTTTCAGACGGCTGCGAGTTTGTAATTTGATTTTGTCTTCACGTCCACGTGTCTTCACGCTGCTTCGTTTCTTTGGCCGTGTGATTTGATCTCCATTTTGTTTGTCTTCATTTTTTAGCCACCGTTATTACGACGGATGCGTTATAGTAGAGTTGCACTGGTAAGACGTGGCGTTTATAGATGACCATAGATGTTGTGTTTGACGTGCAACCCCAACCCCCCCCCCCCCCCCCCCCCTCGTGGCCCCTCCCACTCTCCCTGGTCCTGAAACAGAATGATGTATGTTTTTCCTGCCGAGCTCCCCACACCGTTGAAAAGTGTTTAGTTTTCTTGTTGGAGAATGAAAATACAAATGAAAAATGACAAAAAGATTGCTATTGAAAATGTGGACACTTTATTTATTGAATCGTAAAAGCGTGACAAAGCTTGGCCTCTTCCCTAATCGTGCCGTGTCGTGGAGTGACATCTTTGTTTTATGTGTTTATTGTTGTTTTTTTCGCCAAGCCGTCGGGAGTATGAACCCAAGATCAAGTAAGAGAAAAGTCTGAAAAATATTCCACCCTGCCCTGCTCATCTTCGTTTTCCTTTCCCCGAACACGCGGACCACCACAATTCATTTGGATCAAAATGCATGGTTAAAAATTCCCTTTAAATTGAGGATTCAATTGGATTTCTGCCCTCACGCGTACTCAAGTGGATTTGATTTGCCTTTCTAAATGTAGTTATTTTCTCTACGGGACAAATGTGTTGTCAACAAGATTCCTCAACAAAAGCACCGACGTTTGTTCAAGAAGTTCTTCTTGTTGTGTTCATGTTGTTTACCAACTGTATAAAAAAAATAGTAATTCTGCCGACAATTGATCTTTATGTTTACGATCATTGAGAATTGACGAGTTAGTACATTGGTGAGGTCAAAACAAGTCAATGGAAAAGAACATTTTGTATGTAAAAATCCCCTTGACACTGAAAATGGTTCGATCCATTGTGACTGTTTTTAATATAAAAATGACTCTAACTTGATTCTCATAACATTTGACTTATTTTTTTCCTGTGACACTCGCTTATGAATTTAACACGCTTTCAAAAACAGCCAAGAAATACTTGATTTTGATTTGCCCCAACTTTACGAGACACTTTAGCCAATTAAAATGAGTGAAATGTGGACCATGCCGTAAATCTCCCACGGCCAAAGTAAATATATTATTTGTTTGTAAGCATTTATACGGAACTCCATCATCGGAGATATGAAGTCACCTTTTTATGATTGTTTAGCGCCGAGGTGTCCAAACTGTGGCCCACCGGCAGCTTTTTATTGGCCGGCAGGCAAATGATGAAAATGTCCTTGCAAAGACTGCAAAACCTCAAAATTACAACCTTTGTCATCTCATTTGTTTGTGTGCCTTTATTTTTATTCCCCAATTTTGTGGCTAATTTCCAGACCCTAATGTGACTCTTTCGACCTTTTGCAGCAGTGGTGTTAAACATCCGGCCCGAGGGCCGAATCCTGCTCCCCAAAGTAAACCACGTGGGTCGACGTCCCTTTTTTGAATGCGTTTTTTTGGGTTTGTTTGTTTTTCCCAGATCCTGGGTCATCGGCGCCATCGCCTTACTTTGCCTGTTGGGCCTGACCTGGGCCTTCGGGCTGATGTACGTCAACGAGACCACGGTGGTCATGGCCTACCTCTTCACCATCTTCAACTCGCTGCAGGGGATGTTCATCTTCATCTTCCACTGCGTGCTGCAGAAGAAGGTACTGAAGAAGGTTGGGTCTCGCCAGTTCCTCCTACGTAGCCCCTCATTCCCGCCCACTTTTTTGCCCCAGGTGCGCAAGGAGTTCGGCAAGTGCCTGCGGACGCACTGCTGCAGCGGGAAAAGCGCCGAAAGCTCCGCCGGCTCCAAGGGGAACGCTTCTCGCGCTCCCGGACGCTACTCTGCCGCTTCGCAGGTTCTCTACCTTCTCCGATTGAATGGCAACATACCGTTAAGTCATTTGCGTGCATTTGTCATTGGTGGCTGACCGGCCCACCCTCCAAGGATCTCAGTTGACGGTCCTTGCCTGTACACGTTACAATGGCCAAAGGCCGTACGTGTTAAAAGAGGAATTTGGCTGGTCTTGGATTGGATTGGATTGGATAACTTTATTCATCCCGTATTCGGGAAATTTCGTTGTGACAGTAGCAAGAGGGTGAGGATGCAGAAATACGAAAGGCATTTTAGACATAAATTGATAGGTAATAAGTAAGTTAATAAATAAATACATGAATAAATATATAAATAAGCGTGTTGCTGAAATACATATACATATATACATATACACATAGGTGTACATACACATATGTACACATACATACACATGCATATAGATAAGCACATATATACATACATACACATAGATGTACTTGCATGCATACGGTAGGTCTTAACACTCAGCCATTTGTTTTGTTAAAGAGCCTGACAGCTGATGGGATGAAGGATCTGCGGAAGCGCTCCTTCCTGCAATGAGGGTGCCGCAGTCTATTGCTGAAAGAGCTTCGGAGGGACTCCACAGACTCATGCAGGAGGTGGGAGGTGCTGTCCATGATGGACATCATCCTGGTCAGCTTCCTCCGCTCTCCCACTTCCTCCACAGAGTCCAGAGGACAGCCCAGAACAGAGCTGGCCCTCCTGACCAGCTTATTCAGGCTGTTCCTGTCCCTCTCCATGCTCCCGCATCCCCAACAGAGCACTGCATAAAACACTGTAGATGCCACCACAGTGTCATAAGAAAGTCCTCAGCAGTGTCTTGCACACTCCAAAGGACCGTAGACTCCTCAGTAGGTATAGTGTCCAAATTAACGGGAAGTGATTTGGAGCAATTTCTCCAGACACGCCGTCTTCTACCCAGTCTGTTTTCTTGGTGGGTTATTCCCCTCGGCCTCGCCGTGTTTCCACCCACGCGGGCCGTATCGCGCAATGCGCTATAATTGAACAGCGCGTCCATTTGCCAAAAGCATGGCGCCCGCAGCCGGTGTTCAATTATAAATAGAGAGCGGAGCCGCGGCTGGGTTTAGCGTGCAGAACGGCGCTTTGAATAATACACGCCGCTTCGACGGGATGTCGGCATTAGGACGATGCCCGGCCCGCCTGGCGAAAGGATGTTTGCAGGGTCTCCAAAGTAAAAAGACACCTGCGCCAGTCACCCAAATCGACAGGAAGTCAGGACTGATTCTAGCTTGAAGTGGCCCACAATTGCCCCCAAAATCAACAGCAAGGGAATTCATTCCAAGTCAGCAAAACTCAAACGATGGCATCTTAAAAATGACCCAGCCTTGTCCCGAAACGGTTGGTTTCTGTCGACCATTAACATTGTTTGTGGTCGCCGCAGAGTCGCATCCGCCGGATGTGGAACGACACGGTCAGAAAACAGTCCGAGTCGTCTTTCATGACCGGCGACATCAACAGCTCGGCGTCGCTCAACAGAGGTATTTGCTTCAATCTTTCTTCATCTTTGTTTCCTCCGTCTTTGAAAAATTGGCCCGGTCCATTGGGGTGCTAAACCGGATACGTATTTAGTCTTTTTTGGAGACCCATTTTGAAAATCCACATTTCCCCGTATTTGTTTTTTCCCCGTAAAAGAAGAGCCGTTTACTGGAGCCATAACGTCGTCGCCGGCAGATGCTAATGGACAGTCACGATGATGGATGAGGGCTCCGAGGTGTCCACATCTCAATAATTAGCCACTCAGCCGTCGACGCCTTTTAACCAGTCGACACTCGGCCAAGATAAAAGCCGCGTCTGAATTATTCACCGAATTTCCTGCAAGGCGGCGTGCTATAACCGCCGACTTTCCGGCGCCGTTCGCCATTGCCCAATTTATGAGATGGGATAAATGCGGGCAGTGTCACCGGGTGGGGGGGCGGATTGTTCTTGTTGGAGACCGTCAAGCGGCGACTGCTTTTAAAAAACGCCGTTCCGCCACCCAAAAAATTACATTTTCAAAAAGCCTAATGAATACGTTGAGCGCGAGTAAAGCTGAAAGCCCGCAATTATTTATTATGGAGCCTTTTCAATGCAACGCAATTCAGTTTGGAAAAGTGGGCCGGCTTCCTGGCGAAGAAATACAAGAAAAATCATTGCTCGCCGAGCGATGGCGTCACTTAGTGGCCTTTTAGATGTTTTATCGGAACGGACAAGTTGCAATTGTGCTTGTTTAGATGGCGTGCGCTTGATGCATTTTGACAAGATTGGAATCAAAGGAAGGGAAATTGCCCGTTTCTGGGTGTTCGGCTTGGGCTTACTTTGGGCCATTTTCCCACAATTCCAAATTGTGTTCCTTCTGCTTTTTGTCATTTCTTACATTAGCGGCCACCCCGATCGGCGTCCAATCCATTTGAACGTGGAGCTTTTGCTCATTTCCTGCCATTCATCCCTGTTCAAATGGATTGGACGGTACTCGGATGTTTGGTCGCCGGACGTTTGGTCGCCGGACGTTTGGTCGCCCGGACGTTTGGTCGCCGGATGTTTGGTCGCCGGACGTTTGGTCGCCCGGACGTTTGGTCGCCCGGACGTTTGGTCGCCCGGACGTTTGGTCGCCCGGACGTTTGGTCGCCCGGACGTTTGGTCGCCGGACGTTTGACAACATGACAGAGAGTTAACTGTTGAAACCAGCTCTCAAAATTATATTCATGAGAGAGAGAATTTAATATCTAAATATCTACTGTTGAAACCAGCTCTCAAAATTAGATTCACCCGGGCGACCAAACGTCCGGGCGACCAAACGTCCGGGCAACCAAACCTCCGGGCGATCAAACGTCCGGCGACCAAATGTCTGGGCGACCAAATGTCCGGGCGACCAAATGTCCGGGCGACCAAATGTCCGGGCGACCAAATGTCCGGGCGACCAAATGTCCGGGCGACCAAATGTCCGGGCGACCAAATGTCCGGGCGACCAAACGTCCGGCGACCAAACGTCTGGTGACCAAACGTCCGGTCACGGGATTGGATGGCTGCTATCGACAGACTATTTTAAAAGATAATTGCACGGCATATATTTTTTTCCTTTCAGTGCTTTACCGTTAATGATGTAAGAAATTCTCTAGCGAAGCGGCGTTCGTAGCGATGACGACCGTTTCCCCCACCGTGTCTGAAAACGTTCCATTAGCGCGCGGCGTGAGCACGGACGCCCTAATGGCCGGCATTAACTGTTAGGTCTCATCGGCGGCGTTAGCCTTCCACCGTCCGGTTCTCGCATTTCGCCCCCCCAATCACATTAACCACGGTCTGTCCGACTGATGTGTGTTTTTCTCTCTCTTCTCAATTTATCCCGCCCACCTGTATGGCTTCCTGCTGCCCACCCCTCTTCTTGTCCCCCTCCATCTTTGGCTGCTGCAGGTGCTATGGCTAACAGTCTTATTCCTAATGCGCTCCTACGTCCTCACGGCACTAACAACCCGTATAATACGTTGCTCGGGGAGTCGGCGGTCTATAACAACCCTCTGGGGATGTACAACGCGCAAGGTGTGCTGGCTTTTCTTCATTCTTTGAGCCCGAACCGCTTCGTACGCGGGCGTACGGCTGTCGCGCCAGGAACTCAAATCCCTTCGAAATCTAAAAAGTTGGGAACTTTGAACAAAGAAGTAGCCCCACGTGTGTCTTCTTTTGAATGGTTTACCTTGGGCGGCGATAGGCGTCCGTAGCCGCCTACGTCCCCGGACGTTTGGTCCCCGGACGTTTGGTCCCCGGACGTTTGGTCCCCGTATGTTTGGTCGACCGGACGTTTGGTCCCTGTCCGTTTGGTCGACCGGATGTTTGGTCGACCGGACGTTTGGTCGAATGGACGTTTGGTCGAATGGACGTTTGGTCGAATGGACGTTTGGTCGAATGGACGTTTGGTCGAACGGACGTTTGGTAGAACGTGTTCGCATGCAATTAATAGATTTTAACATTGGGTGAATAGGGATTTAATGACTATTATTTAACATGGAGTGAATAGGGTTAGGGTTAAACAAATGAAAGTCTCGTGACTCAAACCTCGGGACTCGTGAACCCGTTCTACCAAACGTCCGTTCTACCAAACGTCCGTTCTACCAAACGTCTGTTCTACCAAACGTCCGGTCGACCAAACGTCCGGGGACCAAACATCTTTCGGCGAAACGTCCGAGTACCGTCCGTAGCATTTTGGACCGGGGACGTCAAAATGGATGGAAGTTCCATCGCCGTCAAGGGTTCAATTGAAGAACGTTACCATTGCGTTTGCAAAGTGGGGTGAAGTGAAATGTTAAATTGTGAATTTGATCGAGTGTCGTCATGAGGCTACGTGACAATATTTTGACCCTGAAAATTAGAATTACAATTTGAACGGTATGATTGTTTTTTAGTGGTGGTGGCGTTGCAGCAATGCGCTCCCGTACGGGCCAATGAGAAGCATGTCCTCGCTTGCTACCTTCTTTAACCTTGCGTTCCCGTCATTGCCGTCGGAATGCAGCGCCTCGGCGCAGACCTTTGTCTTTGTGTTTTGGAGCGACTGTCTTGCTTATTGTCTGCTCTTCTTCCCCCTCACGCTCTCCCGCAAAGAGCTCTACAGAGAGACAAGTATGGGCGTCAAACTAAACATTGCTTATCAAATGTAATTGACTTTGGCTTTCACTTTCTTTGCATTCCGTGCCGACAAAGTGGCGCAACAAAGGTCCTTTTCAAAAACGGCGGGCGACGCGTGTCGGCGGATTTGACGCCCGCCGCCTCGACACGCCTGACGTCGTAAAAGAGACGTGGATGTGAATTGGCTGGATTGAGCGGTCGCCTTTGTTGGGGCTCTTTGTATTATCCGTCGAACGCTCGCACGGGACAATACGCCTGGCTTGGGTTGCGACGTATTGCTTGTGTTTGTAGTGACAGTGTTCCATTTGTGTTGTGTTTCTTCAAAAGTAGCAATCTTGATTTTTTACCGGTATTTGCTTCCGTTAAATCATTCGCCGTCCTTGACGGCAATTGCTCACCGCATCGCATGTTGTATGGTTGAATTGTAAAGTGGTATAAAAGCACATTTGAGTCCTGGAAATTTGTATGAAATGACAAGTAAAGTAGACAAAAGGGGCGATTGAGGCGACGACGCCCCCTTTTAACGCCACCTCTCTCGGCTTGCTTCGTTCCAGAGGGAATCCTGAACAACGCCCGGGATACAAGTGTCATGGATACACTACCACTGAATGGTAACCACGGCTACAGCATCGCCAGTGCCGACTACGTGAGCGACTGCGTCCAGATCCTGGAGCGGGGTTACAACCACGGGGAGAGCAGCCTGGAGAAGAAGATCCTCAAGGAGTTGGCCTCCAACTACCTCCCGACCTACCTGAACAATTCGGCGGAGCACCACCGCAACCTGGTCAACAAGCTGGTGAACAACGCGAGCAAGGAGAGCGGCTACGCCTCGGGGTCGCGGGCCGACGCCCGGCCGGAGTCCGGCGTGCCGCTCTTGCCCCAGAGGGCGCTCTCGCCGGAACGCTCCTTCGGCCCCCGCCGGCCGCCGCCCCTCCCGCTGGCCCTGCGCCCCTACTCGGCCGCCCCTTCTTCGTCGTCTTCGTCTTCGCGGCGGCGGATCCCTCAGGAGAATAGCGAGAGCTTCTTCCCGCTGCTGAACCACGAGCAGGCCGAAGAGGACGAGGGCTCGCCGGCCTCCGGCCGCCGGAGAGACTCGCTGCGCGCCAGTGTGCCCGCGCTGACGGGGCACCGCGCCGGCCCCGACGGTCCCGAGGACCCCGGGGCCAGCGCCAGCTCGGACGACGTGTACTACAAGAGCATGCCCAACTTGGGTTCGGGCGACCACCTTCACCGGCTGCACTCTTACTACCAGCTGGGACGCGGGAGCAGCGACGGCTTCATCGTGCCCCAAAACAAGGACGACCTGTCCCCGGGGGAGCCCCCCCCGGAGGCCTCGCACTTGGTCACCAGCTTATAGACCTACGAGACCGTTTCCGCCTGTCCCGCGCCAGGCTTTCGTTCTATTCCCCCCGTTGCGGGAGAACTGCAAACGTGGGGAAGAACCGGATCCTCTTCTTTCCGTAGCAAGACAAAACCGAGAGACTATTTTATGATACGATACAGACGTAAGCCCCCAAAGCGACCCCCCCCCCCGCGTCCGAGGATCTTTTTGGCACGTTTTGTTTGCTGATGAGCGAAGAAAGAACTTTGCCTAGCCGCTCTTTTCTCTGTGGTGTAACTACGAGTGCGGTTGCACGTATGCCAAGGCCAAGAACTGCACCGACGTGGCGTTTGTACTCGGTCTGGCCCTGTTGCGCCCAAAGGCCAGCTCATGATAGCATTTACATACTTTACAGGCCAGTGAATGAATATGCAGTTTGGGCAGCGGCCTATCCCTCGGTGTCGGAATCGGGAGCCCAAAAATAGCATCGGTGCAAAAAAAAATACACGAAAAGAGGGCAAAAAAAATGATTCTATGTACATGTACAGATAATTAGCTAAGCTTTGGTTCCGGACGACCGACCTGGTGTCTCTGTGCGTGTCAGCCAAATTTTTTGTCACCTGTTCTTTTGTCACAAACATCACGTCATTTTGTGCGACGTCTTTGTTTTCAGGTCTACCTTTTGGTCCCTCCCCCTCCCCCTTTCCTTTTCAGTTTGATTCCAGTGGTTGTCCAGGAGGTTGACGGTGCGAGCAGGTAGAACTGATGAGCACTTAGACACTTCTTGTACAATAATGGCTGTTGTACCCATTAAAGAAAAAATGATTTTGGAGTGACACAAAAGAGAAGTCTTTTCTCCTTTGTTATTCCGAGAAGGAAATAACGGCGACTCTCACGTCCCCTTAAAAAAACCGAAAAACTAAAACATGTAAGGTAGGATGATCTCAATACACGTGGTTGTTTGTCTCTTGTGATTGGCCGGTGACTGGTTCCACCCCGGTACACTTCTTAACTTGAGGTGAGCACATCACGGTTTTTAAAAAAGTTTTGTCGATGAGAGATGGAACAAAGTTGAAAACTTGATTTTAAGGTAATTAGCTTGACTTGTGTCGTTCTCCTTTTTCAGCGCCATCTTCAGGCTTTCGTGAGGCAGCACTCCTGCCCAAATGAAGGAAACTTGGCAGCGCATTTCTCGGGTGAGTCGGTCATAGGCCGAGATTTTTTTTTCACTTTCCAGAATATCAAAATACAAGGAACAAATATTATTATTCGAGATTAGCACGTGACCGGATGATTCGCCTAAAGACGTTTCGCCGAC
The DNA here is from genome assembly GCF_051989625.1 of Stigmatopora argus. Classification (NCBI taxonomy): domain Eukaryota; kingdom Metazoa; phylum Chordata; class Actinopteri; order Syngnathiformes; family Syngnathidae; genus Stigmatopora; species Stigmatopora argus. The sequence continues at coordinate 2,143,860 of NC_135406.1, forward strand.
GGACGTTTGACAGACGGACAGGTCGCCGAATGGACGTTCCACCGAACGTCTGTCAAAAAGTCCGTCGGTGAAACGTCTTTAGGCGAATCATCCGAGTACCAGATTAGCAAGATGTCTGCTCCCGTCCAACCGTTATTTCCGAAATTAACGTGCACACGCTAGATTTTTCTGTACTATATGACCACTATTTGGCCACCCCTATTTTACCCCAACAATGAAATAACGTACGCATTTTATCACTTGGGGAAAAAAAGACGATGTGGCAACCGTTATCGTTCCTCGACTGGAGCCGTTAGCCGTTATCTCCGGGAACAGCTGCTTGTTACGGGACCACACAGTAGCAAAAAAAATGAAATGACACATGTCATACCGTCTGTGGCGGGGGGGGAGGGGCTTCACCTGACGGGGGGGATGCGGAAAAAAAATCAATAGTTGCGAATGTCGGGCAGAATTCCAAATGAAAGGTGAATCAATGTCATCTTGCCCTTTGTGATTTGGGACAACCTGGGAGAAGGAGAAAAAAGAACATTAAATACATCTTTTTTATTTATTTATTTGGCGCGGGAGAACATTGATTGGGAGCGGGGTGGGGATTTTTTTTCTACAAGGTCGCAGAAAACAATTCACGTATACACAGCCACGAGGTCAGAGCGTTCAAGTAAGAAGCGCGTGTACAACAGCTTGCGATCGATTGACATTTTTTTTATTTTTACAACATATACTCTGATGAAAACTCATATACTGTTGTATACTTGAATTTTTTTCATAGTTTGGCTGGGTCAAATACACAAGGCGAATCGTGTATTTTTTTTTATTGTAACTTAAACGTAGGTTTCTTTGCGGGTTCTGAATGCGACTCTGACTTTGTGCGACTTTTCTATTTATGGTCCCGCCCCTTTTGACTGCGTAGTCTTCACCCTATAGTCCACAGGTGTCAAAGTGGCGGCCCGGGGGCCAAATCTGGCCCGCCGCATTATTTTGTGTGGCCCGGGAAAGTAAATCATGAGTTTCGTGACGTTCTGTTTTAGGATCAAATTAAAATGAAAAGTATAGATGTATATTAAATTTCCTGAGTTTTCCCCTTTTAAATCAATAAATGTAATTTTTTAATCATTTTTTTCTGTGTTTTTAGTTCAAAAATCATTTTGTAAAATCTAAAAATATATTTAAAAAAGCTAAAATAAACATTGTTTAAGATCTATAAAAAAAACGGAATATTCAGGGCTTTTAATCCAGTTCTTTTAATCCATTTATAAAATATTTAAAAAATATTATCTCTAAAATGGTCCGGCCCACATGAAATCGAGTTAACGTTAATGCGGCCCGCGAACCAACCCGAGTCTGACACCCTTGCTATAGTCCGAAAAATCCGTTAACTGCCGTGAAAAGGTCGTTAGCGTGGAGAATAAAGAAGCCCTTCGCTCACGTTTTCACGGCGTCGGGACATCCGGCTCGCTGTCCGACGCCCGGGTCGGAGTCGGCGTGGACCAATCGCCAGAGATAATCTTTCGAATTAAGAGCAAAGGGGGTCAAAAAAAACCAAACGTCAGGCTGAAGACCTTTGATGTGATAAGCAGCCTTTTGTGCGGGCAGGCAATGTTATTTTAATTAAATATAAGGAGACAGGACCGCGGCCCCAGATGCCGGAGTCTAAATAAAGATAGCATCATCTCATCAAAGACCCCCACCGTCCCCCCGACCTCGCGCCTCCCCGAGTGTTTCAAGGGCAGAATTATTTTCTATTAGGGCTCCTCTCCGCTGGGATCCAGCCAATTTTCTTTATTATGATGGAATCAGCATATTGCAGATGGAAGCGGCCGATAGCCCCGCCGCCAATGTTCGAGCGGCGTCGAGGCCCGCCGTTGCCGACGGCCATCTTTTATCTCCGTCCGGGGTGACGTCCGGCGACCTTGCCGCGTTCTCGTCCCATGCCGGCGAGAGAGCATGTATTATTTAGGGACGTGGCGTTGAGATGGGAGCTGTTTTATCACGGAACGCGGTGACTGGCGCCGATGGCGATAGATGGGGGTGGGGTTCAGCATATGAAAAAATATTTTTAAGAGGGATACATTCGTTGTTAGAGTCTGAACGTCATTTTTAAAAGATGGGATGTTTAAGTCAATGGCAGCGGGAATATTTTCAAAATACCGTATTTTCACGACTATACGGCGCATCGTATTTTTAGCCGCAGTGTCAGTAACGAGTGCTATTTCTGTATTTGACACACACAAAAGACGCACCGTTTTTAAAGACGCAGCCAGGCATTGCAAAACATACAACAGCTTAAACATACGGACACACGCTAAAAACACGTTTTTAAAAAGGCAACGGAAGCAAAAGTGAGTTGGGTTGTACTTTATTTAGCCATTTTACAATGTACTCACGTCATCATCACCCACTAATCCATAAAAATCCTAAATTTCTGTGTCCGAATTGAACAATTGTCCAAATGAGTCATCGAAAATGCCGAGTTTTATACGTTCGTCCAGGCGGCCACAATCCATTCGCAAATAGTAGCTAGCCTAACTTTTCCAACCCTGCTTTCCATGCTTCGTAAAGCTGTGTTGATGTCGATGTATACAGGCCACATTCCATTGGGTGTATTGACAAAAGAACTACATATCCCAGCAGTCACTGCGCAGTACTTTTTCTACGGGAAAATAGTAGAGTCGGGCGGGGGCTGCTTGCTGTAGTTGTGAGAGCTGTAGAGGATGGTGTACCGACTGATTGATTAGATTTTATTGTGATAACAATTTTGGTATTGGTCCATCTATAAAGCGCACTGGATTATAAGGCGCCCTGTCTATTTTGAAGAAAATGTAAGACTTATGTGCGCCTTATAGTCGTGAAAATACGGTATCTGTTCTAATTCACTTCTAGTCATTTGATTTAGGCGACCAGTCTTACCCTTAAGAATATTGATTTCTTCATTCTGCAGGAGGTAATATTTAGATAAATATTTCGTCTTAAGTAAACCTATATGCGGTATTTTCATTATTTTCTTTTATACCTTTTAATATCCCTTTTTTTATTCCTCTACTGACAACGCCTGTTGCCATGACAACTGGTTGTTGCTCGAACGGCAACATGGGGTACGGGGGGGGGATTGCCAATAAAAATAATTTGGAACCACCGGGAAGAAATACGAGCTCCACCGCGGCCAATCTCGTCCAGGCGGGCGGGCGGGCGGGTGTTGAGTTATGGCGTTCTCGCCGTAGACTTCATATTTTTAGAGTGTGATAAATCGCTGCCTAAATTTTATGACAATTACGTGAAATGCAGCCAGAAAACGACACGCTGAAATATCAGCGCGGGCGTTTGAACGTCCTAAAAACGGACATAACAAACCGTTGTTTTGCATATGTTATTGGACATCCCAAAACGCCCAGAAATATCCGATTTTCTCGAAAACAACAGTCCAAACATTGAAAAGTACAAACGATATCTACTCCCAATTGTGTAATTTCTTTGTACAGTTCCACCCTAATTTGAGAAAAAAATTTCAATTTTCAAGAACTTCGTTGAAAGGTTGCCGACGACGGATATAGCCATAATTTCGAAAAGAACGGGGAAAAATGGCCTACCGGCGCCGCAAGAATCCACACGCCATTCTCTAGAATGGACAGTTGTTGTTTTTTGGCCGTCTAGTATTCTCGTTTGTTAATTTTATTACATTTTTCTATCTCGGGGGTGTTGTGGAAAGTAACCCGGTCATTAGCGTCCGACTCCCCGCGGAATTTTCCAAGCTCTCATGCGTCAACGGACGCCGGCGTGACCTTAAATTGGTGGCTTTGGGTGGCCTAACTCAGAGCAATGAGCCCTGGGACGACCAAGGCCTGTTTGCACTGACAAGCTCCACTCTTCATTCCTATTTTTTTGGTCTTTTGGTGATATTTGCGCCTAAACAAGATGAGTAGGGTGGTTTCTTTGGGGGCAAAGATCATTTCTTGCCATTCTTCCCACTGAAAAGAACCACACCATCGTCGATAGCTGCCTCGAAAATCGTTAATAACAACGAGCCACTACGACTTTTCCTATTTCTACCATACTGATTTTATTAGTAATAACTGTGGCACTAAAAGTACTACAAATGCGCTAACTTAGCTGTACATGTTACAATGGCCAAAGGCTATAACAGAGCTGGGACTGATAAAACAGCTAATGCGAATGCTACCCGAAATAATTAGACCAAGAACTAATAACATTCTGCCTTAGTCGATTTCAAATATGACTTTATGACTTTAAATATGACCGTAGTCACCGTATTTTGAGCCGGCGCCTTCACGGCTAATATCCCCGCGCCGGAGAAATGTTTTCCTTCACGGGCCGCCCGGCGGCTCGTTGGAAGCGTCGCAAGTAATTAATTCTGTCGCCGTAAAATCGGCGCTCGGTGATGATGGCCAGAGAAAGGTGGCTTCATTAACCTCCCGCGCCGCGTGGCAATCCATGCCGGCGTAACAAATGGCGACGCTGCAAAATGAGATAACTAGCGCTGGCGTCTCATGTTAGCCGTCCTCCTTTTTAGAGCGTTTGGTAGTTACTTTTAGTGGCCGATTTGCCTGTCTAAATATTGTCTCGTGCCCTTCACGCTTCTCCCAAGGCGGCGGTGGCGGCGGCAAGCACAAAGCAACCGCCTCCTTCTTTTCCCGCGGCGTCTTTTTCCCCGGCTGGCACTCAAGTCGCAGTCAGCCCGCTTTATTCTAAATTGACATTTCACGGTGCTTAATCTCCAAGGAGGTACAAAGTGGCGCGTTCCATCACGGCGAGCGATACCAAGGGAGGCGATAGACGCCATCAAATAAATAAATCCGTTTTCCTCCGCAAAAGCCAGAATAGCGGTTAGCCATTTTGGGGCGTTCCGGGAATGAACGCAACTTTCGGGGCTTTTTGGAAGGGGATGTCGCCCGATGGAGTTAAACCATTCAACCGGTTCGCTTTATTTTGCAAATGACTCCAGGGTCATTTCAATCTGAAAACAAATTGACAGGACGTACAGTGGTACCTCGACATACGATCTTAATCCGTTCCGGGACTGAGATCGTATGTCGAGCTTTTCGTAACTCGAGCGAACGTTTCCCATTGAAATGAATTGAAAACAAATTAATTTGTTCCAACCCTCTGAAAAAACACCAAAAACAGGATATTGGATTGGAAAAAATGTTTTAGTTCTTCTAATTCGCCATCTATTAACAAAGTAACACATAACTAGTGGTTTAATAGTAATAAAATGTGTTTAATATAACTAAAATTGGGCGGATTTCTGTTTGCTGTTGTATTCCCTTCAAAATATTCCCAAAATGATGCACAAAAATTGGATAACGCACAATAGGATAACGCACGACCACTTGCCAACGAGAAGTAGTCTTGAATGAGCGATCGTGGGAGCTAACAGGCTAAGGAAGGAATAACAGCCTACCCACGTATTGATTGTGGGTAATGAAGTTTTATTCTGAGAAAGGGTGCCATTGCCTATGGGTGTTGTGTGCACGAGTATACTTCATTACCCAGAAAGCCCTCTTTTTTGCCCGCGCATGCGCGTTGTGCGTTTCCTGGTCGAAACTCATCCGAATAAATCGTTCAGTCCTCGTAGATATAGTAGTTATACACAAAAGAGATGCGGCAAAAAAGACAGTGCACTACAATGATAAACAGCCTCTCATGTCATGGCCACCTGGCTTGGTCGCATCTCGAAATTTTGATCGTATCTAGGGCGAATTATTCGATCGAAATGTTTATCGTACCTCGAGCATGTCGTAGGTAGAGCTGATCGTAGGTTAAGGTACCACTGTAGTAGTACTCGTAGCACAGCAAAACAGCATCAAAGTGTAGGAAGGTTCTCGCGTTAGCTTCGTTTCACTTCCGTGAGTGTTAATATGTCAAAGTTCCATAAGCCAGCGCATTTTTTTTCCCATCATCGGCGGTCCGCGCCATCGTCGCTCACGTCCTCCGACCCCGGGCGCCTTTGGCCCCCTCGGGTGTTTCCTGAGTGGCAGCGTTATTAGAGCTCAAGAAGGGATTAGCGGCGCCTCGACCGGAGGCGGGAGACGTTTCACCAAATGGCTTGTCGCGCGCTAAAGCCTCGCCACCTTGTTATTGTCAACATAGCTGTCATCCCGAAAGACAAACGACAGCTTGCGTTCTGACTCTTTTGGGCCAAAATTCTACTCCATTCTCCTAGCAGTCCCTTTTTTAAGTCGCGTAGAGCTATTTGTAGCTTCTCGGCGTCGTCTCGCACATTATCTCAATGACGGAATAGCCGGTATTCGCCCGTAACTTTTGCAATCCTCCAGAGCATCGGTGGCTTTAGCACCTTGTAAATCACCCGTGCGCTTGCACCACTTTTTTTTAAATCATTTGCATGATCCGAGACGTGACTGGATATTTTTACCACCTGAGTTTGGCCTAATTACGAAAAAAAGAACCTTTTGTTTTAAACCCGCCGGTTGCCGTTGACGCCGGAAGACAGTCAACGAGTTCATAATGTTAGGCATCGTCTTGGCAGTTCCCCGTAAGAGTAGAAATTATGATTTATTTACTCCCTGTTTGGTGGTGTTGAGCATGATGCCATATTCGGGCGCGTGCCGCTTAGAAAGTTGGGCAAGAACCGTGGAGTTGAATCCCCAAAAAGTCCAGGTTGTTTTGTTCTCCCCGAGTAGAGAAAAGTTGCTTTTGGAAAAAGTAGATGAGACGTGCAGGTGCTCAAAAAAACAATGGCGTCCGTCCGGGGAAGGCTGGCGTTTGCTTTTCCTTAACTTTGCTTATCGTTCTTTCGTTTTTGGGGGAAGCGGCAGAAATGAAATCCCGCTGGTGACCTTGTTTTTGTGGAGACGTGTCTGCTGTCCTTGAATCGGGTACAAATACTCTAAGGCACAGGTGTCAAAGTGCCGGCCCGGGGGCCAAATCTGGCCCGCCGCATCATTTTGTGTGGCCCAAGTAAGTAAATCATGAGTGTTGACTTTCTGTTTTAGGATCAAATTAGAATGAAGAGTGTAGATGTATCTTAAATTTCCTGATTTTCCCCCTTTTAAATCAATCATTGTCATTTTTTAATCCATTTTTTTGTGATTTTAGTTCAAAAATCATTTTGTAAAATCTACAAATATATATAAAAAAAGCTAAAATAAACATTTTTTAGATCTATAAAAAACTGAATATTCAGGGCTTTTAATTCAGTTCTTTTAATCCATTTATTAAAAAAAAATCTAAACATTATATATAAAATGGTCCGGCCCACGTGAAATCAAATTGACGTTAAAGCGGCTCGAGTCTGACACCCTGGCTCTAAGGTTTGGTTGAACACAGTCGGATTATGGACAGGTTTGGTCATACGTTAAGAGCGGCGCGAAGCCCCCGGAGGCCGCCCGCGTCACCGTGGCGCCCGTCACCAGAGGCCATTTGCATACTTTATGACTGCAGGTAAAAGGAGACAACGAGGCGTTGGACGGCCAGCCGGAGAGACGCCGGGACCCGTCGAGAGCCGTCGACTTCTGACAGGTGAGGCGTTCTAGTACGTTTGGTTGATGTCCTCGCATTGTTTGGAGACGGTGCAGAGAGATGGTCTTTTGGGGTCTGTTTTCACACGGGTGTTGCGTCAGCGTGAACTTTAAACTGCAGGCGAGCCGGTTGCTCGTTAATCATTTACACGGGCCATGTCGTCGCTAGCTTAAATGACATTTCCTGATCATTTGGAATACTAAAAATCGTTACAAGTCTTGCTAGTTTTTGTGTTTTAGTCTTTTGTCCGTCCCATTTCGAAACTGTGCCCTGGTTTGCGATCATGTATTATGTCATTTTATTTTCTGCCATTGGCCGGCAACCAATCCGGGGTGTACAACCTGCCCAATGTTGGGATGCGGCACCCCCACGACCCGTGTGAGGATGATTGGCTAACTTTATTCATCCCGTATTCGGGAAATTTCGTTGTCACAGTAGCAAGAGGGTGAGAATACAGACACAGCAAAAGACATTTTAGACATAAATACATAGGTAATAAGTAAGTTAATAAATAAATACATGAATAAATATATAAATAAATAAGCATGTTGCTGAAATATATATATACACATAAATATATACATATATATATATACATAAATATATACACATACACATACATAAATAAGCACATATATACATACATACACATAGACATATATATATACATACATACACATACATATATAAGCACATAGTATATACATCTAAGCACATATATACATACATACACATACATATATATAAGCACATATATACATACATACACATACATATATAAGCACATATATACATACATACACATATATATAAGCACATATATACATACATACACATACATATATAAGCACATATATACATACATACACATACATATATATTAGCACATATATACATACATACACATATAAGCACATATATACATACATACACATATATAAGCATATATATATACATACATACACATAGATATGCATGCATATGGTAGGTTTTAATACGCAGCCATTTTTTGTTAAAGGCTCAGAAAAGGAATGTGTTTTATTTGATTGTTTTTTTTCCTTATGTCTGGGCATTAACTGGACGGAGATTTTGCTTGGGAAAATTTAAAAATACGCAACGGCTAATTGGGTGTTTGACGTTTCCACCGCAACCGCGAGTCACCCGACAAAAACATGTGCACTAACAACACGGCAAGAATAAAAGACAAAGTGGTGCTGTAGGCGAGCGCGCCGCTAATTTGTCCATCTGGGAATGATGAACCGTTGTCACCAGGCTAAATGACGCTAAATAAGATATCGGCCGGCGTTGCGGTAAATAAGAGAAACGCGGCGAGGAAGAGAAAATGGAGCGTTAAGAAATGGAATCGTTTTCGTAATTGTTTCTTCATTTGATGTATTCATTTTTCCCCCAATCGGTTGGAAATGTGTTTTGTTGTTGATTATAAACTCGTACTTAACTGGTCATTTTTTATTACTTGTTTGGGAATGTAGGTATTTAAATTAAACCCAAAAAATTGAATATTCGGGTGGATATATTTTCTGGTTACTTTGTCACACCCCAAAAAGGTTCTAATAAGTGATAACTCCATTTCATGTGGGCCGGACCATTTTAGATATAATATTTCGATTTTTTTTAATATAAATGGATTAAAAGAACTGGATTAATAGCCCTGAATATTCATTTTTTATAGATCTAAAACAATGTTTATTTGAGCTTTTTTTATATATATTTTTAGATTTTACAAAATGATTTTTGAACTAAAAACACAGAAAAAAATGGATTAAAAAATTACAATTATTGATTTATAAGGGGGAAAATCAGGAAATTTAAATGGAGTATAGATGTATACATCTATACTCCATTTTAATTTGATCCTAAAACAGAAAGTCGGCACTCATGATTGACTTTCCCGGGCCACACAAAATGATGCGGCGGGCCAGATTTGGCCCCCGGGCCGCCACTTTGACACATGTGCCCTAAAGTCTGGGGAATAGTGGCACCCCCAAGCTAAGATGCGGGGTGAGTATGTATTAAAAAACCAAACGCTGGCTTTCATCCCCCTGCAGGCTTTATTAAGTGGACCGGTTGCCATAGAGACGCGTTGGCAGGATATTGCCGGGGATCAGGCGTAATGGGTCTCCTGACGCAGTTGGCTGTGCTCCTGTGGAAGAACTTCACTCTCCGAAAAAGACAAAAGGTACCCCGAGATAGCCCGGGAAATGCAACTCGCCCCACCGTAATGTCCGACAATATTTCGGACATCCGGTTCGAGTGTGTGTGATGTCACACAACGTCATATATAACCAAGTTGCCCTTTGGTTTAATGGTTACAGAAAAATAAAGTGTTTGCTTTGAAAGGCGAGGTTTTTCTCCGACCCAGAGCCAGATAAAATATGTCACCTCCGCTTTGTTCAAATTTACTATTTTTATCCTCGTAGAAAAATGATTCATCTGATCCACTCTCATTCCATGTTCTGGCAGGAAAGATTTTTTTTAGGCAAAGAAAGCAACAAATATTTATTTCCTATTTGCAATATTCTTGCACTTAGGCGCCGTAAATTGTAAAAATGCTTTATCCGATAAATTGTGTCGATCTTCCAATTATTTTTTAGCTATTTACTTCCCATTTTATGCCGTTCTCAGATGTACAATCCATTTAAGAGCCAGTAATGGGCCACGTTTTGGCTCATTAGCGAAAATAGAACGGCGTGTTAAATATTGTGGAAAACATTCCACGTGACTCCGAAGGCTATTTTTCATAATTAGGCGGCGGATATGCGACAAAATATTATTTCATCCAGAAATACTCCTCGGAGAGCCGTGTGCACGACTTCAGTCACATGATCGGTTTTTATTGCCACTTTATTATCGGCGCAATCGGACGAGAGGTCAAGCACGGCTGAGCGATGGCGTGACGCCTTCCCGCGGAAAACCACCGGCTCCAAGTGCGTCAGGCCCCGCCCACTTGTTCGGGAAGGGCGCCGGAGCGTGGCGGAACAAAAGGTTTTCATTTTTTTTTGTTACGATAACTTGAGGCGAAATTAAATTGCTTTTTTACAACTTTGCATCAGGGGATCGCAATAGAAATAAGCGGCCATTTTTGGGGGGGGTCGCTTTGGGGCGGGAGGACAGTGCAGGTTTTGTGTACGGAACGCGACGTCAACGTGAAAAACGACTATTAGATGAAACCGCTGGGAGTTGGCAAGGACAACAGTGCTTGCGGAGGCCTCGTAGAGGTTAATGACCAATTATATGAATGCCTCGCCAAGCATTTTAACATTTTATATACGGGCACGCCGCTGATTTTATGGTCCGGTCTTTCTCATAATTTGAGAGGAGGAGATTATCTAGTCGCAAAGGCACGGGTGGCCGGTATCCTATTCTCGTTTCTGGTGCAGGTGCGCTTGGTTATCGAAGTGGTTTGGCCTCTGTTCCTCTTCTTCATCCTGGTGGGGGTGCGCTTTACCAATGAGCCCATCCATAAAGGTCAATGTAAGTCAGACGGGGGAATGGGGGGGGCCGTCGCGAAGGTTCGGCGGCGTGGCGGACGTTCTGTTTCCCTAGGCCACTATCCCAACAAAGCCATGCCGTCCGCCGGGCTCCTGCCTTGGATTCAAGGACTGCTGTGCAACGTGGACAATCCCTGTCGGAGTCATCCCACCCCGGGCGAGGCGCCGGGACGAGTGAACAACTTTGACAACTCCATGTAGGTCCAACCGTGTCCCCTAATTGGGTACACGGTCGATTGGTCGCCGGTCTTTGGGTCGCCCGGTAGGTTATTGATAATTACCATTGAAATCGTTGCTCAAATTCCCTAAATACAAACTACGAATTATTATTTAGTCATACTTCATGCCCTATTAATTATTAGGCTAAAGAAAAGCTCCAAATTTCCCGTAGTTTTATTGTGTTTTGTTGGAGAACTGGTTAAGACCCTGAATGAACTGACGTCGCTTCTTAAAGGGACAACGCATGTACATACAAACTCTTCTACACTCACACGTCGGCTCAGGGAAACTGCTCATGGCCATTGTTGGCTTTTATTCATGCGTAGACCGTCTTGTTTTACCTTGTTTTGTCGCCAGTCTTTTGGTCGTTGGTCTTTTGGTCGCCCGGACCGCGACAACGGGCGACCAAAAGACTGGCGACCAATCGAACGCACACGCCTAATTGACCGCTTATTGGGGGATGTGACTGTTTTTGCTCCTTTAAAAAAATGACGTGTAGGCTACCAGATTAAAATGTGTCCACAATATAGATACTATTGTCATTGTATCTTTTGGAAATTATTTTAATGTATTTTGTTTTTGGATTGAATACGGTTGTAAAGTAATAATACAAATGCAGTTGATCGCATTTAAATGAATGGGGGAAAAAAATGTACTGAGTTTCTAGCCATCGTTTCACGGCTTGGGGATGCTTTAAATCTATATTTTAAAAATTAAACAAGCCTAAATTGTACTGCAGTGAACTATATTTACCGCCCTTTTTTTGTCAGAATTTCCAGGGTTCTGACGGAGCTTCCGAACCTGCTGGGAAACCGATCGGTCCTCGCCAAGGCCCGAAGACTGGCGGACGACGCGGCTCATTGGACTTCGCTTCACCACGGTAGGACCCGCCTGCAGATCCACTAGAGTGTTAATAGAGTCGTCCAAAAGTGGCGCCATTCCGCCTCCTACGTCTTTGTCAAGTATTTGGCGCCAAGGAAAAGTATGGCAGTTGTTGGGGTGACACTTCTGAGGATTTGTTGTTCTCCTTTATCCCTCAAAAACAAGGGGGCGGGATTATTTACGACGCCATTTTGCATGCAGACTGACAGACCATTTGTCTTGATAAGTCACCGCTTTGCGTTAGGCCCATTCGGCGCCACGGTATTCCGATTTTTTTTTTCCGCTATCTAATTTGCAAATAGGAAACGAGGGGAGGCGTGGCGCCGCCGTGCGACAAACAACTGGCGGGGAGAATTTGCATTTCGGGGGTCACCGGCTTGTAATATACAAGATTAAATCCATCAAAGATCCAAGCACGGGTGTAATTAATTGCCGGCGTTGTGTGCGATGAGTTGACAAAAAGGTCGGCAGAAGGAAAGGGCGCCAAAAAGTTTTGCATCTCAAAGACAAGATGTTACGCTCGAACAGATTTTACATTGAATGCAATTTTTGGAGAAATTTGGATTGATTTTAGGATACTTTTGGTACAAAAACTGTAGTGCAAGTAGCCTCTTGAGTAATGGAAATGTTTTTTGCCACATGAGGCGTTTTGTGAGATTAAAACTACTCCCCACTGATGACCATAGTCAAGACTATCGGACACTTGTTCTGTTGAAGGACCACCACTCCGACTGGCGACCATTCTGAGAGACAACGAAACATTCTCCGCACACTTGAGAGAGAATTTGATGGTGCCGCTTCCGGTGGCTGAGAGCCTCTTGGCGGCCAGAGTTTCTGTAAACCTGGTAAGTATACTTTTAAAATTCCGACAGTAGAATCCAAATATTTTTAAAAAGGCTAGATGTCGAAAGGCGGATTGTAAGGATTGTATTTTCACGACTATATGGCGCATCGTATTTTAAGCCGCAGTGTCAGTAACAAGTGCTATTTCTGCATTGGACACACACAAAGGACGAACCGTTTTTAAAGACGCAGCCAGGCATGGCAAAACATACACCAGCTTAAACATACGGACACACGCTAAAAACACGTTTTTAAAAAGGCAACGGAAGCAAAAGTGAGTTGGGTTGTACTTTATTTAGCCATTTTACAATGTACTCACGTCATCATCACCCACAAATCCATCAAAGTCCTCATTTTCTGTGTCTGAATTGAACAATTGTCCAAATGAGTCATCGAAAACGCTTTTATACGTTCGTCCAGGTGGCCACAATCCATTCGCAAATAGTAGCTAGCTAGTAGCTAGCGTAACTATTCCAGCACTGCCTTCCACGCTTCGTAAAGCTGTGTTGATGTCCAGGCCACAATCCATTGGGTGTATTGACAAAAGAACTACATATCCCAGCAGTCACTGCGCAGTACTTTTTCTAGGGGGAAAATAGTAGAGTCAGGGGCTGCTTGCTGTAGTTGTGAGAGCTGTAGAGGCTGGTGTACCCTATCGACTGATTTATTGTATTTTATCGTGATAACAATTTTAGTATTGGTCCATATATAAAGCGCACTGGATTATAAGGCGCCCTGTCAATTTTGGAGAAAATGTAAGACTTTTATGTGTGCCTTATAGTCGTGAAAATACGGTATACAAAAATGGAGAAAATCACTAAGCTTAGTTTTGCTACAAGATGGACACTTTTCCATCTAGGTCTTGACATACGTATACGACTCTCGAACCGGTCAACTAAGTTGTCTTTTAACGTTTTGCCGAAACCAGCCCACGCGGTTTCCGGCGAACCGGACCCTGGAGAGCGTCGTGTGCCAGGGCCAAGACCTGGACCGGTACGTTTGGTTCAGCAGCCCGTCGGAAAGAGAGGCCTTCCAAAACGCCGGCTGCTCCCTGGATCGTCACCAGCTCGCCGACGGACGCCGAGCGCTCCTGCAAAACCTGGACCTGGACAAAATCTTGGCTCAGGTCAGCTTCATTTTTCTCTTCGGTTTGTCTCTCCCTGTCCAAACAGATGGGACATCGGGCGCCGTCAACGGCGCGTAAAGGTGCTAAAACTCCCGGTATATATATTGAAGAATTAGCCGCGTATATTCTATTTGGTCTTGCATTCTCTCCTCGTAGCAGGAGTTTCATTTGTTCCCAATGAAGTTATTAAAATACATGCCACCGCCAGAATTATTTATTAGACCCCCTGTCCTGGTGAATTCTTTTTAAATCCCAGAGTTCCCGCTGGGATTATGCAAGCCTGCACTTTTTCTTTTGAGTTTATCTTGGAGGGAAAATATACGGCCCAGCAAATCTAATAAATAAGAGATAAGACCGGCAAGTTTGGAGGCCGGATTATTTGAACAGTTTCAGCCCGTGGCCACAGTCAAAGAAAAGCTAGGGCGCAGGAACCAGGGGGGTTCGGTGGGGGGGGGGGGGCGAGGGGCTTTTCGTAGGTAGCCATCGGCAAATGGATGGAGAGAAACGTCAAGATTCGGAGAGAGCGTGGATCGGGTGGACGGAATTTTATTGATCGCTTTCTCCGTGACGGTACTTTGTAGTCCGGAGAGGTCGCGACCTGAAAAGGAGAATTGTTTGTCGAGACGCGTGTTCCCTTAATGACGTTCACTGGGGGAGACGTCCCGAAACAATCCCTAATCTTCCATTCAAGCGGCGTGCGAATGTGAATCAATCGTGATGGATGGAATCTTTCAGCGGCTGCCTAAGGCTTCGGCTTCGGACGGGGGTGCCGGCGACGAGACGCCGCTGGAAAGAACCGCCTCGGACGTTCTGCTCCTCCTCCGAGACGTCAGTATCCCGCTCGGGTCTGAGATGCGATGGAATGTTTCTCTATTGACTGTGTTTGTCGCCAGGCGCAGAATTTGGCGGTCCTCACAGGGTCACTGGATTTCCGAGGGGACGCGATTGGCAGCGTCAATATGCTCCTGTGCGGAAAGCAGCTTGACTCCAATTCCAGCGGTGTGACCCTCCGACAAGTGGTTAGCGACCAGTCCATCCCCCGGGAACGCCACACCTCCAGTGAGTCCCTCGTCACAGCTTGCCGATACAGTGGTACCTCGACATACGATCGTAATCCGTTCCGAGACTGAGATCGTATGTCGAGCTTTTCGTTACTCGAGCGAACGTTTCCCATTGAAATGAATTGAAAACAAATGAATTTGTTCCAACCCTCTGAAAAAACACCAAAAACAGGATATTGGATTGGAAAAATTTTTTTATTTCTTCTAATTCGCCATCTATTAACAAAGTAACACATAACTAGTGGTTTAATAGTCATAAAATGTGTTTAATAGATGTAAAATTAGACGCATTTTGCGGAGGGGAGAGACAACAACACGCAGAGAGGGAGGGGGCTGTTCAGGGGACTTTATCCACGGCACTCGTAAACGAACAAACAAATTTAAATTAACTTGGATAAATATATACAGACACACTCAAACGTACGTTTAATGTAACTTTACACAAAACTGAATTCTAGTTGTCTTTTGTTACCTTCGTTTTCCGGGTTAGCGGTTTGGCACGCCTCCACCCTCACGTTTGCTATCGATGGACTGTTTGTTGTTGTATTTCCTTCAAAATATTCTGAAAATGATGCACACAAATGTCCTCACAATAGGATAACACACGACTACTTGCCAACGAGAAGTAGTCTTGAATGAGCGATCGCGGGAGCTAAGGTTAAGGACAGAATAACAGGAAATGCAATAGCTCAGCGCGCATGCGCGTTGTGCGTTTGCTGGTGGAAACTCGTCTGAATAAATCGTTCCGTTATACTCGAAAGAGATGCGGCAAAAAAAGACAGTGCGCTACAATGATAAACAGCCTCTCATGTCATGGCCAGCTCGCTTGGTCGCATCTCGAAATTTTAATCGTATCGCGAGCGAATTATTCGATCGAAATTTTCATCGTACCACGACCATGTCGTAGGACGAGCATGTTGTATCACGAGGTACCACTGTATAGTCGCAATTTTTGCCTAAACGTGTGAGAGCCGTGTGGGGGAGAAAACCTTGCCGCTCGGTCTGAAAGATTTCACCGTGTGCTTTCCTTTTAGCGGAAGCTAAAAAGAAAAATGCGTCTTTTTAAATTTAGCATCCATCAGAAGGAGCTGGTAAACATAGCTTGGAGCTTCCGTCGGCCACTGACTTATTTATCGACGGCTTATTTTGGGAGCCGTTGGGCAAAAATGTCCTGAGGCCGAGGGGTGCCGCGTACCGGGGAAGCGCTGTTGCGGATCAGAGGCTCTCTGTTTAAATAAGATCCCGGGGAAGTAGATCTTGGCTTTTCTTCCTTGGCGCGCAATTCCATTTTAATAAGACGCCTCGCCTCCGTTCCCCGGGAAATCAAATGTTGCGCGGCGAAGAATGCCGTGTCATCCAGGCAAAATATGGACCGTGGCGTCCATTAGCGCGTGAATGGCTGTTTTGTCATTTTCCTCCACTCAAACCATTCTGGTGATGCGCACGTGAGCGTAAATGGCCAATTACGGCCCCTCGCAAAGGCCTCGTAGGACAGACGTCTACGTTTGAAAAGTGTTTTTCGTTAGCTTCATCTTTCGGAATTGTTTTTTGAAGCGACTCAGAAATGGATCTTATTTTTTGGGCGACGCCGGCTAACGATTACAAGCTCATCTCCGTGGCCCGCCGCGGCGCAAAGTGGCATCTGTCGCCGGCCTTGATGGGAACAGCTGGCCGGGGTCCGGCTAGAGGGCGGCCATTAGCTCTATTTCGCACCCGCCGACCTCCCCGCGGCACCTGGGGGAGGCGGCGAGCGGCCAGGAGGGCTGGCGTTTAATTGCGATGAAAATGGCTTCCAACATGTCCCCCGAGGGGCGGCGGGAGGAAAAAGTTGAGAAGGGGAGGGAGAAAGAAAGACTATCGGCTTGGAATAAAAATGAGACAGTTCCACCTTAGGGGGTGGCGACCTGCAACGTCGTGTTCTCGTGACAAGTGCAGTGTTTACTTTTAAGAATGCGCAAGTAGGAAAGGGCTGGCAAGGATGCGCACTTGTCATGTCGACTATCGACCTTGTCTCGGGGATCCTCTACATATTCTTTACATGCCATGTCCATAAATTGTAGCCACAACACAGTGTTGTTTTTGGCAGTCTGTCATATTTTAGCAGGAGGGAGACTCCAATGGATGTGTTGGGTCAAAATTCTGAGGTGCGATGTAAAGTAAGTGATAGGTTTAGTATTAATACACTTTAATCAAAACAGGGAGACATCATTAACATAGTCTGGCTACAGCTTGCAAAGAAAATCACTCCCGACTCGTCCTCGTCCAAGATGATTCGATTATCGCCATCTGCCGGAATCCAAGTCAAAGCAATTTAAGAGTCCCTCGTAGATCTTCATTGCCAACTCAGATCAACAGTCTCGGCTTGGAACATGGTGTCCTGTTCGGTCAATAGTCCTGAAAACAATTAACTGGCCTCGAAAGCAGCTGTGGGGGGAAAGTGTCCTCGAGCTTACTCGGTCCCAACATAAAGTATAGCACAAATTAAATTATAGCTTCATTACCTATTAAATGCTTAATGAACATATAGTAACATCCCAGAATAAACCCAACAGTAAGTCTGTCACGATCATAACGCATCGGTGGCGCTAAACGCTCGATATCTTTCAAAGTGGGAGAGATGGCAGCCAGTAAACAAATGTACGTTGGCTGGAATTTGCCAAATTCAAATATAGTGATGAATTCAGCAAAACGATGATGGAACGTGTAGAAGATGCTATTTTTCATGTGTGCTCCAATAGGCAAATTGTTTTATTCTCTCAAGCGGACAGTAGAAGAGATAAACTTGACTCCAGGACAATAAAATGATACAAAGAAAATCAAGTAAATTGGAAAAAGTACAGCAGACCGGGAGTTTTAAAAAGCAAGTTCCTTAAGAATGTCCCCCGTCCCTCCCAAGTCTCCTTCTTTCATCCTGTCTCTGCTAATCCAAAACTTGGTTTTAACCAAAGTGTTAACAAAAGGCCTGTCAGTGACACGGTTTCCCCAGACAAGGAGACTAGTTTGGGACCAAAGGAGTCTTGACAGTCAGGAACAAAGCCACCATTCCTCCTACTGAGATAATTGAATTAGCTATGTAAAAAAGCATCTTCAATTCCACAGAACCCAAAAAGATAGCTAAAAAAACAAGTTATTTGAAAACAATTAAAGAATACACGAGATGATAAAATTTTTTCTCTTCAAACGCCACACAACTTCCTTAAGATACAATTTCCAGTTTTGCGACCATTTCTTAACCAATCGCGTAAAACACGACTTGTCCCACTTCCCAAGATGGCCCCTCCCACCAGCTTTGACAACGGTACTATTCATAGTATTGCATAGGATGTGTACAGTATCCATAACCAATCCAGATAGTCCAATTTTAGCGTAAAGGCGTTTGAGATGTAATGGATTGTTGAAAAGAAAGCTTTCTTTGAAAAAGTAATAAAATCCAATTTACCACGCCGTTAATACTTGCGCTTCCTTTTCGCATTAGGAAGCGCGATTACAGTAGTACTGCGAATTTTCGCAATGGCGGTGGCGAGATTGTTCCTTTGTTCTACGGGATTATCGCCGTCTTATTTTGCCGTGGAATGATGCACGGTCACGTAACGGAAAGCCGTCCGGGCGCCAGCCTCTTTAAATTAGTAATGGCGCCGCACCATTTCCTCAATAGTTAAAAGCTTTTACGTGTGGACTCGGGCGCAAAGAGATCCACAAATGCAATACTTGACAATCAATGTATGTTTTGTGGTCTGGTCTAGGTTCTTTTTGTCAAAATCTCATTGATATTTTGGAGGGAACACCTGGTCTCCGCTACCTCTGGACCACCTTCAAGCTGTTTTTCCGCGGGAAAGTTCTTTTCACGCCGGATACTCCCGCCACGCGGCTCATCGTCAAAGAGGTAAGAAACGCCCGGCCGAGACCAGTCGCCAGACGGTTTTGACGGGTTTCTCGTCGATCAGGCCAACGGCACCTTCGACGCCTTGGCGACGCTGAAAGGACTGGCCGATTCGTTTGAGCGACTGGGGCCACGACTTTGGGATTTCTTCCAAAACGATCAGCGGGTGGACGACGTTCGGGTAAGGCTGAAATGAAGGAACTCGCCATGTACGCCGGACTCGGTTTGACGCGGACTCCTGTTCAGTATGGGAAGCGAAGGAGCCAAGTCATTACGGATAAGTACGGGATAATTTTCAGGCCGGCAGAAGGGATTATCTCTCGAAGTAGAGGACACGGACACTTTGCCTCTCTCCTGCAGTATTTCCTTGACACTGACATTACTGGAGTGTCACTTCAAATGAGCTTATAGCCAGCTGGAGGGGGGAAGACGCGGAGCGCTCCGCATAGCCGCGCTATTCATTACCCTAGCCCTAACCTTTACACAAATGGGCCCGCATCCCTCCTTTGTCTTCATTTTGGCCGCGCTTTTCCCCGCCGTCGCCCAACGCGGGCCGGGAGCGCCTTTCGTCATGCAGGCCCTTCAAGGTCGCCGACGTCTTTCGGTCTTGATGGACCAATTACCCATTTCGCCTGAAATCGGCGGGCGCCTAGAGAGGCCGCGGAGGGAGGCGGACTGGCTCGGGAGTTGACGTGCGTGTCTAGAGATATCTACTGTTTTGTCTTTGCACACGGTGGAAACAAAACAAGTAAATAGGCTTACTCACTTGGGTTGGTGATCCATTGGCGATTTTTTTCAGACTTTGCTGGCTGACCCGCTGTTTGCCGGCGCCCTGGACCGCCATCTGGACGGCAGCGGTTGGAGCGCCGCCCTCCTCGCCAACTTCCTCTACAACGGCCCCCCGGAGGAACGACCCGCCGGGATGCCGCCCCGCGACTGGAGGGACGTCCACAATTCCACCGCGCTCGTCCTGCGGCTCCTCTCCGACTTCCTCGGCGTACGTATCCCGCCGCTCCCGGTTGAACGGGCGTGCGGAAAAGACGTCTGGCCTCGTTTGCGTGCGGCGCCGGGCCTCGCCATCTGGCGAGTTTTAACGATGCCAAACGCAACGCCGGCACGCGCTCCAGCCTGACGTATCGATCCGTGCCTGGCTTTGCCTTTGGGGGTCCCTTTCTTCGCCTCGGTGCGGTGGGAAACTGGCGGGTAGAAGAGTCTTCAAGTCAGCGGGCGAACGGATTGCCGCCGTTCGTGCGCTTGGACGCGACTGGCAAATTTCATCAACGCCGCATCTTGCGTTCGTGTGTGAAAAAAAAATGATTGGGCTACGCGGCTCCCGCCCAGTTTCAACCGATCGAACGGCGCCGACCTTCGTTTTCCCAGACAATGTGAAAATTGTAAACAAACACAGCGTCCTCACCAAATGTTTTGCCACAGTGTTTGGATCTGAACAAGTTTGAAGGCGTCCCCAGTGAGACGCAGCTGGTCAGCCGATCGCTAGACCTCCTGAAGAACGATACTTTCTGGGCCGGCGTGGCGTTTGCGGACCTCCCGCCCGACGCCGACCGACCCCCCGCCTACGTTCGCTACAAGATCCGCATGGACGTGGAGGAGGTGGAGCCCACCGACAAAACCAAGGAGCGGTAGGCGACCAAACCAAGGAGTTCCTCAATCCTTAGACTGTAGGCGGAGCTTCCGACGGACCGTCTTTCCATTTTATTTGTTTGTCCCTGTCTCATTTGAATAAGGTCGTGGTCTCCCGGCGCCCGAGACAACTCTTTTAACGACCTGCGCTACATCCGCGGAGGATTCGCCTACCTGCAGGACATGATCGATCACGGCATCGTGCGAACGCAAACGTCCGGGACCCCGCCCTTCGGGGTTTTCGCTCAGCAAATGCCGTACCCCTGCTACGTGGATGACGCGTGAGTACAAATACGGAACGGATTTTGTGGAGATAAGTGAATTCGGGTTGAACCGTAGCCTCGATACGTCGACTTTAGGCCCTCGTTTGGTTAAAATATGGCGTGTTGAAAATGGGTTTCTATAGGCGGCTTTTTAAAAAGCGGTAGGAGTTTTTCGTCTGACTGGAGATGGCGCCGTTCAAATAATTACCGGTACGGTCCTTTCCCATCGCATCTTCCTTTGTCTGATTCCCCTTTCAATTATTCATGAATGAAATAGCAATTTTCAAGGGTTAATAATTCATCCGATTGCCCGCGCGGCGTCGCGGGCGAGGGAGTAAATGGTGGCGGGACCGAGGGGAATGCGGCGCTTTATGGCTTCCATTTATCTTCTGTAATTATTAATCGTTCCCCCCGGGAAGACGGAACGGGGCGGATGTCCGATTTGCCGCGGTTACGCGGGTGAAAAACGGAACGCGTTTGATACGATACTATAGATCTGAGTATTGACGTCGTGGATCGAGCCAAGGATCCGACAAAGGAACTCTTTCCGAGCCGTCGGATTGGACGTATGTTGCCGTCTTTGAGTTCGGCACCCCAACCGAGTCCAAGTCCTCATTTTGCTGGCCTAATATTGAGTCTTTATTGAAAAGTCTGTGGCGTAAAGCCCATAATACTCCAAAATGAGCTTTCTAATCTCTAGAAAGGGCCTTCCGGGCTACGCTGTTGTTAAATCTCTCCAGTAATTATCTTTTATTAATGGAGATCGTTATGTTGTGAGGACGGGAGTCATTTTCCTGGCGCTTGAGGTTTTAATTTTCTAGGTTTTTTTTTTTTCAAGCAAGGTGACGCTTTACACGTGCGGTACGTACCCCGACCGATTTGCCT
This sequence comes from Stigmatopora argus, assembly GCF_051989625.1. Lineage (NCBI taxonomy): Eukaryota > Metazoa > Chordata > Actinopteri > Syngnathiformes > Syngnathidae > Stigmatopora > Stigmatopora argus. The sequence continues at coordinate 2,165,663 of NC_135406.1, forward strand.
TTGCCAGCGTACGGAGCCTCGTTAATAATTCAAGGTCCGTCAACTATAAGGGAATTTCCTGCGGTTTGTGGAAAATGGATAACGCGGACTGACAGGGTTCTCGGTCCCTTACCAGATTGATTAAATGCTTTCTGGGAGAGAGATGGATGTTTTTTGAAATTGACGACTGACTTGAGTGGTGCTTAGGTTAAAAGATGAAGAATTTACCAGTAGGGCAAGGCGGCATGGGCATGGATATGATCTCTATTATAATCGGTGAAAAAGGCTTTGGCGGAGTTTGGAGTACAAAAGAATGGAAAGAAATGGATTCGGTTTGGACCAAAATGACACGTAGCCTTTTGAAGAAGATGAAGAATTTACCAGTAGGGCGAGGCGGCATGGGCATGGATTTGATCTTTATTGCATTGCGTGAAAAAGGCTTTGGTGGAGTTTGGAGTACAAAAGAATGGAAAGAAATGGATTCGGTTCGGACCAAAATGCCACGTAGCCTTTTGGTTTGGAAGTGTTCCGAGACTCGATGACGAAAAACCAAACGTCACCCAAGTATTAACTCGTGCCTCGCTCGTTGCGATCCAACGGCGACGTCTACGAAAGTAGGTGGCATTTATCGGAATAGCTCGCTGAACGTCCAATAAAGAGAAGGGGACACTTTTCTACTATATTGGCAGGAGCCCGCTATATTGATGTGGCATTTTGCTGGCATTCCGAAACGACGGCCTTATTGCGTCGGAACGGCATCGAGCGGCTGGCCAAAGTGGCGAAAAACCTTCATTGACTTCATGAAGGTTACATCAAGTCCATCTGATTTTTCCCCGTAAATAACATCCACGGCGTTAACGCGCAAGAACGTCAAGCAATTTCTTTTTCCTCTTCGCTTCGACGCTGACTAAATGACCTTGAGTGTCCGCCGACACCAATCGCAAAATAGAGAATCTCCGTAGTGCTGTTATTACTCAATTTCCACCTTTTATTGCTGTACAGTTTTTAGTCGGTCCGACCTCTCGATTACGGCTCTAATTTTTGGGGGGCACAACTTCACGAGATAATTGAGATAATCTGGCTTTTTCTAAAAAGGTTCCTGAACTGGAAATCTCCATTTTTTTAAACATTTTAGTTCAACTGGACTGTAGTTTTTGCAAATCAGGCATCCCTGATTTGCTAAAACTACAGTCCAGTTGAACTAAAATGTTTAAAAAATGGAGATTTCCAGTTCAGGAACCTTTTTAGAAAAAGCCATATTATCATTCAAAATGAAAAAATCGAAACCACCTGTGTCAAAGTGGCGGCCCGGGGGGCAAATCTGGCCCGGCACATCATTTTGTGTGGCCCGGGAAAGTCAATCATGAGTGGCGACTTTCTGTTTTAGGATCACATTAAAATGAAGAGTATAGATGTATATTACATTTCCTGATTTTCCCCCTTTTAAATCAATCATTGTCATTTGTGAATCATTTTTTTCTGTGTTTTTAGTTCAAAAATCATTTTGTAAAATCTACTAATATAAAAAAGCTAAAATAAAGATTGTTTTAGATCTCTAAAAACTGAATATTCTGGGCTTTTAATCCAGTTATTTTAATCCATTTATTTAAATAAATCTAAATAGTATATCTAAAATGGTCCGGCCCACGTGAAATCGAGTTGACTTTAAAGCGGCCCGCGAACCAACCCCTGATCTAAACTGTAATAAATGTGGGGGGAAAAAGTCTGTCTATTAAAATAATTTGAGATAGTTATCCATTTTTTTGGTTTTGTGACCTCACATATTCTTTGGTAGAACTCCAATCAATTTCCGTCAATAGCCGTTTTGAACATAAAATGGAATCCCGCTAGGACGCGGGCGCGTTCAGTCGAGAATTTGTCCGTTTGTCCACGATGGCGCCCGTTGAAAATATCTCTCCAGCTTCGTCCGAGCCCTCGGAGGAATGTTCCCCATGTTCCTGGTCCTGGCCTTCATGTACACCACGTGCATGATCATCAAAGGCCTGGTTTTGGAGAAAGAGCTGCGGCTCAAGGAGGTCCTGCGCGCGATGGGGGTCAGCGACGGCGCCCTCTGGCTGGCCAGGTTCACCGAGAACGTCGTCCTGCTTTCTATTCCGTGCGCTCTACTTTGCGTCACGCTCAAGGTCAGTGAAAAGCGGGGACGGGATTCCCGACAACCCCACAGTCGTCGGCTCCGTCGTTTGCGTTTGCTAATCAACCACGGCTCGGGTGCGGGCCGGCGAGTCGAATCCTTCCTCGTGATTCCCGTCTTCCTCCGCCGCCACCTCATTTCTTCCCGGCTTCCCAAACTGTCAATTACCCCAATTAAGATCCGGGCGGCAGGGTTTGTGATTTCCCGCCGTTGTGTCATCTTTGCTTTCCAGCGGGCTTCCCGTTATGCAATTAGAGCGGTGGATATTGGCCACGGCGTGTGTCCGTGATTGCAATTAGAGTTGATTATCCGAAGGCCGGTGGGTCGCCGAGCGAGTATTTCGCCGTCGAGCGCTAGTGCAGAAAAAGCAGTCGTTTCTTGATTATGTTTTCCGGTGAAAGGAAAGCCAATCTATATCTAAAATGTCAATAAATAAACGAGAATAGCTCACCGGCATAATTGTGAAACGCGAGCGGTAAATCTAACTGGCTTTTTGAACAGCTACGCAGCTGTTCAAATACAATAATGTTAATACAAAGCCTAATGTCTTTGCGAGCCGTGACCGGATGATTCGCCTAAAGACGTTTTGCCGACGGACGTTTGACAGACGGACAGGTCGCCAAATGGACGTTCCATGCGGTAGCATGTCTTTAGGCGAATCATCCGAGTACCTTTGCGAGCCCATGTGTAAACATTAATAACGATAAATCTAGTTAGCCCAGAGGAGTGACGTGTATTTAAACCACGAGCTCTAAATGAGCGTTTCATAGCCCAATTCGGCACGGTAATTGTCATTTGGTCCACCTCCGAAGCCGCCAACGTTCCGGTCTGGGTGCCTGCCCCCCCCTTCAGGTTCCTGCGAGCTCTGGTGCGTTTGCTCCCCTTATACATGACGCTAGCTTGGATCTACTCGGTGGCCACCATCGTTAAGAGCATCGTCGGCGAGAAAGAGGCCAGGCTCACCGAGACGATAAGGATCGCCGGTCTGAGAGGCGCCGCCTACTGGCTGAGCTGGGCCGTGTCCAGCGCGCTGCCGTTGGCTTTCAGTTCTCTGCTGCTCGCGCTTATACTCAAGGTGTTTCTGTTGATTGCCTGATGATTGGTGGGGGACCCCGAGTCTGAGTCAATCTGGACAAATGAGGGAATCTTGGGTAATCATGTGTTTTGGGTCGCTGCTTTCAAATCCGCCCTTAGTTTTTAGAATTAAGTTTTCATGCATGGGGCTGTCTTAGACACATTTTTCCGGTATTTTCACCCGATACTCACTTTTTAGTCCTGTCCCGGTATTCAATTAAATTGAATTGAATTAAAAGCTTTATTGTCACTGTACATAAATGCAGTACGGCACAGTGATTTTTGCTACAATGACCCAAAAATCAGGTTCGGGGTCCTCCAGATTCTCTCTACTAATGAGAATGCCTTTTTCACTGCCTCGTTCTCTACCCCCGCTAACTCTGGATTTTTTGTTTTTTTTGGTGCCCCAGTACGGAAAAGTCCTGCAGTACAGCGACCCCACGGTCATCTTTGTCTTCCTGCTGGTCTTCTGCCTGGCCACCGTCGCCCAGTGCTTCTTCATCAGCGTCTTCTTCTCCAAGGCCAACATAGCGGCGGCGTGCGGCGGCCTCATCTACTTTGTCCTCTACCTACCGCACCTCCTCTGCTACGCCTGGAGGGACGTCCTATCTTTCGGCGCCAAGGTCGCGGCGGTAAGTTCGCCAATGCGTCGTTCTCGGCGGGAAGAAAAATGAAATGAGAGAGGAAAATCCGACTTTGAAGGCTTCTTTGGAAACCATTGGTCAACTTTGAGCCTTTGTAGCGTGACCTTTCTGACGCCGCCACAATCGTTTATCCTCCCGCTGTCCTTTACGCCGGCAAAGACGAACGACTTTCCCGAAGAATGTCAGCGCGGACGTGCTTCGGTCCGCTCGCTCTTAACAACTCGCCATGCCATTTCTTTCCTAGTAGTAGAATAAATAGGAACAATCGACGATGTCGGCCGCTAATACGGCTTATCGGAAACGGGCGTAGTTTCTATCCGTCATCCGGAGAGGCCAACGATGACTTTATCGTCTGAATCCGAGGCGTCAAAAGTCACCTTTGTTGCGGGCCGCCCAGACCCACATTACATCATTAACATACACTGGCTACAACTTGCAAGGAAAATCACTCCCACAACTCGCCTTCTGTAGAAACGGCATCCTCCTCTGTCCATTTAGTCGTGCCATACTGAAAACATTTAATGTCATCTGATTCAAACAATTGCATAAGCTAACCGAATAACACCATTAAGGTCAAAAAACAACTGCCACAACAATCTCATGTTAGATTGAAACCAAAAACACCTGCGTAAGAATTTGCACAAGTAAGCATACAATGTGACCCGAGCTAATCGGAAACCAAAACAACTGCGTAAGAATTCGTACGAATAAGCATAATAATTTCTTTATAAGGTAAACACAGCGACCGTATTTTTAAACAATAATGCGAGTTTTCGGAAGTTGATTCGATTATCGCCATCTGCCGGAATCCAAGTCAAAGCAATTTAAGAGTCCCTTGTAGATCTTCGTTGCCAACTCAGATCAACAGTCTCGGCCTGGAACATGGTGTGCTGTTCAGTCAAGTCATAGCTTCATTACCTATTAAATGCTTAATGAACATATAGTAACATCCCAGAATAAACCCAACAGTAACCGACTCATTGGCGGCCGTCGACGCTTTCGTTAAATGTTATTATGTATCGGTGATGCCGGCTTTGGGGTAAGAAATATGCTAAGTAGGAACACGGGGCAATCGGCGGACTCGCCATTAGTCTTTTGCAAAGTCTCCCATTTCTATAACAAAGTGCTGAGATAGTATTTTTTTCCCCCGGACCGCTTCACCAAGACGGATAGCCTTTTAGCCCGCTAATTAGCATAAGCAATGTTTCCCCTCCCCGCACCGCCGAGCAGATCATCCTTGCGCTTTATCAGACCGGAGGTTTTTCCTCTCTCCTCGAGTGGGTGATATTACACCGTGTCAAGGGATACGCAGATTGTCCCCGATAATGACGTCTTTAATCGAGGCTGATTTTTTTTTTTTGTTCCTCTCCGCTTGAATTCCGATGACCAGATAGCAGCGGCGCGGCAAACGAGAGCTCCAGGCGCTTTTGCCGTTTGTTCTTTATCTCGCTGAGGTAGCGATGCTTTTGTCCAAGAATACCTGCAATGCATCTACTTCACGGTTTGAGATTGTGGACCGAAGGAGACTTGCCAGTTGTGGCTTTTCATCAGAAGAGTTTGTCGATTTATGACAAATTATTTCTGGTCTGGCCCTAGTGGATTAAAGGTTCCTGTTCTATTACAGTCACGGTCAGGTCGTTGTTCCGAATGAGTGTAGCATCTTTCGCGTCAATTGCAACCCCCCTACGCACACCTTTTTCTGCTGGTTTGCCCTGTAAAAATAGCCAACCGAAAGTCTAGTCCGTGTCCTAATCTCCGGGAATTAAGTGGCCGAACTATTGTTGATCCCTGAATGTAACGAGAGTCTAAATCAACGAGCTTTTCGGGCTGAGGTGACTTTGTCGAGGACTTGAGAATCTGCGTACTTGCTCCTTACTCTCAAGAAACAAACAGAAGTTGCGGGAAATGGACCGTGGGCATCGGATCCGCCCCACGGACGGGCAAACGAGGCGCGAGGAGGCAGCTGGCGAGCAACGAGACCACGCGATAGGCGGCGGCGGCTAATGTTTCACGGGCAAAGGCTTGGCAATTTGTCGGGAGTTGCCGCACCGAAGAGTTTTTGACGGCCGTTTCGTCTCGCCTCTTTCTTCCCGCCTCAGAGTCTGCTGTCCTGTGTGGCGTTCGGCTTTGGCTGCGAAAGCTTCTCCAAGTACGAGGAGCAAGGCGTCGGCATCCAGTGGTCCAACGCCGGGCGGAGTCCCGTCGAGGGAGAGCGCTACACCTTCGCGGTATCCATCGGCGTGATGCTCTTCGACGCCGCCCTCTACTGGACGCTCGCTTGGTACGTCGAAAACGTCTTCCCAGGTACGGTGCCGATTCGAAAAGCTCCAAATGGATTCTTTGTCAGCAAATTGGGGAAAAAATGTATTCCCATCATGTTGTCATCCTCGGATAAATTGTGAATCTCAGGTGAGTACGGGATCCCCAGGCCGTGGTATTTCCCGTTGACGGCGTCTTACTGGCGGGGGAGCGCCTCCAAAGTCGATGAGGGTTCGCTGAAGGACGCGGCCACCTCGTGCGACGGTAAGACGAAGCTACACACGCGCACATTTGAAGTGACAAATGTGGAGGTGACTAGCATTAGCGCCTGGCTTTTCGCCTCAGGCGCCGTTCGCACTTTTGTTCCGATGGACGTCGCGGCCTATTTTCGTCACCGTCTTTCTCCGAAGTGTTACCGTTTGGATTATAAATGGTGTTCTGTTTAAATGTGCTCTCGAGAAACCATCATTTTTAATCTGCCGTATCGTTATGAACTCGTTAGCCGCCATTGACGAGGCTAGACGTCCCATCCGTTGGAACTGGGGCGAAAGAAAGTCAGACAATCTCGGTCCTAATGCCAGCCTTAATTATTCTTCTGAAATGCCCAAGAAAAAACAAGTTTTTCGAGTCCCACAACTACGATTTCACGTCATGTTTCGGTGTCACCGTGTCTTTTAAAGAGTACGCGGAGGACGTCGAGCCCGGCCTGAAAGCCGGAGTATCGCTACGCAAGCTGGTCAAAGTCTACAAATCGGGCAAGAAGGCGGCCGTGGACGGCCTGAGCGTCGACTTCTACGAGAACCACATCACCTCCTTCCTGGGCCACAACGGAGCCGGCAAAACCACCACCATGCAAGTTCTCCGGGGACGGGGGGTGCTCTTTCCCAGCCGACGGAACAGCTAAGGCGTCCTCCCTTCCAGGTCCATCTTGTGCGGCCTGTTCCCGCCCACCTCGGGCACCGCCTTCATCAACGGCTACGACATCCGCACGCACGTGGACGCCGCTCGGCGACACCTGGGCATGTGTCCCCAGCACAACGTCCTTTTCAACGAGTGAGTCGCGATGTATTTTGGTCAGAGGGCGTCCGAGCCGTGCCCCCCCCAGAGTCCCTGAGTTGAATTTCTCCGGCTAGGTTGACGGTGGAGGAGCACATCTACTTTTACGGCCGCCTGAAGGGTCTCGGCGGCGCCGAGGCCAACGCCGAGACGGAGCGGATGATCCGGGACGTGGGCCTGCCGCACAAGCGACGCGACTTGGCCAAGAACCTGTCAGGTGGAGCGCTAAGCTAATCCCGTCACATGGGCGCGCCTTGTCATTGATTTTTTTTGGGGTGCGCGTGCAGGCGGAATGCAGAGGAAGCTGTCGGTGGCCATGGCCTTTGTGGGCGGATCAAAAGTGGTCATCTTGGACGAGCCCACGGCGGGGGTGGACCCCTACGCCCGCAGAGGGATCTGGGAGCTGCTCCTCAAGTACAAACAAGGTACGGTGGCAGACCGAGCCGTTTCCGAGGATAATGTCCAATCAGTCTCGCGCCGGGAACTTCATTGAGTTCATCCCGATGGTACTTGGACATTTTGTCGAAAGATGTTTGGTCCCCGGACGCTTGGTCGACCGGACGTTTGGTAGAACAGGTTCGCGAGTCCCGAGGTTTGAGTCACAAGACTTTCATTTGTTTAACCCTAACCCTATTCACCCAATGTGAAATAATAGTCATTAAATCCCTATTCACCCAATGTTAAAATCTATCAATTGCATGCGAACCCGTTCTACCAAACGTCCGTTCTACCAAACGTCCGGTCGACCAAACGTCCGGGGACAAAACGTCTTTCGACGAAACGTCCGGTCACGCATCCCGATCGGTTTGAACGCTTGTTCATTGGTGTCAAACGCGGGGGACGGAGACACTGGCGCGATTGGCCGTCCGTTATTGTCGATGGCGCTGAAAATATGAGCAGATCTGGCTTTTGTCGTTCTAATGTTTTTGCAGCGGGTTATTCGCCGGGCGTCAAACTGAGCTCAATGACAAAGCGGTGGCGCGACACGACGTTTCCTAGCACGCCGCACGTGTTAATTAGCACTTTCGGCAGGAATCCGCGCGCGCCCGGAAAATAATTGTCAGAATTGACGCTTTCATTTCACCTGGGCAAAAGAAAGAGGGACGGCGACTTTTCTAACCGCCGTTCGCGGCGGTCGATTTCCTCCCCAAAAGAAGAGCGGCTAATAATAATCCCGCCCGTCGAGGTGGTTTTAATTCACACGCACGTGCGGACGTCCGCTTTGTTGCCATGGCGTCGGGCGGCTTGACTTTCGATTGTCGTGATGTTTTCAGGCCGGACCATCATCTTGTGCACCCACCACATGGACGAGGCGGACATCTTGGGAGACCGCATCGCCATGGTGGCCCACGGCCGGCTCCGATGCTGCGGATCTTCGCTCTTCCTCAAGAAGCGCTTCGGGAGGGGCTACTACCTCACCCTGGTCCAGGTACCCCAATTTTGTTGAGTTGTTGTTGTTCATATTTTGACTTATTAGGTACTACAAAAAAATATCTATCTGTTAACAACGTATCTACATTTGTATTTGGACCTAGATTTGCCTCAATTTTGTATTCTACGTGGGGAAATGATCTATGTCTATGTACTTATGTCATAAGATTAATCTATCAGTTTAAAAAACGGACCTCTGCCTTATTTTCCCAATTCAATATATGTCGAAATCATGTGCCTAACGATTGAGGGAAGAGGGGTCAGATTAGGATATGTCGGGTCCCCAATTTCCATCTCTGAAAAGAAAGAGAGAAATGCGACGAATGTCTGGACACGTTGGACCTGTCGCTCATCACCGTCGCCATTAGGAATCCAATCCAGCGTCTTTGGCACTCTGGTGGCTTTAATTAGAGCCGTCGAGCGCCATGATTGGGTTAGCGTGGAGGCAAAGTTCCACGCTGTTCATCATTCGAAGTGGCTGAGCACTTTTGCTTCTAATCCGATTGCGTCTCCCGCAGGAGCAGGAACGTCCGTCCAAAGCAAACGAGAGCGCCCCCTTCGGGAGTCAAACCCACGACGGAGTGCATCCTTCAGGTAAAGATACACAGCAGGGATCGGGAACCTTTTTGACATAGAGCGTCATAAACAATTGCTATTTTCAAATGTTATTCCTTGAGAGCCATACTCTGAATTTAAGAGTAAACATGTGAAAATTAGATGTGTTTTCTTCTTTTTGGGGTCATTTTACCTTTTTGGAAGTACAATTCTTTTGACAACACTTACTTAGTTGCTAATCAATGAAAATATGCATGCAGAAAAGTTTAATGAAAAGAAAAAGATGATTGAAGTTCGAGGTAGTGTCAGCGCCATAGTGCCGACGTGACGCTCCTATTGGTGCATTCTGGACTCGGCTCTGTCACCAGCAGTCTAAAGAGCCACATGCACCCATCAGAAGAGCTAATATGGCTCCCGAGCCGTAGGTTCCCTACCCCTGATCCACAGGTTCAAGAACATTATTTTTTTAAATGAATAATAAGAGGGCAAATCAAGGAAAGACTTGGGAACTTCTTTCCGAAAAGTAAGGTTGTCTCGTTTAGCTATTTTTTTCTGGTTCCCCACCCAGCGCTGAGCGAGCTGGTCCGTCGCCACGTCCCCGGGGCGCAATTCTTGGAGCGGGTCGGCCAGGAGGTGACTTACGTCCTCCCCTACGACGGCGCCACGGACGGATCCTTCGCGAGTCTCTTCGGCGAGCTGGACGAGGCCCAGGCCGACCTGGGACTGAGCGGCTACGGCGTCTCCGACACCACGCTGGAAGAGGTGCGTTCGGGAAGCGTTTCAAGCGGCGCTGTTCTCACTCCGCGTCAACTTTGTGGCTGCAGATTTTTCTGAAGATGGCTCGAGCTGCAGCAGACGATTGGAGTAAGACCCTCTCCCTTTTCCGTGGTTATTTCCGACACGAAATGGGGTCGGGCCAAATAGCCTCGTTTATTTTGAATTCCCACAGCGGCAGAGCGGAAGGGCGTCTCCGCCGCGGTCCATCCCGAAGCGGAACGGGAGAAGAGCGGTGAGTCAGGTGGGGTCTACGTCTTTCAAAATGGATGAAGGCCAATGTGATGCGTTTAGGGGACTCTTGATTTTGCGCCTTTCCTTGCAGATGACGTGGAGATGTTTGCCACTCCTACCGAAGGTAAGTTGCTGAACTTGACCACGAAAGGTGTACATCTCATAAATAGTTTGTTTATTTTGATATCTCCAATTTTTTAGGCACACTGATAGATTTATTATTAATGCACTCTGGCTACAACTTGCAAGGAAAATCACTCCCAACTCGCCTTCGTCCAAGAGGATTCTGAAGAAACGGCATCCTCTGTCCATTTAGTCGCGCCATACTCAAAACATCTAATGTAATCTGATTCAAACAATTGCATAAGCTAACCGAATAACACCATTAAGGTCAAAAAAACAACTGCCACAACAATCTCATATTAGATCGAAACCAAAAACACCTGCGTAAGAACTTGCACGATTAAGCATAATAATTTCTTTATAAGGTAAACAGAGTGACCGTATTTTTAAACAATAATGCGATTATCGCCATCTGCCGGAATCCAAGTCAAAGCAATTTAAGAGTCCCTTGTAGATCTTCATTGCCAACTCAGATCAACAGTCTCGGCCTGGAACATGGTGTCCTGTTCAGTCAATAGTCCTGAAAACAATTAACTGGCCTCGAAAGCAGCTGTGGGGGGGAAAGTGTCCTCGAGTTTACTCGGTCCCAACATAAAGTATAGCACAAATTAATTTATAGCTTCATTACCTATTAAAAAGCTCAATGAACATATAGTAACATCCCAGAATAAACCCAACACACACATTCATCTAAAAAACACTGTGTTTTTCTTCAGAGGTTTTTTTTGTCTGTTCATGATTATTTTGGATGAAACCCCGTCAGGTTTTCGGGAAGACGGCCTCGGCGGAAGCGGCCCCGCCCTCATCGGCGGCCGGCGGCTGATCTGGAGGCAGTTCCTGGCCCTCTTCGTCAAGCGTTTCCACCACGCCCGCCGGAGCCGCAAGGGACTGCTCGCTCAGGTAGCGTCCGCCGCCCTCCGTCCGCCGTCCGTTCTGCCTTCAAACGGATCGGAGGTCTGCAAGTGACAAACATAATGTCGTGTTTTCATTAGCGGCGTATTAATTGACAGCTCGCCGTAATGTCCCCGCTGACGAGCTATTTATTAGCCCATTAACTGGTCTCTCGTCTATAATTTCCAAAGTCAAAATCAATAAATGGCGCCGTTTTCCGACGAGTCCAAAGGGGCGGCGACGATTAGGAATGTTTGGATAAGTGCCTCGGGAAACGGCTACGGCGCCAAGAGTCAATTGTGACGTGATGATAATAAGGTAGCAAAGTATTTTTCAACTGCAAACTGACGTGTTTTTGCGACCCGGCCTATCCAGAATCCCCGATGAAGTCGGTGTCTGGCTTTTAGCAAGCCTGGATGACTTTGTTTCCCCTCCCTGCTCTCGATAGGAGAAGTACCGGCTGTCACCTGCAATTACTGTCAAATAAGAGTATAAGGGCGAGCGACAGAAAGAGAGAGAGAGAGAGAGAGTCTGTCACGAAGCTTTTCTTTCTGTTCTCGAACTCTTTATCTCACTTCTCGGATATCTGCCAGTGCAAATTTGCCAAAACTTGCACGGCGGGACAATGAATCACGCCCACTTTCCCCAAATAATCCAAGTGATTAAGCTTTAAAGATATGACCTTTAACAAGGGAACGAGGAAAAGCAAATGACGTGGCAGAGAATAGGATTTTTTTCGAGATGAATCGAAACAAAAAGAAGGCACAAATGAATTTGCCACCTTTGCAATCACTCATCATAAGAGGGATTTTCAGTCTAAAGGTAGTGTGTCAAAGTGGCGGCCCGGGGGACAAATTTGGCCCGACGCATCATTTTGTGTGGCCCGGGAAAGTAAATGATGATTGCCGACTTTCTGCTTGAGGATCAAATCAAAATGAAGAGTATGGATGTATATTAAATTCCATGATTTTCCCCCTTTTAAATCAGTCCTTGTCATTTTTTAATCCATTTTTTCGGTTTTTAGTTCAAAAATCAATTTGTAAAATCGGAAAATATATTAAAAAAGCTAAAGTGACACCCTTGGTCTAAAGGTCCAATTGGAAAATATTGACTTTTTCATTTTAATAATAAACATACACACCATATTATTTAGCTTACTTTTTCATCAGTAGATGTTGGCAAATGAACATTGACTATTTGTTGGTTATTTTCAGTTGTGCAGTAAGAAAACAACCGTTACTGCATGAATGACTTCCTTATATTGACCCTAATAATGTGCTTTTGATTGATACAGTATCTCAGAAATACCAAAAATATCTTAAGATTTTCCCTTCAAAGTAACACATTTGTACTCCTATTAAAACCATGAATATGGAGGTGAAAATTAGGAATCAGGGGGCGTCTTATATGCGAAGAATTTATACTTCTATGCGAGAAAATACTGTATCTGAAAATACATGAGCCTTAAAAAGTCTTCAGTGTATATTAAATTGGAAAATATGGACAAAAATGTGCATATAGAAAAACGTGAGCTATTACGATTAGAGCATTAGAACCTTAACCTAAAGAATCTTATTTCTAATTCAAGTAAAAGAATTGCCCATTGATCATCTCAGATGTGATGTAGCTCCATTAATTCTTTCATATGAATGTAATTTTTTGCTTTAGATGGTGTTGCCTGCCGTGTTTGTCTGCCTCTCCCTGATCTTCTCGCTTATCGTCCCGCCCTTTTCCGAATATCCCAGTCTGGAATTACAACCGTGGATGTACGGCTTGCCGCAAACCACCTTCTTCAGGTAAGCGCCGTCCGTCCGCGAAGCCCGGGGGGACGCCGCTCGACATATCCATCGGTCGGCGATCCCGGATTAGCATGACGCTGACATTTTCTCTCAAAGGCTTTCCAAATTACCCCGTGCCAATCACAACGCCAGCCCACGAGTATTTCATTTCCCCCGACGTGGGTGCCACGCGATTAATCGCGGCCGCGGCTCATATTCCGAGAGATCATCCGGACGTATTTGTTTTTAATTGAATTAAAAAGACGAAAGGCCGTGGCAGAAAAAGGGGGTACTCGGACGTTTCGTCGAAATACGTTTGGTCGACCGGACGTTTGGTAGAACGGACGTTTGGTAGAGCGGACGTTTGGTAGAACGGACGTTTGGTAGAACGGACGTTTGGTAGAACGGACGTTTGGTAGAACGGACGTTTGGTAGAACGGACGTTTGGTAGAACGGACGTTTGGTAGAACGGACGTTTGGTAGAACGGACGTTTGGTAGAACGGACGTTTGGTAGAACGGACGTTTGGTAGAACGGACGTTTGGTAGAACGGACGTTTGGTAGAACGGACGTTTGGTAGAACGGACGTTTGGTAGAACGGACGTTTGGTAGAACGGACGTTTTGTCGCTGGGTTGTTACTGTTGAAACCAGCTCTCAAAATTATAATCATGAGAGAGAGAGAAAGAGTGAGTTTAATATCTAAATATCTAATATCAAAATATCAACAGTAAACTCTCTGTCATAATTTGACAGCAAGCGAACCCAGCGACCAAACGTCCGGTCTACCAAACATCCGGTCGACCAAACGTCCGGGGACCAAACGTCCGGGGACGAAACATCTTTCGACGAAACGTCCAGTCACGGAAAAAGGGAATCATAATATACAATATAGGGATAATGTAGTTTCTGTTCTTGATTGTAAGCCCCTTCAATAGCGGTTCGAGTCACAAGTAAGAGTTCCCGCTTATCCAAATAAGTTTGACCCGCGACGGTTGTCAAATGGCGTTTCATCGTCCTCTGCTCTAATTAGCCAATATTATCTTTTTCGCTCCAGCGACCTTGAGAGAGGCCACTTAAAAGCCACGACGCGCCCGTCCCACGCCGGCGCGCCTCATAAAGCGGCCCGTTTACGAGGCGGAGATTCCGCACTCGCTTGGCGTCGTGGCCGTTTGCTAGCTTTGTTATTTCTAACGGCTCGGCGTTCGCCGGGCGCCCGGATTCATTAGTTCCGCTTTTTCGGCGTCCGCGCGCCGCGGCCGAGTCGGCTTTTTACGAGCGCGGGAGAGCCGGCCGTTGTTAATTGCGGAACAGATGGCTGCACATAATCCATTTTTACAACGGGACCGCTCGGACGGCGCTCACCGGCGGCCAAGGAAACGGCCGTTCGACCTTCACGGAGACGCCTCCAAATGCCGTAATAATCCACGCGGCGGTCGGCTAGCCGGCCGTCGTCGTTGGCCGAGAGCCACGCCGGTGCTTTTTATGGAGCCGGGCCGGGCGCCATTTTACGCCGGACGATTCCATCCCCGCGGACGGGGAAACGACGGAGTCTTAAAAAGTCGGAGCAGACCAGATCCCAGGCGACTTACCCAACGCCAACGTCGCGTCTAACGGCTTTACCGGTTTATGTGACTGTTTGGCAAACGTTCGCCGTCTGACCCGAGATCCCGTCAAGATCCCCTTTTCTGTTTTTTCCAGTAACGACGCGTCGGGAGACGCCAACGTGTCGGCGGTGGCCGAATCCCTGGCGAACGATCCCGGCTTTGGGACACGCTGCATGGACGGCGAGCCCATCCCGTGAGTTGCGTTGAAACCAGACGTGGCTCCAGCTCAGGATTTGGACCGTGTTGACGCTTCCCCGCAGGGGACTACCTTGCGTCCACCGTCTCTCCGATTGGTTCACGCCATCTGTGGACCAGTCGGTGGCCGACATCTTAGCGGAGGGCAACTGGAGCTTTTCCAACCCGTCGCCTCCCTGCCGGTGCTCCACTCCTCGACGCCAAATCATGCTGCCGGACTGTCCGCCTGCCGCAGGAGGACTCCCGCCTCCTCAGGTAGCGCCGCATTTTCCTTCCGTTTAGCCTACGTATGTATTTGTCTGATGACAATTTGCGCCCAAAATATGCACGTTATTGTTTAAGTGCTGAAGAAATGGCATTCCTGGCTATGCTTTGCAGCGAAACTGCGGCTCCAAAATCAAGTTTGACCACAATTCGGGATGGTCTAATTTGGTCCAATCTCCAATTTGTACTTTGACTTCAATTCTTGGGTTAAATTAACTGAACAAAGGCCTCGCGTGGCCCAAAAACTTCTCGAATGTCTGTTTTATATGCAGTCGAGGCGGCGTTGTCCTCAATTAGAGTCCTGAAAACTCCGAGCCAACCGTCCGTCCGACTGCAGACCGACGCGGCGCTCCAACTAGGCAATTTGCAAGCAGATCCAGTCTGGGGCTTTTCATCTACGGAGGTTAAATAAGAGCAGAGTCAATAGAAAGCAATTGACGGCGGGCTTAGCGCGGCCTGCCATTACCATGGAAACAACGATTTGGCACCTCCCGCCGCGTCTGCGCTTTTGCTTTTCCTGAGAGTTTTTCAAGGACGGGCGGGATTAAAGGAGCCGGCGACCGAGAAGATGGCGCCATTTATTCAACGGGGGGCTTTCGGAAAGGGAGGCGGGGGTCCCAGCCGGCTTTGGCGTGGGCGGTCCCCGTCGCCAAAGTGCGTCGAGTCCTAATCTATTTGCCGTTGACAGTCTGGGAGATGATAAATGAGTTCTGGGATGGACGAGACCATCAGTCAGGGTCTAACGTGCGTCGAGTGTTGTTAGTCGTCCAATGAAATGTTGTTTCTTCTTCTATTTGGGTGACAAGCGGTAAATGGAGTCCTTTATAAAAAACAGGTAGCGAAGCGTAGACGCTTTCAAAGACGGACAACGCCATGCGCCCGTCGACCTTTAGACGGGTGGAATGAACTTAGCCTCAAATCTTCCACTCGAGTTCCACATTGGAACCCAAGTGGAACGCTTCCGCCGAAAGCGCCTGGCCAACCTGCACGGCGGGATAAACCGCCAGCGAATGAAGCAGGAGCGCTAGACAAAGCTTATCCAGCCGACGACGGGCGACCGCGGAGCCCGAGGCGGGACGTTTAAACGTGAAAGACTTTCCTTCCCTCTTCGCAGATAACGTTGGAATTTGGCCCAGGAGCCACGTAGCCCCCCGGAGTAGGCGGCAGCGTCTTATCTCCCCGTGAGAGGCGCGATAGGCAGCGCGGTTTTTGCATCGGCCGGCGCACCTGCGAATTCGCGCGAAGCCGTTTTGTTACAACAGATGTCGTCATGTGAAGCCCGGCCAAAATAATTAGAGGCGCGCCGCATTCGCCGGCGTGTTTACCGAAAGATAAGACGCGCCGGCTTTAGCGACGAATAGTCGAAATTCTCCCCCTTGTTTGTTTGGTCCTATGGCATCTTTGCAACAAAGTTTGCATTATTTGCCATTTAGTTGGAGGAGTTCTCTTTTAAACACTTACGAGCGTCGGCCATTACGTGACCGGACGTTTCGTCGAAAGACCTTTGGTCCCCGGACGTTTGGTCGACCGGACTTTTGGTCGACCGGACGTTTGGTAGAACGGACGTTTGGTCGCCGGGTTCGCTCGCTGTCAAATTATGACAGATAGTTTACTGTTGATATTTTGATATTAGATATTTAGATATTAAACTCTCTCTCTCATGATTACAATTTGGAGAGCTGGTTTCAACAGTGGCGACCAAACGTCCGTTCTACCAAATGTCCGGGGACCAAACGTCCGGGGACCAAACGTCAGGGGACCAAACGTCTTTCGACGAAACGTCCGAGTACCCGGCCATTATGACGAGTTGTTTTTATTGGCTGAAAAAGATGTGATGGCAGTTCGATATGTTTGTTCGTTGTCGAGATAACTCGAGACGATTGTCCAATTTGCAGTTATGGTGGCACAGATGGATCAAAGCTAAATTTACTGGATTGCTAAAGAAATCTAAGAATTATTCCGCCACGTGGCCTCGTCGTCTCAGAGCCACTGTTTTTATTTTCACACCAGTTTGAAGAAACCGATGCAAGAATTCCAAGTGGCAGGCTGAAACTGGCCGTCCAATCCCGTCTGGAAGGCTTTGGTTTAGTTTTTCGTGTATGTCTTTGTTTTTCCAGAGAATCCAGAATACCACCGACACCCTCCTTGATGTAACCGGACGAAATATGAGCGACTTTCTGGTGAAGACCTTTGAGAAGTCTGGCAAAACCAGGTGGACAGCGTGCAGAAATCATCTGGCGTGTTGAGTGTCAATGCTGAAAACGCGTCTCCAAAACCAAGGTACGGCGGGATTTCGGTGGGCGCCGTCGACGATCGAGTCGGACTGAGCCAGGAAGCCGTGGAAGCCGCCTTTGGCCATTTGAGAGATGCGTTCAATGTCACCACGGTGAGAAAACCTCTGCTGGAGAACAGTGCGAAGTGGTTAGACACCGTCGAGGGTGCTAGACGGCCAAAGAAATGCTCCCAAAATCACAAAAACAAGATTAAAAATAGTCATTTGCCCTGTTAAGGTGAATACACATCTACACATTTTAACAACGGGTTAGCGCTTGCGTATAAACGGTAGCATTGCTTGCATTTTTTAGTCACCTCTAATGAAGTTTGTTGTCCGAGCGTGTCCCATTAATTGTGGTTTTGCCGACCCTTCGTCAGGCCGACCCGACGGAGGAGGTCCTGGCCGCGGCTGAGGTGTTCCTCAAAAAGATGACAACCAAACGCCATCTCAAGGTGAGCGAGAAGAGAACAGACGAACGTCATTACGCGCGAGAGACATCCGGCCGGCGTTTGTAGGCGACGCTCCAAACGCGGCGCGGTCCTAATTAGTACGCCGGTATCAGCGGGGCGTCCGCTCTCTCCGCCTGTTTTCTTTCATCCGTGTTTTTTCCGCTCTCTCTCTCTGGGCGCCGCAGAACGTTCGGCGAGAGAGGAGCTACACTTGACCCACTTTTGAAGTGCCGCGGTGAAGAGACACCAAAGGAAACGGGCAAGCGTGGGGACGGTGTGCGCTGGGGCTAGTTTGTTGACGGAGAGAGAGTTTTATTGGTTATTTTTGGGTGTCTAATGGAAAGTAATAACAGCGGAATCCTAGACAAATTTGGAATAAATGCCTATTGTGAAATAGCGTATGAATACACGGTAGTTCAGTCACGGTAATATCGTGACGACAGTCAAAAGGAGTATTATTTAGAGTAGTGTGAAATGTACTGCTTTGAAAGTTCACCATTTAAAAATCCATGTCTGTGTTAAAGTTGTAGTTGAAAAGGCGCGTGTCATTCACCAGGTATGGTTCTACAACCGGGCCTGGCACGGACTGACGTCCTTCCTCAACGTGGCCGCCAACGCCATCCTGAGGGCCGGCCTGCCGGCGGGAGAGGACCCACGGCGTTACGGCATCTCCGTGTCCAGCCACCCGCTAAACTTGACCAAAATGCAGCTCTCCATGGCGGCCCTGTAAGCGTCCGACGAAAACAGCCGACGTCCCGGCGCCGTGACTTTGGTTTGAGTCCCCGAAAACAACCCCCCCCCCCCCCCCCCCAACAGGGCGGCGAGCTCCACCGACGTGGTGGTGTCCATCTGCGTCATCTTCGCCATGTCCTTCATCCCCGCCAGCTTCGTCCTCTTCCTCATCCAGGAGCGAGTGAGCAAAGCCAAGCACCTGCAGTTGGTCAGCGGCGTCAACCCGACGGTCTACTGGTTAGCCAACTTTGCCTGGGACACGGTACGCGGCCGCCGGGGCGAGAGCCGAACCCGCGTTCCGGAGAAGTGACGATCCCGCACCGTCCGGCAGTGCAACTACGCCGTCCCGTGCGTGGCGGTGGTGCTCATCTTCCTGTGCTTCGGACAAGAAGCCTACGTCTCCGCCGCCAACCTTCCCGCGCTGTCGTTGTTGCTGCTCCTCTACGGGTACGTTTGCTACGGTCTGTTAGAAATGACGTAGATGTGCTGAAAAGTGGTGCTTTGGTGTTGAAAAATGTTGACTTGAGAACCCCCCCACGCACGCCTCTTGAGGATCAACACTAGCTTGTAAAATTTGAGTACCACTCAATGGATAGCACACAAGTATGGTCTCAAGGGTATTAAAACAAAGGTACTAACCCTAACCCAAATGCCGCAGGTGGTCCATCACCCCCACGATGTACCCGGCGTCGTTCGTGTTCGGCGTGCCCAGCACGGCCTACGTGGCGCTCACCTGCATCAACCTCTTCATCGGCATCAACGCCAGCGTGGCCACTTTCGTCATGGAGCTGTTGGACGACGACGTGAGTTTCCCGAGAATCTCCCGATTTGGATGGGTGTCGAACATTTCCAAACAGATAACGATTCAATAGGCGTCAAAGCGTTTCCTTTGTTTGTAAGTGGTCCTAAGAGCCTACCCTGGTGGACTCCGCCATTAATGGGAGCAAAAGAGAGGTTAGGTCTTATATCTGGTCAGATCCGACTCGAAGGACCAATAAATGTTAGGTTCACCAATAGGCATTCCCAAATGGAAAAGACCGTCTCCTGGAATAGAAATGAAGTCTGGGTTGAGTCTGTGGTAGATGGTAGTGCACTTCCCAGATGGGTTTTGCATCACTGTGAGGTGTTCTGGATCCTCTTTGTTTAGACTAACTGAGGTTATCAAGAGCAAAGCATATACTACTCGGTTGGAAGAAACTGATAGATGTATTATTAATACACTTTAATCAAAACAGGGAGACATCATTAATATACACTGGCTACAACTTGCAAGGAAAATCACTCCCAACTCGCCTTCGTCCAAGAGGATTCTAAAGAAACGGCATCTTCCTCTGTCAATTTAGTCAGCGCATAATCAAAACATTTAAAGTAATCTGATTCAAACAATTGCATAAGCTAACCGAATAACACCATCAAGGTCAAAAACAACTGCAACAATAATCGCATATCAGGTATTCATTAATAACAATTAAGGTGGGAACTCAAAAACAACTCCATATCAAGGGAACCGAGTGTCATAATTTGAGAAACATATGCGAGTAATCCCGGAGGTTGATTGATAGCCATCCCCTCAATCAACAACAATTTAAGGGTCCTTCGCAGATCTTCATTGTGAACTTGCATCTGGGTAAAGGGTCGAGGTGTATCTCCCAGCAAACAGTCCTTGGAGCCGAGGACCTGGTGAGGTGTTACGTCAACAAGCTGGAGCCAGCTGTCCTGGAGGGTGACCTCCAGTTTGCCCCAGTCTCATCTATAATAGTATCCAGAATAACCCCAACAGAAACTCATTATGATGAGTTGAAGTTGAATAGTAAAGCATATTTTCTTAGCAAGCACACGTATAATAATAATCTGACAAAAAATCCTGACAATGTTTGCTAGCGTTGCCGTCGCGGAGTCATTCCCGTGTCTTGTTTTTGTTTTTTGACCAGAGCGTGACGTACGTCAACGACATCGTGAAACAAGTCCTCCTGGTGTTCCCTCACTTTTGTCTTGGACGAGGGCTCATAGACATGGCCAAAAACCAGGCCATGGCCAATCTCTTCAGCAACTTTGGTGAGGAAAAACCCAAAAACTTCAGTGACAGGAAGAGAAGCGGCATTTCCAGGTCATGCTAAATAGGAGCAAGAAATGGAATTAGAGCAATTTTGCGACTACACGATCTGACGAAGGTACCTTACGACAGACGTGGATAAAGCAATTAGAATGTACTATTCAAAATTGGTGTGGATGTTTTGATGAAAAGGTATTGCTTGTCCTAATTGTAACTTGAGCAGCAGCATTCAAAAACAGCTGATCTTTCGAGGTCCTGATGGACTCAAATAAACGAGCAGATTTCAAAAGAAAATTAGATTTTGCAATGTTTAGTGGTAGCACATTAGTTAATTTCGCAGAAAATTGTTCTAATATTTTAAAAAGATATCAGCATCTTGGACCAGGTAGACTTGGTAGGGTACATGTGCGTTTTGAAGGAAGAACTTGCGCCGAGTGACTTTGTATGTATTTGTTGTGGCTTTTAGGGGAAGATCGTTTCAAGGACCCGTTGAGCTGGGAGATGACGGGCAGGAACCTGTTGGCCATGGCGCTCCAAGGCGCGCTCATGTTTGCCGTCACCCTCCTGATCCAGTACAATTTTTTCTGCAAACGGAGGTGACGATACGCCACCGTAAAGTCGGAAAACAGGACGGGGATGGATTCCGTTTCCTTCTCCCAGGTTGATTTCGGCGATATCGTCCTCTGCGGAGGAAGAGGACGTGGACGTGGCTCGCGAGCGGGAGCGGGTCTACGCGGGAAAGGCTCGGGATGACCTTTTGCGACTGCACGATCTGACGAAGGTACTTCACGACAGACGTGGATAAGAGATCAAAATTCATAGTGCAAGTGTCTGTTTTGGCAGGCGTACCCGGGGAAGCGGACCCCCGCCGTGGATCGGCTATGCGTGGGCGTACCCGCGGCAGAGGTGAGCCAAACGCCACACGGTGCGATTCGTCACGACAGACGTCCGCCCGGATCCCTGCCGACGCCGTTTACCGAGCGCCGCCGTGTAAATGCCAGGCCGGAATTGTGATTCACCGCGTGCGTTTTCATGCATTATTTACGTGCGGCTTTGGCCGCCCGCCGCTCTCCTCCGTCGGATCGGAAATCAAATATTCCATGTTTTTGAAGTCTGATGCATGCATGGGCTTTGACATTGCTGCAAAATTCCAGAACGACGTGGCGAAGTGGAAGGATTTGGGAATCGAAAAAGACGTTGTTAATGTGTGACTTGTTGTATTTTGAATGCACTTTATTTCTCAGGTTCACCCAGAAGTTCCGGGGGAGGTTTGTCTGCATTTTGACATCCGTGAATGCGTGAATTTATGCGACTTCCTCGCGAGCAGTGTTGGTATATGAAAGAACGTGTCTAATGGGGTATTTTTATTTCACATAAAAAGATTGTGTAGAGTAAGGTATTTTTCCTTTCAATAAATGGCCATGTATAGTAAGGCTTATTTAAAATAAATCTATTTAATGTCTATTAAAATATTTGTGTAGTCCCAAAAATGGCCAGTATAGAAAAGATAGTATATATAATGTATCTGAAGATATTTTTGTAGACACAAAAATGGCCATTTATAGTCATCAAAGGGTGTTTTTAAAGAGCTATTCAATCAGTGAAGGAGCAATATTTTAAATTGGCACTCGATTTTATTTATTTATTTATAATATATAGATGTAATGTCTATCACGATATTGTAGTAGTCCCAAAAATGGCCATGTATAGTAAGGTTCATAGAAAATATTATATATATAATGTGTCTGAAGATAGTTTTGTAGTCCCAAAATTAGGCATTTCCCCCCATAAAAAAAGCAATGTAATGTTCTTTTTGTTTAAGGCAAATAGATTGTGTAATGATAACGTCCATTTGAATGTAATTGTTTTTCTTCTTTGACCTAGGCACAACGTGTTCATTGGCTGTTCCCCAACGATCCCCAGACGACATGCCGTCACGCTAAGTAGACTCTTTTCGAGATGAATATGGATTCAAATTGTAGCTTCAGTGTGTCTTAAAAGTCTAGAAAGTATCAATCCATACTTTTAAATGAGGTGTCAATCAATGAGATTGGCCGCAATCGCCGTAGATGACGCTTCTTGACGTTCGACCCACGTCGATGGGGAGGGAGGGGACGGGGGGGGGGGGGGGGGGGGGGGGTTGGGGGGGGGTTTAATCCTATTTTCAGAGTCGACTGGACTCGGATCTCGAGCGTTGTTTGCGGTGGTCTGTGTATACATGGTCATTTTCCTAAGATAAGCCTTAGTCATTTTTTAAACTAAAAGTCTTTCTGCACTTAGTCTTTTTTTTAGACGGTGGCAGCCTTACATGGTCATCTGTAAGCAAAAAGCCTTGCTATACATGGTTATTTTTTAAGGAAAAAAAGCCTTACTACGGTTGCTAATTTTTGGGTTCGAATAGATACTTAGTGCTCTCTCTTAAAAACAAAGAGCAACTCTAGTAAAGCATTTTCTTTAAAAATGATCGTGTATAAAAAGGCTGTCTTTAAAAAAGTCACCATGTATACAATGGGTTTTTGTCTTAAAAAACTCAAATGTATACATAGTCATTTTTAAGACAAAAGCCATACTCCACATCTATACAAAGGCTTTTTTTAAGAAAGCCTTTGTATACATAGTGCATTTTTAAGAGAAATTTTTTACTATAGAGTCGTTTTTGTAAGATAAACTATGTAGTAAAGTTTTGTTTCTATCAAAAAAAACCACCACGTATAGTAAGGCATTTGTCCAAAAATAAATGACCACATATCGTAAGGACTTTTGCTTACAAATGACCATGTATAGAAAGGCTCTTTTTCTTAATACAATGACCTTGTATGCACACGTGTACACTTCATCATTTCTTACAAAAACAATCCTCACTATAAACAGTCATTTTTAAAGATGTAAGCCTTACATCATTAGTCATTATTTGAAGACAAAAACGCCTCAGTACACTTTGTTTTTTGAAGAAGACTTGCCTACTCGTTACCAATTACTCAAGTCTTAAATTTTAGGATTGAATACTACCCCATTTATACTCAATAATAATAATGTACACACTTAGACAACAGGACGCTGAGTGGAACGACATCCAGATGCGACGATTCTTGCTCTGGGAAACGACACCATCAAACTACTTGACCTACAACAAGATAAGAACATTGCGTCATTGTACTAGTAACCATTACATTTACTTTTAATGACTAAACTCACCACCACCACCAATGTCACTCTTAAAGACCGCAAACGGCGCTCGACGTCCGAGCCCCGTTGATGCTGAAACATTGAGAAATACTTTCTACCCTTTTGGGACACACTTGAGCTACCAATTCAAACTATGTTCTAGTCATGTGGGAATTGTCATGGAATTATTAGACTTACCTTGACAGCATGTCGTCTGAAGATCATGGAGAACATCTACAAGGAAATTGTCATGCATGCCTAGGTAAGAGGAGAAAAAATATTCTTACACATTGACATCAATGACCTGCAGAGGCCCGACGACCTGGATTCAAATCTGTCACCTCACCATGTTTACCACCTCCCTACATGGGTTTTCTCTGGGTACTCCAATTTCTACCCACATTCGAAATGCACCCTTTTAAAACAAAACTAATGTTTCCTTTTGCAGGGAGTTAAAATATCACTTACAATTAGCTCACAATATTCATCTAAAATTCCCTTCCAAAGGCATGCCAATTACTTTGAAGAGAAACTACTTAGATGCACCCAATGATTGAATCCAACCTTCAAACACAATCATTTGAAATACCCAGTTTCAAGTCTAATTATACATTTGCTAAAATACACTATTGAAAAGGAGCGTATTTCTTACCTTCGCCGTGACTTTGTCTGACGACACGCAACCACCAAACACACTTAGAATACAGGAAAAAGTATTTCAAATGATGTCAAAAGTTTTCCATTTATGAAAGACAGTCACAATGCCAGTTAGAAGTAATTTGGTTTTGGCATTACATGATTGAAAAAACCTCACTATTTCGACATCAGGACTTGGACTTCTTTCTCCTCCAGAGCTGGCAAAAGACTTGGACATCCTTCCCTGTCAATGGAAGCCACCAAAAATTCAGGACATCCATTTCACACAAAAAAGCCACTTTTGCAAACATGATGTCTTACAGTGCTTCGGCCTGCTGGGAATCAACGGCGCCGGGAAGACCACCACCTTCAAGATGCTGACGGGCGACGTCCCGCTTTCTGCCGGCGAGGCCTTCCTGGACGGATTCAGGCAGGCTATCTCCGCGCTCCGTCACCCCCGTTAGTCCTTAACACCGATTCTTTGTCTCTTTTAGCGTACGGACACAATTGAGGGAGGCGCATCGGAGGATGGGCTACTGCCCCCAGTTCGACGCCATCGACGCACTACTTACGGGTCGGGAACATCTGGAATTGTACGCCAGGCTGCGAGGGGTTCCCGAAACCCACCTGGCCACGGTAAAGCATGTCGCCACAAGTCATTTAGGCCAATCCGATTTACAATATTGTGCCTGGAAAATAAGTTCACATAGCAAAAATCACATGACTTTGTTGTCCTGTAGTTCATTCAATGCCTTAATTGTCATTAAACAAATACAATGACATTTACAAATACACTTTAAAGTGAACACATACATTAAAAGTGATTAAACAAATTGGGGGAGATTCTAAGAATACAGAAATGACTACGTTGGTTAACAAAACATGATGTCATTATGGTCATTGAGACCAAGGTGACATTTTGCAATACAAAATTTCAAGTAAAAAGTAGAATTGTTAATAACATGCATCGAATCGTGACATTTAGACAAATCTAGTGGTTACTCATTTTTAAAGACATTTTCTTACAAATCAATGACTTGGACTTTCACTACTAATTGATTCTTTTCACTACTTTAACCAATGACTTCAATTTTTCGAAATTCTTACTTTCTGGCACGCCAACCCGTCGCATTTCTCACATCCAAAAGGTCACGGAGAGGGGCATCCGAAAACTGGGCCTGGTCAAGTACGCCTCCAAGCCGGCGGGGACCTACAGCGGGGGAAACAAACGCAAACTGTCCACCGCCATCGCTCTGACGGGGTGTCCTCGCGTCGTCTTCCTGGTGAGACCCTCAAAGCCACGCCCAATCGGACACGGCCACCATACGTCAATCATCCATCCCCAGGACGAGCCCACCACCGGGATGGACCCCGAGGCACGCCGCTTCCTGTGGGACTGCGTCCTGAGCATGGTGAAGGAAGGACGCTCGGTGATTCTTACCTCGCACAGGTGAACGCTTCGTTACCTTGGATGGGGCGGGATCAAAAAGGGGCGGGCCCTTACATTTTTTCAGTATGTCAACAGTATGGAGGAATGTGAAGCACTTTGCACTCGCATGGCCATCATGGTGGACGGACGCTTCAAATGCCTGGGCAGCATCCAGCATCTTAAGAGCAGGTGACCTTTGGGAAATCAATTAAAAAATAAACCATTAATGCTTCTATAATATCATATAATACAAAGGTGTCAGATTCGGGTTGGTTTGCCGGCTGCGTTAACGTCAACTCGATTTCACGTGGGCCGGACCATTAGTGATATAATATTAAGATTTTATTTGAAAATGGATTAAATGAACTGGATTAAAGGGCCTGAATATTCCATTTGTATAGATCTAAAACAATGTTTATTGTAGCTTTTTTTGAAAATATATTTTTAGATTATACCAAGTGATTTTTGAATCAAAAGAACTGAAAAAATGGATCAAAAAATTACAATGATTGTTGTGAAAGGGGGAAAATCAGGATATTTAATACACATGTATACTCATCATTTTAATCTGATCCTAAAACAGAAAGTCGGCACTCATCATTTGCTTTCCCGGGCTGCACAAAATGATGCGGCGGGCCAGATTTGGCCCCCGGGCCGCCATTTTGACACATGTTCTAATACGTTGGGAAGGTTCGGCGAAGGCTACACGGTGACGATCCGCGTGGGAGGCCGCCCACCTGACCTGAATCCGGTGCGAGACTTTGTGGGGAAGACGTTCCCGGGAAGCATCCTGAAGGAGGAACACCACAACACGCTGCGGTACCAGTTGCCAGCGGGCAAGGGGGCGCTGGCGCGCATTTTCCAACGCTTGGCCGAGAAGCGGCGCCAGCTCGGCGTGGAGGATTACTCTGTGGCCCAGACCACTTTGGACCAGGTACAAATTATTCATTCAAAAATGTGCCCCAAAAATCCTTAGATGATCGATTTGTCACTCACTTTACTGGGCAGATTTCCTTTTTTGGCCAGCAGAGAGCAGCGTGCTCATTTGATTGTGTTTTCTTTTCCAAGGTCTTTGTCAATTTTGCCAGCCGGCAGCAGGGAGAGGACGACTCGCGATGCTACGACAACCCCGTGGACCTTTCCGATGAACAGACTTCCTGCCGGGTTTAGCGCCCTGCAAATGAGAATGAAAATTAGGGCATGGACATGGCACTGGAATCCCAATTGACCAGCATCGCTGAAATCAAATCTATTATTTGAAATATGATTGGACCTCACAGACTTCTTCCCCAATTAAAGATTTAACTTTCCAGAAATTTATTTATACAAAACTTGGTTTAAGTCTTCCAGTTAATATTAAGTCACTGTTTTGTATTGTAGAAGTTTACCATTACTATTATTGGAATGCAGTGGTGGGCTATCAGGGCCTTCAAGGCCTTCTCTGCTGGCCTAAGAAATATCTGAATCATATATTTATATTTTGTCCATCAATACGTCTGAAATAATTCTAAATGGTCTGTTAGCTTCCTTTCCCCCTGGTTGCACTGTGTCCAGATGTGTGTTTTCATATTGAAGCATTCAACCAATCACATTTCAGCCATTATTTGTTGCCAGATCAGATCTGCCTTAGTATTTAATCACGAAATGCTGCCAGGAAGTGGATTTTACCCCATTTGTGTGCATTGATTTATGGATTATTTTGTATGTGTGGCAGCTCTAGCTGCAGTAGAGGTTTTATAGCCATAAAATAGTTTTTGAGGGTTGGATTGATACGTTGAAGGCGGAATCATTGGAGGGCTTTCAAATGAGACGGGGGTTTGGTCGTCTAATTTTTGGACTGCGACTTGATGTGATGAAATGCATGTTTGGATAAATGTACCAATATATATGATTGTGAATTTATATTGTTCAAAGGAGGACGAGTTAGTTCAGGAAAAAATGTGCAAGGAGCGAATAATGTTGTTATTGCAAATTAACATCAGTCATCAAGGGGTTTGTAAAGTTTTCAAATGTATGTGTAGTTTTATAAGGGGGGAGCCTTAAAGGGGTAGTTGTTTTGGTGTTTTTGGAAGGGGGGGTTAGATAATCAAGTCTTAAATATGATAATGTTAATGGCATTGTACAAGTATAATGAGATTTCAAGTGTCAACATGAAGAGCACAAATGACAATAATAATCAGTAAAGAAGTGTTTTCCAAAAAACTATCATAAGTAATGAACCACATAAGTGGGGAAGTGCACAACTAACAAACATACAAATAAATAAACAATACATATCTAAATAAAGGTGCAAACTGATGAAATTTGGAGAAGAAAATTGTAAAGATAGGAAAAAGAGACAGAATCAGTTAGACACGTATAGTATTTCTTATGAATGAAATATAAGTTGTAATAAATGCAGCTTTTTATTAGTTATAGTTGGTTAGTTGCAACTTGCCATAACATTTCTGCGCATGCGTGGCATGTCGTGTAATTTCAAAATGCTACAAGAAACGCGACGTTTTGTATAGGTTTTGTGTCACATGTTGATGACGTCTCCGTTACGTGAGCGATGTGTTCCCACCCCGGAAGTGACGTGACCTCATTCGCCCGCCCCTTTTCGGAAGTGACATGTTTTGGCGTCAAATTTGAAAAGTATTTGAAGGCTTTGGCGTACCGTTGCAGGTTGTCGAAGTTTCGAGCTGTCCTCCTTCGATCTGCAGCGACCAACTGGTCTTTGGAAACTCACTCGCTGATGGCACCATTTTGACACTCCTGTCGAGGTATGTTTGAATTTTGTGTTGCTTTTTCTGAACTTGTATTCGTCTGCTCAAGCTACTGCAAAGTTAAGAATGGTGGGCGCGTCCCTACTACACTTTCAATGTGTTTGCCAATGTAATTTTAGTCACTTAACTCGCTCGTCGCACTAGTTTAAGTCTGTAAAAAGATGTTCGCCTAACTTTTTTTAGTTTTAAGATGTTTAGCGTGTTTTTAGTGGAGGAATGCATAGTTTGAGGGTTGAATCGAATGGATCGTTGCTGCAAAATGTAACTGATTTGTGTGAAATTGTCGTATGTCGTTATTCAGGTATGACCAGTTTCCCCCTTTGGATCTTGGTGATAAAGGAACTCTCCAGTTAAGTATTATTGTAGGATATTTCTTATTGATTTTTAGTGTTTGTAATTGTAAGTGTCGTCAAATTCTTCAATCCAGCCATAGATTGTAGAGCAAAAGGGAAAAAAATGCCCAACCAGCTTTGCACTAATAGAATAATGTTACTTTTAAACCGTTCGAAATTGTTGGAAGTGCAATTGATGTTGAGTGCTGACATTGGCCCAAAGTTTAGCGTTAAGCATTTCAAAGGTCTTGAGTGGCTTCCAAAGAAGAATTGCAAGTTTCTAGGGTTCCCTGGCCAGTTTCCAGATCTAAACCCCATAGAAAAAAAGCTTTGGAAAGTCCATCTTGCTCATGACAGTGTTTTGTCATAATGGTTCAGAATAGCAAAATTAGCCAAACTTGGGATCCACCTCCATAAATACTCCACTCAATTAAATTAGTTTCTCTCTATTTAAATACTTTACGAACTCTACTCACAGATAAAATAGTTTCTCTCCATATGATAAAGAAAATAAAAAAACATATTAGACGTCTTCACTGCACGAAGGATAAGTGTACAATGTGTTAGATCTTGTAGTAGTAGGTTAAATGCGCTAGTGTTAAAGTGTTGGTTTCCATAGTAAATCCTGTTGTGAGTGTTACAATAGAAAATGGAGGTCATTCACCCAATCTTTGTGTTCCTCTTAACCAGTTGGAACTTGTCTGATCTGGATCACCTTCAGGACTTTGACAAGTGACTAAGTATCATGTTTTTTGAAGGTAATGTTGACTAATTTTTAGTTTAATCTAGTAGTGAAATCTCAAATCTGTCATTGGCAATGAGGAAGAATCGAATCAATTTTTTTTAGAGAGCTGTCAACCCAAAAAGCTCATTTCTCAAATTTTTGAATTGATAGTGTTTAATATCAGAAATAGCCAGCTCACCCGGTGACTAACAATGGTCAGTAGAATTTAAGAACAGTGCAAATAATTGGGTGATTTTGATTTCGGTCCAAAACAATAATCTTTGACTGCTGTTGCTATGTTTGTATGTGAGAAGGTACTTGTTCAGAAATCACCCTAATCTTGTTTTCTTCTCTTAGGCATGGCATGTTTGTTGGAGATGACACTTACTCCACCCCGATTCTACATTAACAAGTTACGTCTAATAGTTGTATCAAGGTGACATATTTTAGTGTCATAAAATATTGGCCTGATCCATATTTCCTCATTCTAATGTGGAAGACTCCAATCTTCCTTAGAGAGCTCTTCAACAAAAAGGCTCCTTTTCCAAATTGGAATTGATGATTATTCATTTGGTTTGACTGGGAGAGGGCTAGCCAGCTCTCCCAGTTGCTAAAAATAGCCAAATGTATCGAAGAGAAGTGCAGAGAGAAAAATATGATGACTTGAAACGTAAAAAAGTAGCTGTAGTTTATTTCTTTGTATGTGACAAGGGACATGGTCAGAAATGGAAGTATAGCACCCCAATGTTTATTTGTCTTGATGTAGGCCTGACGTGATTGGTGCAGATGACACTGAGGACGTCTACACTGATCCTCTTGGTGCAAGTTAAGTAGAATTATTGTTAGTGTTTGCAGTGTTATTAAACATAGGTTTCATCCATATTTATTGCTTCCCATGAGGAAGAATTCAAATCTTTGTAGCACTTTTAAACCAAAATGCCCCTTTCCCAAATTGGAAAGGAAAATTTTTAATGTTAACTTCAGTTTTACTGGGAGAGGGCTAGCCAGCTCACTCAGTCGTGTATAGTGGGCCAATAAGTTTAAGTAAAGTGGGTAATGGGTTTGTTGATTTGTGTTATTAGGGTCTAAAGAAATATTATTGTGTTTTAAAATTGAGATGATCCACTCCGATCTTGTTTTTTCCTCTAGGTAAGACCTGTCTGCTGCTCATCACCTTCTGGACCTAGACTTACTCTAACAAGTGACTAAGTGTAAATATTTTCATGAAGGTAATGTAGATTTTTAATTGTGTATTCTTCTTGTGAAATATCAAAAATGGTCCTTTTGTAATGAGGACTAATCAATTTATATATTCTTAATTTAGAGAGCTGTCAACCCAAACGGCTCCTTTCCCAAATTTGAATTGATAATGTCACATTACAAAATAGGTGTTACTGGGTGAGGGCTAGCCAGCTCACCCGGTCACTAACAATGGTCAATTTAAGAACAGTGCAAATAGCTTTAGGTCCCAAAAAATAATAATTGATTATTGTTGCTATGTTTGTATGTGACAAGGGACTTGTTCCGAAATCACCCTAATTTTGTTTTCTTCTCTTAGGCATGGCCTGTTTGCTGGAGATGACACTTTCTTCCACCCAGATTCTACTTCAACAAGTTACGTTTCATAGTTTTCTCAAGCTGACATATTTTAGCAGTAGTTAGTCATCAAATATTGGACGGATCCATATTTACTCTAATGTGGAAGACTCCAATGTTCCTTAGAGAGCTATCCAACAAAAAGGCTCCATTTCCAAATTGGAATTGATGATTATTCATTTGGTGTGCCTGGGAGAGGGCTAGCCAGCTCTCCCAGTAGCTAAAAATAGCCAAATGTCTTGATGAGAAGTGCAAAGAGAAATATTGGATGACTTGAAACTTTAAAAAGTAGCTGTGATTGTAGTTTATATATTTGTATGTGACAAGGGACTTGGTCAGAAATGAAGTAAAGCACCCCAATGTTTATTTGTCTTGATGTAGGCCTGACCTGATTGGTGCAGATCACACTGAGGACGTCTACTTGGATCCTCTTGGAGCAAGTTAAGTAGAATTCTTTCATCATGTAGAATGATTGTGTTAGTATTTGCGGACTTATTAAACATAGGCTTCATCCCAATTTATTCCTTCCCATGAGGAAGAATTCCAATCTTTGTAGTGCTTTCAAACCAAAATGCCCCTTTCCCAAATTGGAAAGGATTATTTTTAATGTTAACCTTGGTTTTACTGGGAGAGGGCTAGCCAGCTCACCCAGTCGTGTATAGTGGGGCAATAAATTTAAGTAAAGTGGGTAATGGGTTTGTTGATTAGTGTTCTTGGGGTCTAAAGAAATATTGTTATCGTGTTTTTAAATCGAGATAATCCACTTCCATCTTGTTTTTTTGTTTGTAAGTTTTTTCCTCTAGGTAAGACCTGTCTGCTGCTCATCACCTTCTGGACCTAGACTTACTCTAACAAGTTACTAAGTGTAAATATTTTCATGAAGGTAATGTTGATTTTTAATTGGGTATTCTTATTGTGAAATATCCAAAAAGGTCCTTTTGTAATGAGGACTAATCAATTTATATATTCTTAATTTAGAGAGCTGTCAACCCAAAAGGCTCCTTTCACAAATCTGAAGTGATAATGTCACATTACAAAATTGGTGTTACTGGGTGAGGGCTAGCCAGCTCACCCAGTCACTAACAATGGTCAATTTAATTTAAGAACAGTGCAAATTGCTTTAGGTCCAAAAAAATAATCATTGATTATTGTTGCTATGTTTGTATGTGACAAGGGACTTGTTCAGAAATCACCCTAATCTTGTTTTCTTCTCTTAGGCATGGCATGTTTGTTGGAGATGAGACTTTTTTCCACCCAGATTCTACTTTAACAAGTTAAGTATAATAGTTTCATAAAGCTGATCAATTTAGTCAGTAGTTGGTGTGTCATTAAATATTGGAATGATCCATATTTACTCATTTGAATGTGAAAGACCAATCTTCTAGAGGTAATAGTTCAACCAAAGGGCACCTTTTCCAAATAGCAATTGATAATTCTAAACTAGATTTGACTGGGTGAGGGCTAGCCAGCTCGCCTGGTCACTAACCATGGAGAATTTTAATTAATGAATAGTGCAAAATGATTCGGGTCCAAAAAAAATCCAAAATGGGATTATAATTTGTTTGTATGTGACTTTTTTGCAAATGGAGGTTATTCCCCCTAATTTTGTTCTCTATTCTTCATTTAAGGACTGACCAGTTTGCTGCAGATGACACTTTATTCCACCCAGATTCAACTTTAACAAGTTAAGTTCAAGAGTTTCTTCTTGCTGATTGATTAAATGATGTTCCAAATGTCATGAAACATCGCAAAGAATCCAAAATTCTCAAATCGAATGAGGAAGAATCCAAATTATCTTGGAGAGCTCTAAAAGCAAAAGGCTCAATGAAAAAATTGATCATGTTTAATCAGAAAATGGGATTAACTGGGCTGAGGGCTAGCCAGCTCGCCCGGTCGTGTATTCTGGCCCAACAATGGCCCCGTAAATAGAAGCAAATACAAGCCAAAATCCACCATTGTTTGCTGTGTGAAAGGACCATGTAGATACCTTAATGTAGTTGTTTTTGTTTTCACCCATGTATGAGCTTTTTGTTGTAGATGACACCTTTGTTCCATCTGGTGGACCAAGACTGGTAGGTAGTATTTCACTCTGTCTTTTCTGGATTTCAAGGGCAGAACTTTCACTGGGCTTTGTCTATCACGTGCACCACAACATTGCTGAAGTTATTAATTGTGCAAGAACTTCCTTAATGAAATATGTGGATGTCTAACCTTGTTTGATTTCATTTATGAGACAGATCCTGATCTTCAACGGGATTTGAATGTAAGTGTCTGGAATGGAGTTCATGTCAAAAGATGTATGTTTTGATACTTGTCTTTTTATGATTTGATAGTTTTGGATCTTCAACTGGAGATGTTTGGAAGTGTCTGGCCAGTTCTGACAATGACTACTTGGATGCTCTTGGAGCAAGTTAAGTAGTATAATTTCATCATGCTGAAAGATTGTTATTAAACATAGGTTTCATCCATATTTATTGCTTCCCATGAGGAAGAATTCCAATCTTTGTAGCGCTTTCAAACAAAAATGCCCCTTTCCCAAATTGGAAAGGATAATATTGAATGTTAACTTCGGTTTTACTGGGAGAGGGCTAGCCAGCTCACCCAGTCGTGTCTAGTGGGCCAAGAAGTTTAAGTAAAGTGGGTAATGGGTTTGTTGATTTGTGTTCTTAGGGTCTAAAGAAATATTGTTATTGTTTTTTTAAATTGAGATGATCCACTCCCATCTTGTTTTTTTGTTTGTATGTTTTTCCCTTTAGGTAAGACCTGTCTGCTGCTCATCACCTTCTGGACCTAGACTTACTCTAACAAGTTATTAAGTGTAAATATTTCCATGAAGGTAATGTTGCTTTTTAATTGGGTATTCTTCTTGTGAAATATCAAAAATGGTCCTTTTGTAATGAGGACTAATCAATTTATATATTCTTAATTTAGAGAGCTGTCAACCCAAAAGGCTCCTTTCCCAAATTTGAAGTGATAATGTCACATTACAAAATTGGTGTTACTGGGTGAGGGCTAGCCAGCTCACCGGGTCACTAACAATGGTCAATTTAAGAACAGTGCAAATAGCTTTAGGTTCCAAAAAATAATAATTGATTATTGTTGCTATGTTTGTATGTGACAAGGGACTTGTTCAGAAATCACCCTAATCTTGTTTTCTTCTCTTAGGCATGGCCTGTTTGCTGGAGATGACACTTTGTTCCACCCAGATTCTACATGAACAAGTTACGTTTCATAGTTTTCTCAAGCTGACATATTTTATCAGTAGTTAGTCATTAAATATTGGACTGATCCATATTGACTCATTCTAATGTGGAAGACTCAACCTACCCAACCAAAAGGCTCCTTTTCCAAATAGGAATAGATGATTATTCATTTGGTTTGCTAAAAATAGCCAAATGTCTTGATGAGAAGTGCAAAGAGAAATATTGGATGACTTGAAACTTTAAAAAGTAGCTGTAATTGTAGTTTATTTCTTTGTATGTGACAAGGGACTTGGTCAGAAATGGAAGTAAAGCCCCCCTATGTGTATTTGTCTTGATGTAGGGCTGACCTGATTGGAGCAGATGACACTGAGGATGTCTACTTGGATCCTCTTGGTGCAAGTTAAGTGGAATTTTTTCATGTAGAATTATTGTTAGTATGTGCAGTGTTATTAAACATAGGTTTCATCCATATTTCTTGCTTCCCATGAGGAAGAATTCAAATCTTTGTAGCGCTTTCAAACAAAAAAGCCCCTTTCCCAAATTGGAAAGGATAATTTTTAATGTTAACTTCGGTTTTCCTGGGAGAGGGCTAGCCAGCTCACCCAGTCGTGTCTAGTGGGCCAAGAAGTTGAAGTAAAGTGGGTAATGGGTTGTTTGATTTGTGTTATTAGGGTCTAAAGAAATATTGTTATTGTTTTTTTAAATTGAGATGATCCACTCCCATCTTGTTTTTTTGTATGTTTTTTCCCTCTACGTAAGACCTGTCTGCTGCACATCACCTTCTGGACCTAGACTTACTCTAACAAGTTACTAAGTGTAAATATTTTCATGAAGGTAATTTTGCTTTTTAATTGGGTATTCTTCTTGTGAAATATCCAAAATGGTCCTTTTGTAATGAGGACTAATCAATTTATATATTCTTAAATTGGAGAGCTGTCAACCCAAAAGGCTCCTTTCCCAAATTTGAATTGATAATGTTGCATTACAAAATTGGTGTTACTGGGTGAGGGCTAGCCAGCTCACCCGGTCACTAACAATGGTCAATTTAATTTAAGAACAGTGCAAATTGCTTTAGGTCCCAAAAAATCATCTTTGATTGTTGTTGCTGTTTGTATGTGACAAGGGACTTGTTCAGAAATCACCCTAATCTTGTTTTCTTCTCTTAGGCATGGCATGTTTGTTGGAGATGAGACTTTTTTCCACCCAGATTCTACTTCAACAAGTTAAGTATAATAGTTTCATCAAGGTGATAAATGTAGTCAGTAGTTAGTGTGTAATAAAAAATTGGAATGCTACATATTTACAGATTCTAATGTGGAGGATCTCAATCTTCTAGAGATAATTGTTCAACAGAAAGGCACCTTTTGACAAATAGCAATAGATAATTATAAAATTGGTTGTTACCGGGCGAGGGTTAGCCAGCTCACCCGGTCACTAACAATGGTCAATTTAATTTAAGAACAGTGCAAATTGCTTTAGGTCCCAAAAAATAATCATTGATTATTGTTGCTATGTTTGTATGTGACAAGGGACTTGTTCAGAATTCACCCTAATATTGTTGTCTGTTTTCTTCACATAGTCTGTTTGCTGGAGATGAGACTTTTTTCCACCCCGAATCTGCTTCAACAAGTTAAGTATAATAGTTTCATCAAGCTGATCAATTTAGTCAGTAGTTGGTGTGTCATTAAATATTGGAATGATCCATATCTACTCATTTTAATGTGGAAGACCTCAATCTTCTGGAGATAATTGTTCAACCAAAAGGCACCTTTTCCAAATTGCAATTGGTCAATCAAAATTTGATTTGACTGGGTGAGGGCTAGCCAGCTTGCACGGTCACTAACCATGGACAATTTTAAATAATGAATAGTGCCAAATGATTCGGGTCCAAAACAAATCAAAAATGGGATTCTAATGTGTTTGTATGTGACCTTTTTGGAAATGGAGGTGATTCCCCCTAATTTTGTTCTCTATTCTTCATTTAAGGACTGACCAGTTTGCTGCAGATGCCACTTTATTCCACCCAGCTTCAACTTTAACAAGTTAAGTCTAATTGTTTCTTATTGCTGATTGATTAAATGGTGTTCCAAATGTCATGAAACATAGCAAAGAATCCAAATTTCTCAAATCTAATGAGGACAAATCCAAATTATCTTGGAGAGCTCTAAAACCAAAAGGCTCAATAAAAAAAAAGAAATTGAATGTTTAATCTGAAAATTGGATTAACTGGGCTGAGGGCTAGCCAGCTCGCCCGGTCGTGTATTCTGGCCCAACAATGGCCATGTAAATAGAAGAAAACACAACCAAAAATCTACCAATTTTTGCTGTGTGAAAGGACCATGTAGATACCTTAATGTAGTTCTTGTTGTTTTCACCTATGTATGAGCTTTTTGTTACAGATGAGAGTTTGTTCCATCTGGTGGACCAAGACAGGTTGTATGGTTTTTATGATATCTTTTATGGATTTCAAGGGCAGAACTTTCACTGGGCTTTGTCTATCATGTGCACCACAACATTGCTGAAGTGATTTATTGTGCAAGAAGTTCCTTAATGAAATATGTGGATGTCTAACCTTGTTTGATTTAATTTATGAGACAGATCCTGATCTTCAACTGGATTTGAATGTAAGTGTCTGGAATGGAGTTCATGTCAAAAGATGTATGTTTTGATACTTGTCTATTTATTATTGGATAGTTTTGGATCTTCAACTGGAGATGTTTGGAAGTGTCTGGCCAGGTCTGACAATGACTACTTGGATGCCTTTTGGAGCAAGTTAAGTCGAATACTTTCATCATGCTGAAAGATTGTTATTAAACACAGGTTTCATCCAAATGTCTGTTGTGCTGTCAAATATGAATTGTCATTTCCCAAATAGGGAAATGTCATCTAAAATTTGGTATTACTGGGAGAGGGCTAGCCAGCTCACCCAGTCGTGTAAAGTGGGCCAATAAGTGTAATTAAGTAAATTGGGTAATGTGTTTGATTAGCATTATTGGGGTGTAAAGAAATATTGTGATTGTTTTTTTTTTAAATAGATATCATCCACTCCCCAAATTAAAAATGTGATGTATTTAGTTGGATGTGACCACTTTGCAAATGGAGGTCATGCCCCCTAATGTTGTTGTCTTTTCTTCATAGAAGGACTGATCAGTTTGCTGCAGATGACACTTAATTCAACCCAGATTCAACTTTAACATGTTAAGTATAGTACTTATTGTTATTATTGATTAAATGATGTTTCGAGTGTGTCATTAAACATAGCCAACAATCCTAATTCGGTAAATGTATTGAGGAAGACTCAAAATATTCTTCCAGAGCTCTAAAACTAAATGGTTCATTTCAAAAACTAATTAATGATAATGTTCCAATTGGATTAACTGGGTTGAGGGCTAGCCAGCTTGCCCAGTCGTGTATTGTGGTCTAAAAATGGCCATGTTAATAGCAAATAGGCCAAATTGGTGTTTGTTGGTTTTGTAGTTTCATGTGTGAAAGGACCTGTTGCCAAATGGAGATGATCAACCATCGATGTTTTTATTGTTTTCACCTATGTATGAGCGTTTTGTTACAGATGATATTTTGTTCCATCTGGTGGACCAAGACAGGTTGTATGGTTTTCATTATATGTTTTCTGGATTTCAAGGGCAGAGCTTTCACTGGGCTTTTTCTATCACGTGCACCACAACTTTGCTGAAGTTATTTATTGTGCAAGAACTTCCTTAATGATATATGTGGATGTCTAACCGTGTTTGATTTCATTGATTCGACAGATCCTGATCTTCAACGGGATTTGAATGTAAGTGTCTGGAATTGAGTTCATGTCAAATGATGTATGTTTTGATACTTGTCTTTTTATTATTTGATAGTTTTGGCTCCCCAACTGGAGATGTTTGGAAGTGTCTTGCCACGTCTGACCATGACTACTTGGATGCTCTTGGAGCAAGTTAAGTCGAATACTTTCATCGTGCAGAAAGATTGTTATAAAAGTTAGGTTTCATCCAAATTCTGTAGTGATGTCAAATATGAAATCTCATTTCCCAAATTGGAAAAGTCATCCAAAATTTGGTATTATTTGTAGTTAATTTAAGTCAATTGGGTATAGTGGTTTTTGTTGTAATGTAGTCATTTAACCTAGTGGTGACATTTCAGAATTGTCCTTCTTTTTGTAATGAGGAAGAATGTAATCATTATTTTGAGAGCTGTCAATCCAAAAGGCTCATTTCCCAAATTTAAACTACAAGTTGTTTAATCCCAAATTTGTGTTACCGGATGAGGGCTAGCCAGCTCGCACGGTTACTAACAATGGACAATTTAATGAATGAATAGTGGCAAATGATTTAGGTCCGAAAAAAATCCGAAATGCTATTTGTATGTGACCTGTTTGCAAATGGAGGTCATGCCCCCTAATGTTGTTATCTTTTCTTCATTGAAGGACTGTTTGCTGCAGATGTCACTTTATTCAACCCAGATTCAACTTTAACATGTTAAGTATGATAGTTATATTTATTCCTGACTGATTTAAATGATGTTCCAAGTGTGTCACCAAACATAGCAAACAATCATAATTCGTCCAATCTATTGAGGAAGACTCAAAATAGTCTTCCAGAGCTTTAAAACCAAAAGGCTCCTTTCCAAAAATTATTAATGTTAATGTTCAAATTGGATTAACTGGGCTGAGGGCTAGCCAGCTCGCCCAGTCTATTTTGGTCTAAAAAGGGCCAACTTAATGGAAAATAGCCAAATTTGGTGGTTGTTTTGTTGTATGTGTGAAAGGACCTGTGGGCAAATGTAGATATCATAAAGTAGTTGTTGTATTTTTTGACCTATGTATGAGCTTTTTGTTATAGATGACACCTTTGTTCCGTCTGGTGGACCAAGACAGGTTGTATGGCTTTCATTATATCTTTAATGGATTTCAGAGGCTGAACTCTTCACTGGGCTTTTTCTATTACGTGCACCACAACTATGCTGAAGTGATTGTTTGTATCGAATAACCTTGTTAATGTTATGTGGATGTCTAACCCTGTTTGATTTCATTTCTTAGACCGATCCTGATCTTCAACTGGATTAGAATGTAAGTGTCTGGAATGTAGTTCATGTGTAATGATATTTGATTTGATATGAGTCTTAACTTGTTTTAATTAGGTTTGGATCCGTGACCGGAGATGATTGGAAGAGTCTGGCCTCGTCCGTTTGGTCTTCGAGTTCCGCGAATGGATAAGTTTATTTCCTTCTGCATTTGTGAGATGAAATTCCAAAAAGTAATTTAAATGTAGCTAATGTTAGTTATTGTATTGGCAGAAATTGATATCCAAGTGAAGACGATCGTAAATCTCTGGCTAGGTCTACCGCTTGTACGTTGAGTGCTGCCAATTGTGAAATCTTGACAAATATTTCATTAAGTGCCAAGGAGTAGTTTGCTAATGTTAGGTGCTTGTCTAACCATGTTTATTATATTTTTCACAGTAGTGGATTTCCAACTGGAGATGATCCCAAGTGTCTGGCCATTGAGAGGTGACATTGCCCAAGTGTGGTGAATGTATTTATTTCCAATGAAAATAGTGAATCTAGACTTTGAATTTTGCTAATGTTAATTATTTAATTGGACAGCACTTGTTATCCAAGTTCAGATGATCCAAAATCTCTGGCTAGATCTATAGCTTGGACATTGGGTGCTGGCCCTTGTTTATATATTTGATATAGGAAATAGTATCTAAGGAAGAGGATGTTTGCTCATTTTTGTGCGTGTTTGATTATATTGAATTGACAGAAATGGATCTCCAAGTGCAGCTGATCCTAAATTTCTGGCTAGATCTATTGCTTGGATTTTGAGTGCTGTCAATGGTGTGTTGGAGGTTTCTAATCACATTGGGGGCCTAAAATGTCATGTTTAACCATGTCTGATCGATTTGTGATAGATCTTGATTAGTCTCTGGCCAGGTCAACTGATTGGACATGGGTGGCTGCCATGGCTAATAGATGTGTAAGTAAAGTCCCAACTTATTTAGAGAGCGATGACTTTTGATAACGTTATGTTTAATTGTAATTCTTGCAGTATGGACACAAGTTGATGATTGCCTTTGGAAGAAGTTTCATGGAGTAGTCTGTGCCTATTGGGGTCTTGATTGATAGGTATTTATCAAACTGATTTAATCAAGACATAGGTTGGGTAGTTGGAGATGTCAGGGTGTCTCTTACAATGTGTATTGTCATTGTTTTTGTAGGTGGTTTGTCGTCTACATTCTGGCAGGATGTGACCATCTTCACCAGAAGTGTCAACATCTGGCGACAGCCTTGGACTGACTGACATTGGACGATGCTGTGGGACTGATGACTTTGGAGGTGGCAAGTTTATTAGTATAGCTTGTGGTTTATTTTGTGTAGATTTTAGTCAGTAAAAAAAAAGAAGTGGTATTTGTAGAAATGCAAAATTCACTAATGTTTAGTTTTGGTCCACATGAGATGTGGCAAAAGAGTCTGGATGATTGTAGTATTAGAAGAGTGCATAGGTAATGTTAAAAGTAATGTAAAGGTCTGGTTTAAAGATGTAGTAGTTATTGTTTTTTAATTGTGTTTTTTTTTTTTTGTTTAAGTGTCAAGGTGATTGGAAGGCCATCTGGAGAACAAGGAGTGGAGGATGGTTGACAGCGCATGAAGATAGTAGTTTTTGCTGGGTAAGGAGGTTAGAAAACTCTGATGGTAAATGTTATTCTCCTTTTTTATGACTAATGTTTTTGTTATCTATTTTTCAAAGTTAGCCAATGGATGAGCCTGTCAAGATGGTGGTTGTGCAGAAGGCAACGATTGTGTCAAATGAAGGTGAAGTTTTAGTTAGGATTGGAGTGATTTTCAATTGGGTGGATAATTGTATACTTTTTAATGTGTTGCTAGGTTGTTTGTTACCCCTGGAGGAAGGAGTTGGTGAAGAGTGAGGGTGTGTCATGTCACGATGATTGGTGGGGAAAGAGAGGCCCCAAGTCCAGGTACAGTTTAATTCTAATGTTAACATTTTGGCATTTAATGGAAAGGATTGAACGTCATTGACTGTGTGTTTGCAGCCGGGATTGGTGTAGGAGCCCAAAAGGACTGGATGCAAGTGCTAATGGTTAGTAGAAGATGTAAACCCGTGTGGATTAATGTTTTTTTAGTGGCCAAATACTAAAAGAAGTGTCATTTTTGTAGGTAAAGCAATGCAGAGTGGAGCCTCTCGGGGAAAAGCCGGTCTCATCCGGATTCTCGTCGGACTCTCCACCCGGACTTCAAAGTATGTCAAGTTGTTTGAATAGTTCAAATGATCAAAATGTACACTCCAAGATTTCTTGGCAGTTGAAAACCTAGTGCATCTAACATATTCAGTGATTGAAGACTTTGGTCTAGTTTTCCTCTGGAAGGAAAGATGAAATGTTACATGGCTGTGTTGTCTATTTTTGTTTGAAGGGACAATGTATTAAAATCGTGTGTTTTCACAGGTGCCATCTTTGCGGTGCTCCCGGAG
This sequence comes from Stigmatopora argus, assembly GCF_051989625.1. Classification (NCBI taxonomy): domain Eukaryota; kingdom Metazoa; phylum Chordata; class Actinopteri; order Syngnathiformes; family Syngnathidae; genus Stigmatopora; species Stigmatopora argus. The sequence continues at coordinate 2,207,527 of NC_135406.1, forward strand.
GAGGAGGACATCGCTGGACCCTTTCTCCTTGGTCTACCTGGCTGGAAGTGGAACGATGACGCGATAGCGCCGAAGGACGTCGTGGGAGTAGACACTTTGCCCCTTGGATTCCCCCACGGAGACGGACTACAATTCCCACCCCACGGAGACGGACTACTACAATTCCCACCCCACGGAGACGGACTACTACACTTCCCACCCCACGGAGACGGACTACTACAATTCCCCCCCCACGGAGACGGACTACTACAATTCCCCCCCCCCACGGAGACGGACTACTACAATTCCCACCCCACGGAGACGGACTACTTTGTCATGTAATGTAGGAAGGTATGTGTTAAGTTAGAACGGATTTTGGCCAAGTACAGAATGTTCGCTAAAGTAGCATGGTAGTTTAGGGTTTTGATAAGGGGGTTCATTTGAGAAGCACTGTGTACTGGCTGTATTGAGTTTTAATATCTAAAAATATAACTTAATGTTAATCTCAAATAATGGTAATATGTAATGATAAATTCAATGCCAAAGTGGTTTATCAAAGATGTGTCATGTGCAAGACGTCAGTTTGTCAGGGGGTGTGAGGGCCCCACACTCCTATCAAATTGAAAGAATGCATATGCGTGTCGATGGTGGCCGCTTTGGTTCCTAATGGGGCTAATATAAATAGTATTGATAACTAACTAAGCATTTCTTAAATAATTAATAGACTGAATAGGATTAGAGTTTATAAATAAAAAATCCTAGATAGATTTTAAAAGTAGGTGTTTGATTTTGGTTCTGTAGTATACTGTAAAATGTTAGTATAAATTCAATATAGAAAGTACACAGGGGTTAATTTGTAGGATAAGAATAGATAGTTATTTAATGGTTTTGAAGGGACATGTTTTAGCTTTGCATCTTGTATTTGGCCAAAAGTAGTCTTTTATGTTAGGTTAATGAAGTGTTTGATCATCCATGTGAAAAACCATTGTTCACTATTTCAATGTCTGGGTTGTATATTTGGAATAAAGAACTGACAAAAGATACTTTCAGTGGTTTGTAATCTTTCGAAATTATTTGTACTGTAATAGTCTAAATTATTTTAGGGATGTTTAAAAACTAATTTTCTAATTAAGAAAACCTCTAATCTAAGGTTCAATCTAATTTTAATCAAATGCCAACTAAAATTGTAAGACTTAAAATCAAAATTCAAAGAGTTGATTCTTAATGTTAGGTAAAAGAGAAGTTTCAAACTAGTTGATGTATGGAAGGATAACAGTATTTGACTTTTGTGCAAGTAGAAGCTTGAATGTAGCAGTTAAAAGGGTTTTCACATGAGGGAGCACTAATCTTTAGACAAATGCAAAATCTAATGAAGTTTGGTAATAATTGATTCTAAAATAGGTCACTTTCAATGTGGAAACAAAGGACTTGTACGCACCCAAACCGCCAACAAAAAATGGCAAAGGCAAACGAGGCAGAAAGGGAAAACCTCCAAAATCTCCCAAACCACTCGGGGAAGACGAGGAAGTCGGCCTTCAAAAAAGCCTGAAGTTCAACTTCGATGAAGTCAACGATAGCCCGAGGATACATCTGCCCCTGACATACTCGCCGGAAAGCCCCGACAAAGGCCGACACTACCGCTCCAACTCGCCGTTGCCCTCCATTCAGCTGCAGGCCCAGTCTCCCTCCGGTACACAAAAACATCAGGCGGTCCAAGACCTTCCAGCTACCAACACCTTTGTAGGCACTGGAGGAGATGACCACTCCACTGGCTCAGACCAGTACTCTGATTACAGCTACAAGACCAGTCAACCCAAGTACAACAAACAGCACCCCCATCGGCGAGTGACCTTCTCCACCGCCAACCCCGTGCAGGACCTGCAGGATAACTCTCAGCACAGTTACTATGACAGCGGTCTGGAAGAATTCGAGACCCCCAGCAGCAAGTCGTCATCTGGCCCTCGCACGGGACCCTTGACCCTGTCCGAAGAGCACTACGAGCGGACCACTCCAGATGGGAGCATCGGAGAGAGCGAGCACCCTGAAAACGACATTCGCTCGCTGCCCGATGTGATGAATAAAGCTAAACTGTACTCTGGTACAGTTTAGCTTTATTCTTAGTAAAGCAATCCACCTTTTTGGGGGAGTATTTAAAGACTGCATAGGGAAGAATTTGATTTGAAATAGCTTGGTGTTAGTTATTATGTTCTCTGAGTCAGCTAAAAATGCAATGGTGGTTTTGTAAAGAAATAGCTATGATGATGTACATGTCTAAATTGGTGGTTTGTAGCCGAAATTTTGTGATTGTTGTTATTTCAAGTGAATTGTTTACTGTCTATGATGATATTTTTCAATAGGTATCAAAGTCTTGGGTATTTAATGTGGTCTAGTTTTAAGATTGGTTAGTAAATAAAGTCCTAGTTGTTTTGTTTTGGTTCTTACCCCCTTAAGGTTGTATGCCTAGTCTCAGGCTAAGAACCTCTTTAGGTAATGGATTCATAGAAGTGTTTTAAAGTAATGTCATTAGAAAAAGAAAGAGACTAATGATACAATTTAGTTAAAGCTCCCAATAGTTTTGGGCCATAGTTAGTATTCTAGATAAGACTGGTTGGAATGGAGTATATGTACTAGATAATAGTATCATTGACTTCCTCACTGACAGACCACAATATGTGAGACTCCAGGACTGTACGTCTGATGTGGTAGCTTTGCAGCACGGGGGCCCCACAAGGCACAGTGCTCTCTCCACTCCTCTTCTCCCTCTACACATCGGACTTGAAACATAATACAGACACCTGCCACCTCCAGAAGTTCTCCGACGACACCGCTAGCGTTGGACGAGTGACGGACGGGAACGACCTGGAGTACAGGGGAGTCATCACAGCCTTTGTTGACCGGTGTAGGCAAAACCACCTTCTACATCCAACACCAGTAAGACCAAGGAAAATGGTCATGGATTTTCGGAGGAATCCTCAACAGACCACTCAGGTGAACATCCAGGGTACGACATTGAAATCGTGGAGAATTTGAAGTACCTGGGTGTTCACCTCAACCAACAAACTAGATTGGTCCACAAACACAGATGCCCTGTACAAAAGGGGCCAGAGCCGCCTCACCTACTGAGGAGTCTACGGTCCGGTACTTCGGAGTGTGCAGGACATTGCTGAGGACTTTTTACGACACTGTGGTGGCCTCTGCAGTGTTTTATGCAGTGGTTTGTTGGGGATGCGGGAGCACGGAGAGGGACAGGAACAGGCTGAATAAGCTGGTCAGGAGGGCCAGCTCTGTTCTGGGCTGTCCTTTGGACTCTGTGGAGGAAGTGGGAGAGCGGAGGATGCTGACCAGGATGATGTCCATCATGGACAGCACCTCCCACCCCCTGCATGAGTCTACGGAGTCCCCTCCCCAAAGACTGCGGCACCCCTCATTGCAGGAAGGAGCGCTTCCGCAGATCCTTCGTCCCATCCAGGCTCTTTAACAAAAGAATGGCTGTGTTGTGTTAAGACCTACCGTATGCATGCATGTATGTATAATATATGTGCTTATGTATATATGCATGTGTATGTGTGTGTACATGTGTTATGGTACACCCTATGTGTATATGTATTTTCAGCAACACGCTTATGTATATTTATGTATTTATTTATTTATTGACCTACTTCTTCTTACCTATCTATTTATTAAAATGTATTTTGCTGTGTCTGCATTCTCACCCTCTTGCTACTGTCACAACGACATTTCCCGAATATGGGATGAATAAAGTTATCCAATCCCCAATGATTGGACTGCTTTGAGTATGTATTTCTTAAATAGTGGGGTGTGTAGTTTTATGCCTGTGAGGTGGAGATGTAGGAAGTGTTATTTTCCCCCCAGACTAAAGAATATAGAGTCCATGCTCCAAGCTTTTTAACTGTCAGTCATCTAAAAACCACTATAGTTGGAGGGGATGCTATGGTGAGCTTTGGTTTGGGTGGTGCCAATAAAAGATGGTCATTGAGAGAAGCCTAGCTTTGGCTAAGGGATCCCTCAATGAGGCCGTATTTCCTGAGTTGCGTGTGGTGGTGCTGCTTCCATTGATTATTGGTGGTAGTTAAATTAATTAGTATAGGCAAATGAGTGGTTCAAAGTAATTGTGATTAAAAGTAGTGGTGGGTATAATGGGTGAGATTGAATATGTAACAAGTGCAGCAGTGGAAAATGTCTTGTGCAAACTGTCCATGGTGGCTGATCCTTTCCTTAGTTTTGTGTAGTACAGGTTAGTGTTATTAGTGGGTGTTGGGGAATCATACTACCCAGTTTGGAGCAACCAGTAGTGAGGATTGTTCATGGTTGGAGTGGTAGGGAATATGTGAGTGGGCCATGTTTATTGTAAGGGTTGTTCATGGCTTACCCCACAGTAAGCCCCACTGCACCCTTCACCCAAAGTGAGCCCTCTCCAAACCTGTCCTTCATCCTACAAAAGGCCGCCCACCACCCCCAACCCCCAAGATTCAAGAGGAGAGACGGCAGACAGAAGACGACAACAGAGAAAGTGGCAGGAGGAATAGAAATAAATAATAATAGCTTGACTACTTTTTGTGAAATTCTTCCTAGTGTGCTTTACAACACCAGAAGTTGAATTATGTTTCAAGTCCCTATCATGGAATCCACCCTACCATCCATCCTTAGTTTTTAAGGCTGGGACGACACCTTAAGTGCATCTGTACATGGACTATCCCATAAGTTAGTGGGGTGCCAGTATTTCCCCCTAGCCCTTCATGGAATATCTTGAACACCATGCCCCCTGTCCATTTCCCCTTGGAGGATATTTCCCTGACCACCAATAACATGATTATTCCCAAGCACTCGACATTTAGAAATCAAATACAATCTTTATTTGTATACACATTCACATTTACAAAACATACCCAAATAGATTACAAGACAATATGGCTGTTCAAGGGTCATACATCCTATTTAGTCCAGAACCCTTTGGATTGGAGGTGAACACAACTTGCACATGCACCTTTTGAACAATCCCATAAAGCTTGACAATTGACAATTGTGATACAAAACCATGCACTCTGACAATAGCTACCTACAATAACCCCTAGGGGCCCCCCTTAGTCCCTTAAGCATTTGTGTGACCACAACAATCATGAAGATCTTGAACATCCCCCACCCCTTTTCCCCCCTAAGTAACATACATCCTTGGAGATTATTTCCTTACCCACACATGGGATCAACCATCCTAATTTAAACCAAGTGATCAGCATGTGACCATGCTGGGCAAACATCATAAAACCCCTTATTCGTCCCATATTTGTACATGACCCCCATCCCATACACCATTAACCTAGTAGACTACAAGTGATTGATAATGAGCATTGTCTTCAACATCCCCTTAACCACTAATTTAGTGCCATATTTTTTCCTGTACATGCCCAACATGAGTTGCCCATACCCAACCACTGTCCCCCAGTATAAAGATTTCAACCCTAGTAGTTATTTAAATGGCCTCTTAAGCCATTTGTGTGACCACAATACCTGAAGGTGGACCCATACATCCTTGGACCCCAACATAACATTGATAAAATCAAGCACTGGAAATTGGAAGCAAATACAATCTTTATTGGTATATACACATTGCACATTTACAAACATAACCCCTATACCAAGACATATGATAGGATTTTATGACTTCAAACAGCCATAGTACTGGGGTCTCACAATTCCCATAAACCAACATGTTAATAATAAACAGAAGCCACCATGCTTTCCCTTTAGAAAAATCTATTGGAAATAATGACTACTTAGGAATAGAAATGATTACTAAAAGACTATTTGGCCTTCATTCTGGGTGTGACATGCTACAGTGTTTTGGTAGTTACAAACAAGTTTGGATTGAATGGTCGATTGTTGGATCCTTGGATCCACATGGCAAGTGTTAAAGAAGCTGGGTATTCAATTAATTGATGTCTTAGCAAATGATTGAGGCATGGGACGTGTGTTAAATCATTACAGTAAAAGTTGGATTGAACTAACAACAACATCTCACTGTTCGGATTATTTCCCCGTGTGTCAAGATCGAATGCAGGGTGGAACAGGTGCTTTGGTTACTTCAAGTTAACTATACAAAACCGTTGCCAAAACTAAGAGCTCAGAAAATAAGAACAAGCCTGGAGCAAAGACGATTTGAATGAAAGGCTATTTATTTATTTCAGCACAGAGAAAGTCATACAACATATTCAACCAATTGACCATTTTGATACAAAACAGAATGCACATCTCCACATTTTCTCAAGAGAAATTCAACCTCTTTACTCTGACGATTACTTTTAACATCTATGTTGAAGTGTTTTCTAAAACAGCAATGGCCGACTCCACTCCTCAATGCACATTTGTCCCAAATAAACATCATTGAAATTCATCTAAAACAAAAGACCAAAGTCTGCTTGTCACTTCTATTTTTCATTTATTTATTGAAGTGATCAACCATTAACACCTGAACATAATTAAAGCTTGCCTCAGGACTCGAACCCTCTCTCTCTGGGTGAGGACACACTCAGTTTAACCACTAGGCCATCTGACTCTTGCAGTTTGTCCACTCACTGCTCATACTTGGGCTCTCCTTCTTGACCTGTAAACACAAAAAAAAATTCCATTTCATTAGAATCACATCAACAATCAGTATTGCTCACACATACATATTTGCTATTTAGAATGAAAAAGACTTTACCACTATTTCGATGTTTCCAAATAGATATCTACACAGTGTTACTAACAATGGGGGTCAATTCTTTTCAAGACACTCTTACCATACTTATAGTTTAAAGAGAAAATATATGGATTAGTCTACATGGACTTTTGGGGAAACAATAGACTTTGCACTTTAGGAAATAATGCTAATTGAACTCTTTCCAAAACTATACATGAAGACCAAGTATAGTACGGTTGTTTTTTCTTAACAAATGACCCTGTACAGTAAGGCTTTTCTTTGTTAAAACATTGAGCATATATAGCAAGGCGTAATTTATTTTATTGACCGATGCCCATGTATAGTACAAGAATGTCTATCACCATTTAGGAAAAAAAGACTACGTGTAGTAAGACTTCTTTTTCTTAAACAATCACTATGTATAGCAAGGCTTTTTGGCTTTCAAAATGACCAAATGTACATCTGTTTATACATGGTCATTTTCACAAGAGAACAAGCCTTGCTATACACAGTTATTGTTTAAGGGAAAAAACGCCTTACCACACTTAGTCTTTTTTTTCCTAAATGGTGATAGACATTCTTGTACTATACATGGGCATCGGTCAATAAAATAAATTACGCCTTGCTATAAATGCTCAATGTTTTAACAAAGAAAAGCCTTACTGTACAGGGTCTATTTTAAGAAAATACTACCTTACTATACATGGACAATTTTTAAGACTAAAGACTTGGCTAGGGTTGCTCATTTTGGAGTTACAATACATACTTTAGTGCTCTCTCTTAAAAAAAGGGAAACTAGGATAATACTTCTTTTCTTTAAACATTATCACGGGTAAAAAGGCTTTCTTTAAATAAGTGACCATGTATACAATGACTTTTTTCCCTTCATAAAACTAACAAGTACACACATGTATCAATAGTCACTTTGTTAAGACAAATGCCTTACTACACATGGTCACTTCATTTTAAAGAAAGCCTTTGTATACAGTCAATTTTTTAGCACTAATTGCTTACTCTATGCTTAGTCCATTTTGTATTTTAACAATTATCTAGTAAGCATTTTTTCTTTACAAATCATGACCATAGATAAGTAAGGCTTCAGAGTTTGCTTACAAATGACCATGTATAGCAAGGCTCTTTTTCTTAATACAATGATCTTGTTAGACACTTAATCATTTCTTAAGAAAACAAACCTCACTATACATGGTCGTTTTGGAAGAAACAAAGCCTTACTACACTTGGTCATTATTTGAAGACAAAAACACCTCAATACACCAGTTGTTTGGAAGAAACGTTGCCTACTCGTTACCAATCTACTACATTCTGACATTTTAGAATTGAATACTACACCTACATCAATACAAATTATGTACGTACTTTGACAACAGGACGCTGAGTGGAACGACATCCCAATGCGATGATTCTTGCTTCAGGAAACGGCTGCTTCGGCGCACCATCTGACTGCTTGACCTACAACAAGAGAAGAACATTTCATTATCACATCAACAAACTGCAATGATCACATATACTTACAATTGCTATTTCGATTGAAAAAGACTTTACCACTATTTTGATGTTTCCAAATAAACCACTACGCTGTGTTACTAATACTAATGGGGATATCTAAACAGTAGCAGTGAGAACCTTACTTGACATGGTCATTTCTTTAAAATAAACTAATCTTACTATACTTATTTGGGGTATGCAAGAAAGACTGAGTATACATTTAAATCACATACCTTACTATACTTGGTACTTTAGGAACAAAAAGGCGGATTGAACTCTTCTTTCTTCTAAAAAATATATAAAGAACAAGCATAGTAAGGTTTTTCTTTCTCAAAATACAACATGTATAGCTGGCTTTTTTTGGCTTACAAATGACCATGTATAGTACAAGAATGTCTATCACCATTTCAGAAAAATAGACTAAGTGTGGTAAGGCTTTCTTTACCTTAAATAATAACTGTGTATAGCAACACTTTTTGCTTTCAAAATGACCAAGTGTACATCTGTGTATACACGGCCATTTTCCTAAGACAACAAGCATCATTATACATAGTCATTTTGATAACTAAAATTGCCTTACTGCACTTAGTCTTTTTCTTAAACGGTGATACACTTACTATACATGCTCATCTGTAAGCAAAAACAAATACTCTTGCCATACATGGTCATTTCTTTAAGAAAATACAACCTTACTATACGTAGACTCTTTTTCCGACTAATGACTTGCTATGGTTCCTAATTTTGGGGTTACAATAGATACTTAGTGCTCTCTCTTAAAAACAAACCGCAACTATAGTAAAACATTTTCATTAAAAATGATCTTGTATAAAAAGGCTGCGTTTAACACACTCACCATGTATAGAATGGCTTTTTGTTTTCATACAACTACAATGGATACATAGTCGTTTTTTTACACAAAAGCCATACTACACATGGTCACTTTTTTTAACAAAGCCTTTGTATACATAGTCCATTTGTAAAAGAACATTCTTACCATACTTAATCAATGTTTTAACATAAACTACCTAGTACTACTTTTTTCCATAAACAAAACGACCACGTATAGTAAGGCTTTGGTCTATAAATTAATAACCACAGATCATACTGACTTTTCTCTTACAAATGACCATGTATAGAAAGGCTATTTTTGTTCATACAATGACCTTGTATACACACATTGACACTTCAGCATTTCTTAGGAAACAAGCGTAACTATAGACTTACTCATTTTTGAACACTAAAACCTTACTATACATGGTCGTTGTGGAAGAATCAAAGCCTTACTACACTTCATCATTATTTGAAGACAATATCACCTCACTACACTTTGGTCTTTTTTAAGAAAAGTTGCCAACTTGATACCAATTACTCCAATCTGAAATTTTAGAATTGAATACTACGCCTACATCAGTAAGAATAATGTACATACTTTGCCACCAGGACGCTGAGTGGAACGACATACAGATGCGACAATTCTTGCTCCGGGAAACAGCTCCTTCGGCGCAACATCTGACTGCTTGACCTACAACAACATAAGAACATTTCATTATCACATCAACAGACTGTATTGATCACATTTACTTACCATTGCTATTTAGATTTATAAACACTTCACCACTATTTTGATGTTTCCGAATTAACATCGACACTGGATTACTAATAATGATGATATCAACACATTAGTAGTGAGAACCTTAATTGACATGCTCATTTCTTTTAAATACATATATTACTATACTTATTTGGTTCATGCAAAAAACACTGACAATACATGGACATTTAAACAAATGACCTTACTACACTTTGTACTTTAGCAAATCAAATGCTGATTGAACTCCTTCTAAAAAATATATAAAGAACAAGTATAGTACGGTTGTTTTCTCTTAAAAATGACCATGTATAGCAAGGCAATTCTTTTACTTACCGATGACCGATAGTAAGTCTATCACCATTTAGGAAAAAAAGACTAAGTGTGGTAAGTCTTTACTTTTCTTACAGAATAACTATGTATAGCAAGGCTTTTTGCCTTCTATTGCTTTCTACATGACCAAGTGTACATCTGTGTCAACATGGTCATTTTCCTAAGATAACAAGCCTTATTATACATAATCATTTTTAGAACTAATAGCCTCACTGCACTTATTCTTTTTTTTTTTCTACAGTGACAGCCTTACATGGTCATCTGTAAGCAAAAAAAAAACCCTTGCTATACATGGTCTATTTAAGCAAAAAAAACCATACTATACATTGACAATTTTTAAGACGAGAGATGGTTGCTAATTTTGGGGTTACAATCGATACTTAGTGCTCTCTTAAAAACAAAGAGCAACTATAGTAAAGCATTTTCCTTTCTAAATGATCATTTACTTAAAAGCCTATCTTTGAAAGAGTCACCATGTATAGAATGGCTCTTTGTCTTCATACAACTCAAATGTATACATTGTCAATTTTTAAGACAAAAGCCATACTACACATGGTCACTTTTTTTTATTAAGCATTTGTCCATTTGGAAGAGGACATTCTTACCATACTTAATCGATTTGTTAATATAAACTATCGAGTACAGATTTTTTCCATAAACATAACGACCACGTAGAGTAAGGCTTTTGCCTATAAATAAATGACCACATATCGTACTGACTTTGCTCTTACAAATGACCACATATAGAAAGGCTCTTTCTCTTAATACAATGACCTTGTACACACACACCATCATTTCTTAGGAAAACAAGCCTTACTATAGACTTAGTCGTTTTTTTAAGACAAAAACCTTACGATACATGGTCATTTTGGAAGAAACAAAGCCTTACTACACTTAATCCTTATTTGAAGACAATATCACCTCAGTACACTTTAGTCTTTTTTAAGAAGAGTTGCCTACTTGATACCAATTACTCAAATCTGAAATTTTAGGGTTGAATACTACGCCATTTAGACTCAATCATAATAATGTACATACTTTGACAACAGGACGCTGAGTGGCACCACATCCAGATGCGACGATTCTTGCTCCGGGAAACGACACCATCAAACTACTTGGCCTACGACAACATAAGAACATTTCATTATTGTACTAGCAACCATTACCCTACCTCCAACCCACCCTATCAGAATGTGTGGGATGTCTCCAGATTTCCAGTGTACTTAACAAAGCAGTGTATGGATAGGTATCATGTTAACTGTAGCACTTGACACCTGGGTGAAGGTAAATGCTATTTATGATTTTGATTACCGAAGCTTCATCCACTGGTTTGTATTATGTTAATACATACATTTACTTTTAATGACTAAACTCACCACCACCAATGCCACTCTTAAACACCGCAAACGGCACTCGACGTCCGAGCCCCGTCGACGCTGAGATTCAGATTCTAGAAACATACATACATACTTTCTACACTTTTGGGACACACTTCAGATACAAATACAGCTAGGTTCTAGTCATGTGGGGATTGTCAGGAAATTATTAGACTTACATTGACAGCGTGTTGTCTGAAGATCGTGGAGAACATCTACAAGGAACTTGTCATGCATGCCTAGGTAAGAGGAGAACATAGATTATTACACATTGACATCAAAGACCAGCGGAGATTTGACGACCTGGGTTCAAAACTAGGTGTCTCCACTTGTATGGAATACGCATGTTTGCCCCATCCCTGCGTGTGTTTACTCCAGGTACTCCAATTTCAAACCACATTAAAAATACATGCAAAGACTACCCACTTCTACATGGGTTTTCTCGGGGCACTCGTTTCTACCCACATTCAAATTACACCACTTTAAAACTAAAGCAATGTTTCCTTTTGGAGGGAGCAAAATTATCACTTGATTATCACTTACAGTTAGCTCACCATATTCAAAAATTCCCATCCAAGGTCATCCCAATTACTTGGAAGAGAAACTACTTTGACGCACCCAATGATTACATCTAACCAACACACACACCATAATCAAGCGTAATAATTTGAAAAGCCCAGTTTCAAGTCTAATTATACATTTGCTAATATTACTATTGAAAAGAAGTGATTTTCTTACCTTTGCTGTGACTTTATCTGACGAAACACGCAGCCACCAAATGCTAGTTAGAAACCAGGAAAAAAGGATCCCATGTCTACAAAAGATCCAGTTCTGAAAGACAGTCACCATAGCAGTTAGAAGTTATTTGGTTTGGACATTACATGATTATGATTGAAGAACTCACTATTTCAGCATCAGCACTGCTCTGACCACACCCACTTCCACTTTAACTTCTTTCTCCTCCAGAGCTCACAAATGGATTGAACATCTTTCCCTGTGAATGGAAACAACAATTAATTCACAACCCCCATTTCACAAAAAGCCACTTTTGCAAAAATGATCTCTTACTGTGTTTCGGCCTGCTGGGAATCAACGGCACCGGAAAGACCACCACCTTCAAGATGCCGACGGGCGACGTCCCGCTAACTGCCAGCGAGGCCTTAAAGATTTGACCCATGCGTCTCTGGAATTTTCAGATTCCTCTACTCGCCATCTACGCCGGACTCGGTTTGACGCGGACTCCTGTTCAGTATGGGAAGCGAATGAGCCAAGTCATTACGGATAAGTACAGGATAATTTTCAGACCGGCAGAAGGGATTATCTCTCGATACTCAGATTTGGATTGAAACAAACATTTAATTTCACAGAAGCGTGAAGAACCACCTGACTTTATACTACAGTTTGTCTTGACACATTTAAGCTAACGTGTTTGTGAATGGCCCATTCAATTTGGGGTCATGGCACCACAGCCAGTCAAAAAGCCAAGTGGACACATCACATGACCCTGTCAGGTCCAATCAGATTACACTCAAATTCAGTAAAAGTGAAACTTAGGACCATACATTATACACTACAGTAATTCCTCAAATATCACAACTTCTACTTTCACAGCTTCACTACATTATGTTGTTATCAGGAAAACTTTTGGGTGGTTCTTTCAATTTGGTTTGGCAACTTCATACAAATGTGACACTTCATAGAAATTTTTCTTTTCCAATTACGATATCCCGATTTCACTAATTTTCTTTTATGTGGGACATTTTAGGTTGTAAACTGTCAGATTTGAAATCAGCTAGTTGCCAAATTTGAAAACAGGCAGTTTGGGAGTAAATGTACTTTTGTTAAGATCAATAATAAATTTAAAAAGAGGAATCGTTTTTACAAAGGGCCCTCAAATGCAATTATCTTCACATTGAATCTCAAATAACAGTAGAAATTGACATTAGATCTAGAATATACAAAATGGGGTGGGAGCGTAAGTTTTGTTTCATTTCTTTTTGTAACTACGGGCAAAATTAGTTTTTTTCTACTTAATATATTTCAAAGATCAATTATTATTTACACAATGTAACTCCTACTATGTTGAAATGACCTTTTTTAGCATGGGGGGGGAAGCAGCACTAGTTATACTGATTTTGACAACTTTCTTACCGTTTGGAAAACGAATAACGAGCATAAATTCATGTCGTTTCGCACAAAGCAGTAACTGTTGGCTAAACATCTCATTTCTACCGTTAGGCTAAAGCTAACATTAGCCACGATAATAGAGGGATTACTGTATTTCTTCTTCCAACTTCCAAATTATACACTAAATTGACTCATCTGATTTCAAACAATATCCATCACAGAAACCAAATTAGAACTCCAACAAGTACATACCCGTCACTTCTTTACCTTTTCGTAGTACACGACGCAGTACTCCTTATCGTGGGATTTGACTCCAGGAAATTCCACCATCGAATACATCATATTGGTGCTGCGCTTCTCACTCTGCAAAAAAAGCATAGACTTAGCATAATCATCACCACAACCACACCATATTCTAAACTCACCTCATTGATCATCTCCATCTCCCTGAAGGTCAAGCGATCCAGCCTTGACCACGTGTCCCTGCCGATGGGCCTTGGTCAGCTACCTGCATAAGACCATTAACTCAAATTAGCACAGATTGATTCACATATAGCACATAAACACTATCTGAATTTCAAGTCTTTGAGTCTAAATCAACATTGTAACTGTCCCTGCATCCAATGTTTATAGTTATATGTATTTTGTTCCTTTTCTTCTTTTTTTGATTTTACATAATGGCAACCGTATTGTACAATTTGAACCTTACAAATCTATTCTGTACATAAAAGAGGGGTCATGTGACCAATATTTATGTTGCTTCTATTTTGGACACTTGTCATTGTTTGATGCTTACAAGAAATACATAATGCTTTAAATCTAACGAGGAAAACAACATTAGGGGCACCTACAAACATCCAATCACATCAACTACAATTCCAGATTGACACCCAAATTATTAATCTTCCATTTAAGCCTTTTAACTGTAAGATTAATTCTCTATCAATGACTTTACCAAACCAACAGCTCATAAATACATTTGCACCATCAACAGAAAACAATCTATATTTTACAATTTGGCCATATCTAAAAACTAATGGTTCAAAGCTAGTGTCACAACAATTGCATTAGCTTCCCAACACTAAACACTGTAGTAAAACCAAGCAAGCCATTAATACCTCAAATATTATTTTCAACATGGCCACCGAGCTAAAAACACCACCAATAAAAAAAAGGGCACCTGCCACTCTTCCTAACATGATTAACATCCCATTACAACCAGGAAACCAATACATTCAACATCCAAATGTCACCGGGAGCCTAGAAATTGAAGCAATATCTGACCTTGCTATCCAATAACATTAGAGTCACATCAATAAACATTCCTTTTAAATTGGAAAGAAACTATTCAAAAATAGACATCTACACACAGGAAATAGTCCCGATGTGTATATAACGAACACCCAAAATCCTAGCAAAAAGACACAAGTATTACTTTACAATGCTAGATTGAACAAAGTATTCCCCACTTGTCAAAAAAATATTTTTAATCATAATTTATGGCCACATATTAGTCTCATTAAATATTCATAATAATCCACCCACATTTTCTACATCCATAAATACAACCAATGTTTCCACATGTATTTTCCATATCATCAAATATATCCATTGTGTTAAAAAAAAAATAGGATCTTGTTAGATATTCTAGGTATATTCTCACCAACCTATAGCCCAATTGACATTATTCACATATGTTCTTTTACTTTACCATTAAAGTAGGGTATTTGTTACCACACCCATATCTTGAGATACATAGTCTACTCATTACTACACTCTAGTGGTCAAGATAGGTATACGAACCACACCCACTTAGATTCCAAACTAACGCCCACTTTGGACTGCGGGATGGGGACCTTTAAAAGGAGTCTAAACAATAAAGTATTTGTCTTTTCTCTTGCTATTAAACAATATATTCGAGAACTAACCGGGGATCCCATGACTATTTTCCGTGTCTTAATCAAATAAAACTTCTAGGACGAAAATATGGCGTTGTAAATACGACATCGAAAAGAAAATAACGCCAATTATCTCCTAAAATCATTGGATTAATAAATACATTATCACTTTGGAGGTGTGGAAAAAGCTTTTAGTTATATTTTCATGATATATTATATATCCTTAAGCCACATTATGACAACAATCGTCGCACTTACTTCCAACGCGTGCTAAAGGCCTTGTAGGAGGTGCGCACCGGCAAAGCCAGGGGCTTCCCTTCGGCGAACACCTGGCAGGTGACGTACAAATCGGAGCAATCCTCTTGGTAGAGACCGGAGAATCGAAGCATGGGGTCTTCCAAGAGCCCTTTGTAACTCTTCTGCTCTCGCTTGCCTTCCAAACTGCCTCTGATTCATAGCAAAACACATTTGCACGCCTTGACAATGCATTCCTTCCAAACAAATAGCATTTCGGCTAATGACAATGACGCAGACGTACAATTCTTTTCAACTAGAAAGACATCTGATCCGTTTGGGATGCATTTGCCCTTCCAAATCAAATCGAACTGGACGCCTAGCGGAATTCATTATTGCCAATGGATTATGACAGGTCATCCGATTGACGCAGCGTCTAATCACAAGATCGGAATGAGTAGTTTCGAAACAATACTTACATCTTAGGATGAACATTGACGTCCAAGTAGCAACTGTAGACGTAGTTGAATTTATCCGTGTCCATTGTCAGCCGTGATGAAGACAATTACTCGACGGGAAAACGCCACATCCGAGCCCGCTAGCGATGCTACCTCGAGTTGTGTCTGTCAAGATGCTCCGGCGTCTCGATGAAGCTAAAGAGGCTTTCTTTTGCAGACATCCGATGTTGTGGGTCGACGATCAGTCGCGATCAACTCCTGCAGTCATCATATTAAAAGCCGATCTGTCACTTGCAATCCTGTTGGTCCGGGAAATTTTTGCGCGCGGCTAACACATAACGCCAAATGCTACATTAGCTTGTGTCAGCCTAAAGTAGTCCACTACCGAAGCCGTTCCGCACGCCGTGCCGTACACCACACGATCGATTCACTCGTGGCTCGATCAAAATGTCTGTCAAGCTAGTACATAGGTAAGTGGGTGGGAATTAGGAGTAGATGCACTGGTGTGCTCTTACGCAGACCCGGTCAGAGGTCACGTCGCCACTTGTCGGCCATATTGCATCGGGGCCGTTTCCTATCTAAAACATAATAATCAACGGAGTTCCAGAGGAGGAGGGGCAAAGTAGGAGGAGGTACTATAAGATTAACATCAACACCAACACTGTCACTCTAAGACTAACACTATAACATCAACACTAACACAGACTATAACACTAACTGGTCCGTAAAGTATGCGGTCAAAAACTTTTTGCCTCTCCACACTGTCCCTGACCCCTAGCTTTTATGAAATACCCATTCAAATTCGGGTCATGCATCCACAGCCAGTCAAAATGCCAAATGTTCACATCACATGACCCTGTCAGGTCAAATCAGAGTACACTCAAATTCAACAGGTAGACTTGGGACCAGACATTATACACTACAGTAATCCCTCAAATATCACTACTTCAACTTACATCACATTTTTTTCTGGTGGAAATTTTTGGTGGTTCATTTCATTTTAGTTTGGCAACTTCAAATTTATGTGAATCACCACACTTATACTCACTAGATGAAGCCACTCCCCTCTCCTCAACTTGCTACTAGGACTCAGCACTGAAATCAAATAACAAAAACATATAACAATTTGTTTGGCTTTTATTATTGGTACTTTTGTTTTTCTTTTTTCTTTTCTAATTGGGGTGACCCTACTACACAGGTTTTTCTTTATCACAGCCACATCTAATCTAAATTAACCGCGATAATCGAGGGATTACTGTATTTCTTCTTCCGCCTTCCAAATTATACACTGAATTTACTCATCTGATTTCAATCAATATCTATCCCAGGAACCTAACTATTACTCCAACAAGTACATACCGGTCACTTCTTTACCTTTTCGTAGTAGACGACGCAGTACTCCTTATCGTGGGATTTGACTCCAGGAAATTCCACCATCGAATACATGAAATTGGAGGTCCGCTTCTTTCTCACCCTGCAAAAAAACCAAACACTTAGCACAATCATCACCACAATCACACCATGTCCAAAACTCACCTCATTGATCATCTTGATCTCCCTGAAGGTCAAGCAATCCAACCAATCCACCTTGACCAGACCAGGTCAGATGGTATGTCGCCACTTGTCGGCCATATTGCATCAGAGCCATTTCCTATCTAGAACATAATAATCAACGGAAATCCATTTGAAACTTTTTCTAACCATTTGCTAACTCACAAGGCAAACAAAATACCTTCAACACATTGACTACACCGAAAGGAAACATAAACACCACTATTTCAGAGTCTATTAGGTTTAATACTACACATGGAAAACTTAACACATTTTAATGCCTACAAGCAACATATTTCCATTCAAAACATATTTGTTTCTACAGCACACTGTCTCCTTGCTTCTAAATAATACATCTTACATTTGTATAAATGCAATCACAATACAAAACTTTTTTTTTAATAAAATGCATGTCAGGGAAGCCCTCCTAACAAATAGGAGATATAACATGCTTATCGGGAATAGTGTGCAAACGAATTTTTGTTTCTAATGATTTTTAATCAAGTGTGGAGGTGCGTCAGTCCTGATCAAATCTGGATCCTGTTGCTCCCCGTGAACTGCGACTCGTAAGACGCCAAAGCCGGGTTGGTGGGCAGGATCTTGATGGCCAGGTCCCAGCTGAAGGTGTCCACTTCCACGGTCTCGGCACCGGACCACACCGTCGCCTTGGACTCGTCCTGAAGCACCACGGGGGGCTCGGCGGGCTCCCGGGCGGTGACGAATTCAAAGTGCAGGCGCCAGCGCAAGGTCGCTGCAACAAGACATCTCGTCAGAAACAGAGCCGCTGACATGACACGACGGCGGACTCACCCACGTCCGTCCCGAATCCCGGCGTGACGTTGAGGGGAACCGGGATGGAGAAGTGACTGGACGCGGTGTGCAGGCACGATTCCATTTGACGTCCGTGTCCCGTCACGGCGGGAGGCTGGCCGGGACGCCGCCGGTACTCCCGCGCAATCTCCTCTTCGCTCTGGAGGCTCACGGAATACTGCCGACGACAAAGACCGTACGCGCGGGTGGCCATTTTGGGGCGGCGACTGCACACGCGAGTTCTGAAAAGTACCTGCAGGCAGGGAATGTCGCCGTCGGAAAAATTGAACGTGCCGACGATATCTTCCCCGAGTCTGTAGAGCGTCTTGAAAATGCAGAACTTTGCCACTTTCCCCCGCACGTTGGTGATGTTGTACACGTCTGGAGGATTTCCCGTTTAGACATCCAGGTCGGTCGTTTGCGGCGAAGGGCGAGAACTTACGGGGACAGCGTCTGGACGTGGAGACGGTGAGCATGTCCAGCGCCCTCTCCAGATTCAGCGCGTCCCGCCGGCTCGCTTCTTCTTCCTCCAGGAACGGATTTGAGGGGGAGACTTCCTCGTCCTGGGGGAAGAAGGGTTCCGGCGTACCTGGACGGGATGACAACGTAGACCGGGTGGATTAGGAACGGTACTCGGTCGTTTGGTCGCCGGTCTTTTGGTCGCCAAGAAGGTTATTGATAATTACCATTTAAATCGTTGCTCAAATTCCCTAAATACAAACTGCTAATTATTATTTAGTCATACTTAATGCCCTATTAATTATTAGGCTAAAGAAAAGCTCCTAATTTCCCATCCTTTTATTGTTTTTTGTTGGAGAACTTGTTAAGACCCTGACTGAACTGACGTCGCTTCTTAAAGGGACAGCGCATGTACATACAAACTCTTCTACACTCACACGTCGGCTAAGTGAAACTGCTCATGGCCATTGTTGCCTTTTATTGATGCGTAGACCGTCTTGTTTTACCTTGTTTTGTCGCCGGACTTTTGGTCGCCCGTTGTTTGAGTCCAGGCGACCAAAAGACCGGCCACCAAACAACCGCTACCGTTTTCCTCCAGGTGGGCTTACCCTGCAGAACCAAAACTCGAAAAGGAACTCTGAGGAGCTTGATGGGAGAGTTGACCCTCTGACAGCCAATGGTCAGCTTGTAGACATACTTGACGGACTGGCCGCGGAAACTGGGAGGACCGTCCGCCGGCACTGACTCGCTGTACGAATCTGCGGGGCGGGACGGAAAAAACGTGGGGTCTGGAAAGACCCACCAGGGTGAGCCACGTACAGGTTTTACTCTCTCCGGGATCCAGGCGCAGATCGCAGAAGAGAATTTTGGGCGGCGTGTCCAGAACGCATTGGCCTCGCTCGCCTGGTGAAGACGCAGCGCGTTAGCCTCGACGATCGAGATGGGCGTCGACGTGTCGACCGGCCTACCTCGGTTGGGGATGAGGACCGTGTCGCTGCCCGCCTGGACGTCCTGCTTGTTGACCCGGCTCGGTAGATTCACTTTGCTCTCGCTGGCGTGGAACTGACAGTGGATCTGGGCGCTGGCCCACGCCAACATCTCACTGAGACAAAGTGGGACGAAAACCAAGGTTGTAGCACGACGTTTTCTTAAGCATACTTGCATTCCTAAATACCTGGTGGCCGATGTGGAGAGATGCGACATCGGATTTCGGAAAGTGACCAGGCATTCCATCAGCTCGCCGGCCAGAAACACGGGTCCTCGGGCAATGGAAGCCACCACCTCGATCATCTGCACGTAAAACCAATCCACACGGATGATAAAAAAGGAGCAAACACGTACGCAGAAATTCCACGAGTACAAACCTTGGAAATCGGCGTCCCTTCTCAATTTAAGCCGACACAATGTTCATCCCGATCCCGCATCGTTAGCTTCTTTGCTAACAGTCTGTAAACAAAACACATTCGCGAAAGCCACGACACCAAATGAAGCGAGAGAAACCTGCGTAAACCATAACAATACATACAATGCACGCCGCTACTTTTTAAAAAAGAACTTACCCCACGCTGCAACGTGTAGATGGTCCAAAAGTATTACAATAGAGGAAAAAACAACATGGTTGGTGAAATAACGCTACTTTTAGGGTTCGGCCATCTTTTTTCCAATATGACGTCACTTACCTATATCCTGTTTCCGGGGGCTGATCATCCTATCGCCGCCGCCGCCATCTTTTGTGGGGCAAAACGTCACAATCGGGGAAGCTGGGAAATGTGGTTACCGTTCCAAAATTACATGGAATTGTCACATTGTTTTATGGCATTAGTTATTATTCAGATGTTTTGGGTGATAAATTAAAATATGGATAACAAACAGGTATGACAGTTCGAGAAATGTGATTCTTTAGAAGGATTTATTAATTATAATTAATGAAATCCATTGTTGATTTGGTTCACATTATTCTACAATACATTAATAAACAGTTGTGTGTACTTGTCAAAACAAAACAGAAGCGGACCAGGAAAAACCAGCCGGCTGCGCAAAGGCCGCCTCCGCGTGCCAACCAAGCAGCTGGGCGACATTTTTGTTCTTTGTGAATATATGCATTAACGACGCGCCCGCTCGGAGCTGCCGGTTGGCCTTTGGAGTTGATCCGGCTTCCACGGCCCGTGGCATTGATGGGCGTATGCTTGCCCGTCACCTACTGAATACATTCCAAACGAGGCCCGTGGTCACCTTCTATGCAAATACGCCGGCACATCAAACATTCGCCGCTTTCGGAGAGCGCTATTTTGATCTCGTGACGGATATGCAAATAAAACCGCCGTCAAAATTCTCACATCGATTAGACGACTGTCGGAAATTCCCCGGTCTTGAAAGTGGAAAGTTGACAGGACTCAATGAGCTCTAAAATAACATTTGTTATTCCTCTATCCAAATGACATCGGTTAATCTCTAGTAGATGGCAAATCTATTAAAACAAGGAGGGATGGCAGCCATTTGACAGGCCATAATTGCAGAGTTCAATTGTCATAAAGGGTAAATTGCAGATGAAAAACAGACTGTAATGACTACAGCAGTTAAAACTAACAAAAAAAAGAAAAGTGCATAACACAGATTACAATAAGAAAAAACTCAGATTACACAATTATTAGGACACGCCTCTTACCCAAGACATGCCCCTCAAAAAATTAAAGACGTTTTCCATCAAACATCCTCAAATGGAATCAGAGCCATTGAAAATAATCCTAAAATCATCTTTACATTGAGTTGAAATCCCAAATAAATGATTTTATGTTTTGGCCTAAACCAAACGTCTTGACCAAAAGTCCAAATTTGTATGAAAACCGGCATCTTAAAAGCCTACAACCACGGCTGAGCAATCAACAGCACGCCCGTCTCGGCATAGATTATGGATTAATCCCAAAACGCACCGCAACACGCGCGCAAACACACGTATCGTATTTGCCCAGCCGCTTCGCCGCGGCGGCTGCTAATCGTACGCAAACAGACCGGGGCGAGAGAGGGAGTGTGGGGGGCTTATTTCTCTCTGTGCTTCATCACACGAGAGAAGTTTTTCAATAAACCCACGTGAGTGGCGCTTGGCCCCCAGCCACCTCAGGATTTTTGGCTTGTCAATCGTTTGCAGGTGAGGGCCTCCGGTTCCGGTCAGTGCACGGCTTTGGCGCTCGAACCGAGAATCGGACATTCCCTGGTGTCAAGGGGGGGCCTCATTGTAGTTTTAAGATGATTTATGACTATATTTGTCATCTTATTCTTCTTAGCATCCCTAACAAAAAGGGTGCGCCCATGTTAGTCTGCATTTTTTAAATCAATCTATCTCTTTTTTTAATACTGAATAAGAGGCAATAATATCGTCAATAGTGCCATGGATCATCTTCAGATGTTGTTTTTCAGGAAACATTTATTATTTAGCATTGAGCTACTGTGCCGTCCAAAGTGGAAGATCATCTAGTGTAAGTTTTATTACACATCAACAACCATAGCGGAATCAAGTGTGTGGAAAATTTTGAGGTTGTCGTTTTTAGGAATCGGCTCAGTTAAAAAAAAATGGACACATATTTAAAAATAGGTTGTTATAGGTCTAAAATAGGTCAAACGTTGGTTCAATCGAATTTTTAACATTTTTTTCTTCACTATTTGGATAGTCAAATGACAATATCATATGAATATCATGTCAAACGACCCCTTACCTTTCTATCGTGTCTGTAAATCCCTTGTCGAACACTAGATGGCAGCAGACAACAGCACGTTTTTATCCACCGACCCCGGCAGGTTGCGGGGGGCGCACCTATTTGGACTTTCCACGCTTTTTGGTGTCTCTAAAAGAGGATAAAACAATGACAAGTAAAGAAATCATTCTTCCAGGGAGGGGGGCTTATCTATCACAGCACATTTACGCACTCCGCTTCTATATAGGTTAATTAAAAAACAATGGCGGCGGATACAATCCGTCCTGGCATCCGTCCTGGTTCTGTTTAAGCCTCCTCTCGGCCCACCGGGCCGGGCTGAGCCTTTCCACGACCAGATGATATTGCGCCCCCCACCCTCTCTCTCCCGTCCGTCCCAGCTGAACACATAAATCATCCGCCGGGGACTTTGGCTCAGACCCCCAATTCCGCCAACAATGGCGTTTGTCCGCAGATACCGAAAGGAATCGCTGGATTGTCTTCAAAGCCAAAGCAAACAAACAAGCCCAAGCCAGAAAGAAAAAAAAACACACACACACATACACTTATCTCGGGGCATATAGAGCAGATTTGGAACAAATCAATTAAGGTGCCATGCCGCATCCCACATGCTGATTTTGTAGAACGCCGCTTTTCTTTTATGTGTGGTCTGAGCTGCCAGATAAGACGCGAGCAGGGGGAGGAGCCTCGTTACGTAAACCGGAAAAAAGTCAAAGTTCAACCGAAGAGGATTCGCCGTCAGTTGCAGCGAAATTTAACACTACAAATACTATTCTGGACAAGTTACACAAGGATGCTCCATCATCTCTATTGACTAATATAGCCGTTATTGCAATTACAGTAGTGTTTCACCCATACCCAATCCCAGTGGCGGTCCGTGCATTTTCTCGTAGCGCCTTCAACGGGTACAATCCACTTCCTAGCAGCATTTAGTGATTAAATACAAACACTGGAGCTTTTCAGATATCAGAACCGGGCCCACAATTGAAATATTATTTAGGAATATAGCCATGTTTTACTCACCAAATATCCTTTTTAACTGTACACAATATCCATCCTCCTCTCTTTCTTCCTTCTTTTCTATCACCATCGAAGCTAATGCTGAAAGTCGAGCCTGTCCTATCGTATTTTTGGCATAGTCGATCTTGAAAATGGCTTTAAATCAACACAACAATATATTTGCTTGTGCAGCTCGCTCCAGATACAGTTTGGTAGCTCTGGCTAATCACTAGCCAATCATAGTTGCTGAAAGCAATGACGTATCCCTACGCCTGCGACGAGGTATTGTGGTGTTGCCAACTCGAAATCTGATTGGTTAAAGCAACAGTCTTAGCGACGCTTGTTTAACGCAGCAGAGCCTGCAGCACTGATTGTGAAGGCCTTGAGGCAGATTTCTGACCCTGGCAACAAATAATGGCAGAAATGGGATTGGTTAAATGCTTCAATATGAAAACACACATCTGGAAGCAGTGCTACCAGGGGGAACAGCAATGAAAGGAAGCTAACAGACCATTTGGAATTATTTCATAAGTATTGATGGACACAATAAAATATATGATTCAGATATTTCTTAGGCCAGCAGAGAAGCCCTTGAAGGCCCTGACGGCCCGCCACTGCCCAATCCGGAAATGGTTAGCACGGACCGCTAACAAATTATCGCACAATATACACTCTTCCACCTTCAAGTCGACCCAGCCAAGATGGCCGCCACATACACAAACTTCCCCCTACCTAAAAAGATGGAAGCACCCAATTTCAATACATTCATCCAAAATAAATGCTCCAACATAGTCCCTGATGGATTTAAATTTTTATTCCATGGGCCAAAACCTCCATTACCCCGTGACGTCACATTTCTGCGCACAAACAACCTACGAGCATCCTTACTTTTCCAACAAAATCTTCCATCCCACATCGATACTTTTGGATACTTTTGACAACCTTAGTACAAATCAGCAAAAAATAACAGCCATCCACTCGATGCAATTTCCATACAAAGTGTTTTGCAAGCACAAAAAACATACAAAACCAATAGAGCCACATGGGGTGGGGGGTGCCGGAGACATCCATCTTGAAGCAATCAATGAATGGACTTCCATTTGCATTCGGTCACTCAGCTGGCTACTGATCTTACAATTTGTCTTGAGCTCATTGATTTCCTTTGCGCAAATAAAGTGCAATGGAAATCAAAGATAATTAAGATGTGAATAAAGGCTGCTGGCCAGCGAGCGTGAGTCAGCCCGAGCCAAAGTACCGATATTAAAGACTAAAAGCCGGATGGATTTTAGTCACGTTTAAACAACGAACCATGAATTCATTAAGAACGTAACGTGATTAATGGTCGGATGGAAAATACCTTGGGTGTGGACGTTGGGTTATTCGCCATTCATCTGCTCATAGCTATAGCAACTCACCTTTTGTTGTTGTTTTTTTTATTCTTCTAAAACGTGTTTGGAGTCTGTAAGATTCATTGGGAAATAAAAGTAATTTGTTAAGACACATTGGGCAAAAATTAAAGACTAACCGTGACATTTTTTGCCAATTTATTTGGAACTCTGCTGTCAAATTGATTTTGTGACAATCTATTACAATATATAATCTAAGGAGTCACGTAGTCACATCATCAGCAATTTTGTTAACCCAAAGGGTCATCATTTCTATCAAAACTGGTCCTGGGTGGTTCTGGTTGGTCCATTTACCCAGGAATTGTGTCTTATTTGTGGGTAGATGTATTATTGACAAATTTGTGTAAAATTAGTCTTCCAGGGAGGTTCTGGGTGGATGTTAGGCAAGAATAAGTGCCCAAATTGGGGTAAATTGCGTCAAAAATAGTGGTTGTCTTGGAACTGGTCTTGGGTGGTTCTGGTTGGTCCATTTACCCTGAAATTTTGTCTCATATGAGGGGAGACGTATATTGACCATTTTGGATAAAATGATCTTCCAAGGATGTTGTGAAGTAAAGTTATGCCACAATCAATGTACCTAATATGGGCACTTTTATGACAACGAGTGCTTGTATTGGAACTGGTCCTGAGCGGTTCTGGTTGGTCCATTTACCCGGAAATTGTGTCTCATTTGTGGGTAGATGTAAAATTCACAATTTTGTGTAAAATTGGTCTTCCAGGGAGGTTCTGGGGGGATGTTAGGCCAGAATAAGTGCCCAAATTGGGGTAAATTGCGTCAAAAATAGTGGTGGTCTTGGAACTTGTCTAGGGGGGTTCTGGTTGGTCCGTTTACCCTGAAATTTTGTCTCATATGAGGGGAGATGTATATTGACCATTCTGTATAAAATGATCTTCCAGGGTGGTTGTGAAGTAAAGTTATGCCACAATCAATGTGCCTAATATGGGCACTTTTATGACAACGAGTGCTTGTATTGGAACTTGTCCTGAGCGGTTCTGGTTGGTCCATTTACCCGGGAATTGTGTCTCATTTGTGGGTAGATGTAAAATTCACAAATTTGTGTAAAATTAGTCTTCCAGGGAGGTTCTGGAGGGATGTTAGGCCAGAAATAGTGCCCAAATTGGGGTAAATTGCGTCAAAAATAATGGTTGCATTGTAACTGGTCCTGGGTGGTTCTGGTTGGTCCATTTACCCTGAAATTTTGTCTCATATGAGGGTAGACGTATATTGACCATTTTGTATAAAATAATCTTCCAAGGATGTTGTGAAGTAAAGTTATGCCACAATCAATGTACCTAATATGGGCACTTTTATGACAACGAGTGCTTGTATTGGAACTGGTCCTGGGTGGTTCTGGTTGGTCCATTTACCCAGGAATTGTGTCTTATTTGTGGGTAGATGTATTATTGACAAATTTGTGTAAAATTAGTCTTCCAGGGAGGTTCTGGAGGGATGTTAGGCCAGAAATAGTGCCCAAATTGGGGTAAATTTCGTTAAAAATAGTGGTTGCATTGGAACTGGTCTTGGGTGGTTCTGTTTGGTCCATTTACCCTGAAATTTTGTCTCATATGAGGGTAGATGTATATTGACCATTTTGTATAAAATAATCTTCCAGGGATGCTGTGAAGTAAAGTTATGCCACAATCAATGTGCCTAATATGGGCACTTTTATGACAACGAGTTCTTGTGTTGGAACTGGTCCTGAGTGGTTCTGGTTGGTCCATTTACCCTGAAATTGTGTCTCATATGAGGGGAGATGGATATTGACCATTTTCTATAAAATAATCTTCCAGGGAGGTTCTGGGTGGATGTTAGGCAAGAATAAGTGCCCAAATTGGGGTAAATTGCGTCAAAAATAGTGGTTGTCTTGGAACTTGTCTTGGGTGGTTCTGGTTGGTCCATTTACCCTGAAATTGTGTGTCATATGAGGGGAGATGTATATTGACCATAATGTATAAAATAATCTTCCAGAGTGGCTGTGAAGTAAAGTTATGCCACAATCAATGTGCCTAATATGGGCACTTTTATGACAACGAGTTCTTGTGTTGGAACTGGTCCTGAGTGGTTCTGGTTGGTCCATTTACCCTGAAATTGTGTCTCATATGAGGGGAGATGTATATTGACCATTTTCTATAAAATAATCTTCCAGGGAGGTTCTGGGTGGATGTTAGGCAAGAATAAGTGCCCAAATTGGGGTAAATTGCGTCAAAAATAGTGGTTGTCTTGGAACTGGTCTTGGGTGGTTCTGGTTGGTCCATTTACCCTGAAATTGTGTCTCATATGAGGGTAGACGTATATTGACCATTTTGTATAAAATAATCTTCCAGGGTGGTCGTGAAGTAAAGTTATGCCACAATCAATGTACCTAATATGGGCACTTTTATGACAACGAGTGCTTGTATTGGAACTGGTCCTGAGCGGTTCTGGTTGGTCCATTTACCCTGAAATTGTGTCTCATATGAGGGGAGATGTATATTGACCCTAATGTATAAAATAATCTTCCAGGGTGGTTGTGAAGTAAAGTTATGCCACAATCAATGTGCCTAATATGGGCACTTTTATGACAACGAGTTCTTGTGTTGGAACTGGTCCTGAGTGGTTCTGGTTGGTCCATTTACCCAGGAATGGTGTCTTATTTGTGGGTAGATGTATAATTCACAATTTTGTGTAAAATTAGTCTTCCAGGGAGGTTCTGGGGGGATGTTAGGCAAGAAATAGTGCCCAAATTGGGGTAAATTGCGTTAAAAATAGTGGTTGTCTTGGAACTGGTCTTGGGTGGTTCTGGTTGGTCCATTTACCCTGAATTTTTGTCTCATATGAGGGTAGATGTATATTGACCATTCTGTATAAAATAATCTTCCAGGGTAGTTGTGAAGTAAAGTTATGCCACAATCAATGTACCTAATATGGGCACTTTTATGACAACGAGTGCTTGTATTGGAACTGGTCCTGAGTGGTTCCGGTTGGTCCATTTACCCAGGAATGGTGTCTTATTTGTGGGTAGATGTATAATTCACAATTTTGTGTAAAATTAGTCTTCCAGGGAGGTTCTGGGGGGATGTTAGGCAAGAAATAGTGCCCAAATTGGGGTAAATTGCGTCAAAAATAGTGGTTGTCTTGGAACTGGTCTTGGGTGGTTCTGGTTGGTCCATTTACCCTGAATTTTTGTCTCATATGAGGGTAGATGTATATTGACCATTCTGTATAAAATAATCTTCCAGGGTAGTTGTGAAGTAAAGTTATGCCACAATCAATGTACCTAATATGGGCACTTTTATGACAACGAGTGCTTGTATTGGAACTGGTCCTGAGTGGTTCTGGTTGGTCCATTTACCCAGGAATGGTGTCTTATTTGTGGGTAGATGTATAATTCACAATTTTGTGTAAAATTAGTCTTCCAGGGAGGTTCTGGGGGGATGTTAGGCAAGAAATAGTGCCCAAATTGGGGTAAATTGCGTTAAAAATAGTGGTTGTCTTGGAACTGGTCTTGGGTGGTTCTGGTTGGTCCATTTACCCTGAATTTTTGTCTCATATGAGGGTAGATGTATATTGACCATTCTGTATAAAATAATCTTCCAGGGTAGTTGTGAAGTAAAGTTATGCCACAATCAATGTACCTAATATGGGCACTTTTATGACAACGAGTGCTTGTATTGGAACTGGTCCTGAGTGGTTCTGGTTGGTCCATTTACCCAGGAATGGTGTCTTATTTGTGGGTAGATGTATAATTCACAATTTTGTTTAAAATTATTCTTCCAGGGAGGTTCTGGGGGGATGTTAGGCAAGAAATAGTGCCCAAATTGGGGTAAATTGCGTTAAAAATAGTGGTTGTCTTGGAACTGGTCTTGGGTGGTTCTGGTTGGTCCATTTACCCTGAATTTTTGTCTCATATGAGGGTAGATGTATATTGACCATTCTGTATAAAATAATCTTCCAGGGTAGTTGTGAAGTAAAGTTATGCCACAATCAATGTACCTAATATGGGCACTTTTATGACAACGAGTGCTTGTATTGGAACTGGTCCTGAGTGGTTCTGGTTGGTCCATTTACCCTGAAATTGTGTCTCATATGAGGGGAGATGTATATTGACCATTTTCTATAAAATAGTCTTCCAGGGAGGTTCTGGGTGGATGTTAGGCAAGAATAAGTGCCCAAATTGGGGTAAATTGCGTCAAAAATAGTGGTTGTCTTGGAACTGGTCTTGGGTGGTTCTGGTTGGTCCATTTACCCTGAAATTTTGTCTCATATGAGGGTAGACGTGTATTGACCATTTTGTATAAAATAATCTTCCAGGGTAGTTGTGAAGTAAAGTTATGCCACAATCAATGTACCTAATATGGGCACTTTTATGACAACGAGTGCTTGTATTGGAACTGGTCCTGAGTGGTTCTGGTTGGTCCATTTACCCAGGAATGGTGTCTTATTTGTGGGTAGATGTATAATTCACAATTTTGTGTAAAATTAGTCTTCCAGGGAGGTTCTGGGGGGATGTTAGGCAAGAAATAGTGCCCAAATTGGGGTAAATTGCGTTAAAAATAGTGGTTGTCTTGGAACTGGTCTTGGGTGGTTCTGGTTGGTCCATTTACCCTGAATTTTTGTCTCATATGAGGGTAGATGTATATTGACCATTCTGTATAAAATAATCTTCCAGGGTAGTTGTGAAGTAAAGTTATGCCACAATCAATGTACCTAATATGGGCACTTTTATGACAACGAGTGCTTGTATTGGAACTGGTCCTGAGTGGTTCTGGTTGGTCCATTTACCCTGAAATTGTGTCTCATATGAGGGGAGATGTATATTGACCATTTTCTATAAAATAGTCTTCCAGGGAGGTTCTGGGTGGATGTTAGGCAAGAATAAGTGCCCAAATTGGGGTAAATTGCGTCAAAAATAGTGGTTGTCTTGGAACTGGTCTTGGGTGGTTCTGGTTGGTCCATTTACCCTGAAATTTTGTCTCATATGAGGGTAGACGTGTATTGACCATTTTGTATAAAATAATCTTCCAGGGTGGTCGTGAAGTAAAGTTATGCCACAATCAATGTACCTAATATGGGCACTTTTATGACAACGAGTGCTTGTATTGGAACTGGTCCTGAGTGGTTCTGGTTGGTCCATTTACCCAGGAATGGTGTCTTATTTGTGGGTAGATGTATAATTCACAATTTTGTGTAAAATTAGTCTTCCAGGGAGGTTCTGGGGGGATGTTAGGCAAGAAATAGTGCCCAAATTGGGGTAAATTGCGTTAAAAATAGTGGTTGTCTTGGAACTGGTCTTGGGTGGTTCTGGTTGGTCCATTTACCCTGAATTTTTGTCTCATATGAGGGTAGATGTATATTGACCATTCTGTATAAAATAATCTTCCAGGGTAGTTGTGAAGTAAAGTTATGCCACAATCAATGTACCTAATATGGGCACTTTTATGACAACGAGTGCTTGTATTGGAACTGGTCCTGAGTGGTTCTGGTTGGTCCATTTACCCAGGAATGGTGTCTTATTTGTGGGTAGATGTATAATTCACAATTTTGTGTAAAATTAGTCTTCCAGGGAGGTTCTGGGGGGATGTTAGGCAAGAAATAGTGCCCAAATTGGGGTAAATTGCGTTAAAAATAGTGGTTGTCTTGGAACTGGTCTTGGGTGGTTCTGGTTGGTCCATTTACCCTGAATTTTTGTCTCATATGAGGGTAGATGTATATTGACCATTCTGTATAAAATAATCTTCCAGGGTAGTTGTGAAGTAAAGTTATGCCACAATCAATGTACCTAATATGGGCACTTTTATGACAACGAGTGCTTGTATTGGAACTGGTCCTGAGTGGTTCCGGTTGGTCCATTTACCCAGGAATGGTGTCTTATTTGTGGGTAGATGTATAATTCACAATTTTGTGTAAAATTAGTCTTCCAGGGAGGTTCTGGGGGGATGTTAGGCAAGAAATAGTGCCCAAATTTGGGTAAATTGCGTCAAAAATAGTGGTGGTCTTGGAACTTGTCTTGGGTGGTTCTGGTTGGTCCATTTACCCTGAAATTTTGTCTCATATGAGGGGAGATGTATATTGACCATTCTGTATAAAATGATCTTCCAGGGTGGTTGTGAAGTAAAGTTATGCCACAATCAATGTGCCTAATATGGGCACTTTTATGACAACGAGTGCTTGTGTTGGAACTGGTCCTGGGTGGTTCTGGTTGGTCCATTTACCCAGAAATTGTGTCTTATTTGTGGGTAGATGTATTATTGACAAATTTGTGTAAAATTAGTCTTCCAGGGAGGTTCTGGAGGGATGTTAGGCCAGAAATAGTGCCCAAATTGGGGTAAATTTCGTTAAAAATAGTGGTTGCATTGGAACTGGTCTTGGGTGGTTCTGGTTGGTCCATTTACCCTGAAATTTTGTCTCATATGAGGGTAGATGTATATTGACCATTTTGTATAAAATGATTTTCCAGGGATGCTGTGAAGTAAAGTTATGCCACAATCAATGTGCCTAATATGGGCACTTTTATGACAACGAGTGCTTGTGTTGGAACTGGTCCTGAGTGGTTCTGGTTGGTCCATTTACCCTGAAATTGTGTCTCATATGAGGGGAGATGTATATTGACCATTTTCTATAAAATAGTCTTCCAGGGAGGTTCTGGGTGGATGTTAGGCAAGAATAAGTGCCCAAATTGGGGTAAATTGCGTCAAAAATAGTGGTTGTCTTGGAACTGGTCTTGGGTGGTTCTGGTTGGTCCATTTACCCTGAAATTTTGTCTCATATGAGGGTAGACGTGTATTGACCATTTTGTATAAAATAATCTTCCAGGGTGGTCGTGAAGTAAAGTTATGCCACAATCAATGTACCTAATATGGGCACTTTTATGACAACGAGTGCTTGTATTGGAACTGGTCCTGAGCGGTTCTGGTTGGTCCATTTACCCAGGAATGGTGTCTCATTTGTGGGTAGATGTATAATTCACCATTTGGTATAAAATTAGTCTTCCAGGGAGGTTCTGGGGGGATGTTAGGCAAGAAATAGTGCCCAAATTGGGGTAACTTGAAGACATTGCCAGCCCTCGTTACCTCAGCAGAGCCAAGAACATCATAGGGGACCCTTACCACCCTGGTCACAATCTGTTCCAGCTGCTGCCCTCTGGCAGACGCTATAGGTCCCACAAAGCACGGACAAATAGGCTTAAGGACAGTTTTTTCCCCACATCCATCAGGAATCTAAACTCGCGCTAACATAACACACATTCCCCTCTGCGGTATATGACCAGATGTTTGGTTGGTGATCTGCCTCCTACTAGCTGACTGAGGAAGGTAAGTGGAAGACAGTGAGAGGTAAGCGCGAGGTAAGCGACCTGTATCCTCAACAGCGGAATGACAAATTACAAGTCCGTAACTTACACTTATTAGGTCTTTTGCCGATTAAACGTAGCTTATGGAGAAGCACCATCAATTTCGTCACACGCAGTTTCTGCGTGTGATGACAAGTAGGCTTTTGTGTTGTGATAATGACAACAGGGCCTATGTCCGATTATTATTATTATTATTATTATTATAAAACAACAAGGCTTTTGTTTACATTCAACTGTCTAAAATGTCTTTTACTGTGTCTGTATTCTCACTTGCTACTGTGAAAATGACATTTCCCGAATACAGGATAAATAAAGTTATCTAATCTAATCTAATCAAATTACCGTAACATTGGGAGAACAATCAATTCCAATGTCAGCCATATTGGTATCAAATCCATTCATTGTCTATTATACTATTTGCATTTACACTAGCATTGATGTTCATTACCGCCAGTTGGAGTTGATTGGCTGTCTTATACCGTTTAATACATTTTAGTTTAAAAAACTGTACTGTCTTGAAACTGAAAAACATTGGATTTTTTTTCCTGTATTGATAGAGTCCAAATTTGGATTGGATTGGATAACTTTATTCATCCCGTAGTTGGGAAATTTCGTTGTCACAGTAGCAAGAGGGTGAGAATAAAGACACAGCAAAAGGCATTTTACACATAAATAGATAGGTAATAAGTAAGTTAATAAATAAATACATGAATAAATATATAAATAAATAAGCGTGTTGCTGAAGAATACATGTATATATACATATACATATATATAGACATACATGTACATACACCTATACATATACATACACAGACTTAACACTCAGCCATTTTTTTGTTAAAGAGCCTGACTAATTTGTAGCATTCATTTGTTGGGAATATTAGTATCAACCATTAATTGGCTATTAGGCATTGAGATATTTCTAGATTCAGCACGATAACCAGCTCGTATTATTAGATTCATATCACGTTGCATACAAAGAACATCCTTGAATCCACGATGACTCCATCTTTCATCAGAAGAGCATTTCGCCAAACGCTAATCACGCCCAACGCGCTAACGGTGAGCTTTTGCCAACCAGACAGATGGAGGATTAATGAGAATAACGAGGGGTCTTTGTTTTAAACGCCACCTTTGAAAAGTCGCAATTTGGCTCCGAATGGAAGACGGCGGGAAGAAAAATGTCCGCCGTTACCGGGCCGGGGACGAAAAACGACTCCGGTTCGGAGAAGCCGCCCGTCGGCGCGAAACGGGTCAGGTGGGACATCTGTCTACGTAATTGGCCGCCGCGGCGAGTCGACCGGAATCGCGCGAGATGAAAGCGCGAAAGACGCCACCACGCGTCCGCGCGCGCTCTTCGCCGCCACGTTTGTTGGCACGCTCGGGTCTGAGAACATATGTCGGGAACTCGGGAGGCTTCAGGCGGGGGGAGGGGGCGCGGGGGGCCCGGCTTTTGAAGTGGAGCGGGGAGCGGGCACGGTGGCGGTCCTCTTCTTGTTCAAAGGCGCGGGAGGAAACGCTCCGGGGAGCGTCCGACATCAAGCGCTGACCCCGCCGCCACTTCCCCGCTACCTTCTGCCGGGCGGGCGGCCGCCGTATGCCGCCCTTCCCGAAGACCGGCGGGCCCGTGCCATCTGTCCGCGCCGCGGATTCCCCGGACGCGCGCGGGGAATCCCGACCACGCCGCCTCGCCGGTGCCCCGCTCTCCCAGAGAGCCCGGTTGCCCTTTCCCCGCCGTAATCCGCCCCGTGTCTGGATCCGGCGCCGCTTCTCGATGGGGTTTCGGTTGAGAGAAAAACGAATCCTAAAGATTCCGGGATGCTCCCGGCCTGCGTTCTTTGCCGGGTTCCCGTTCCGCTAATAGGAAAGCTAACCTAGCGTATGGCGCTTTGATTAGCTTACTCCCTTACGGGTGACGCGGTAACGGGAGCGACGCCGGCTTGGCTATCTTGCTCAAGGACGCAAGCTAGCGGTCAGGTGCCCGTCGCGCGGCCTGCGTATGTCGGGCCCCGGCAGCCGTTTGGACATTTTTAATGAAGAGCCGTCAGGATCTGATCCTCTAATCTCACCGCGGCAGGTTTCCCTCAATGTCATCTGCCAGTGAGCTGCAGCCAGGCGCCCCCATCCCGCCTCTGGCACCATAAGGCCACCCATCTAGCATACATGTGTGTGTGAGTGTGTGTTTCGACTCACCGTTGCTAGGTTACGTGGAGAACCTTTATCCGCGGCCCGAGTTTTGGGTGGCTTCCACAGCTGCATCGGGGGACTGACATGGCGGGGTTCCCAGAACTGGGAAGAGAAAGACACGTTTCAGTAGTAGTCTTTTAAATCCACGTACACCCGAATTTAAAGGGCCCGTAGCATCGAGATGCTAAGATTTTCGACCTAGGAGAGACTTATTGTCACTTATTACCAAAAACTCCCCCAAAACACCTCAAATGAAGATGGAGTGGCTTTTGTGGGGGGTAAGCAGGGCAGGAAAGCACAACGCAATGGGCGGGGAGCCAACCTGTCAAAGCAGCCAGATAAAAATGTACCCATCCACTTTTCATTTGAAAGGGAGCCAAGTTCAACACCGGAGGGGACGCCCATCTTAGGGGGACGTCTCCACTCGCCGACTCTGCGGAAACCGTTCGTTCGTGGCAACGGATCCGGCGGACGCTCGAGAACTAACATTCGAGTCGGCGAGTGAGGTCACTGGACTCTTGAAAAGCTCGCCGCCTATCGGAGGCCCTCAAAGACCCCAACGCGCAGTCTCACGCTCCCCGCGAAGAGCCTTCTTTAACGAGGGGCGGCGAGAGAAAACATGCGTGAGAGGGCGCCCTCAAGGCACGTTATCGCTCAATGGTCCCGTCGGTCGTACGTCCCCTCTTGTTGATTGTGCGCCGTTGATCAACGGCAACAAAGGCGTCATTAGTGAGGCTTTGGTCCCCACCGGGCTCGGGGTAATTATGAATGGGGGGCCCAGTAATAATTCAAGGGCCCATCAGTGCCGCTTGAAAGTGGAGAGAGAGAGCGAGAGAGCAAGAGAGAGAGAGAGAGAGTGAAGTTCACAGATTCGACGATGGGCGGGCCCGCTGGGCCCCATCTGCCTCCGTTTCCCGGCCACCTGCCTGGAGATCTGACCCACGTCCGTCGCCGCCGCGGAGCGCCGTTACGCACGAGAGAAAGAGAGGTACTCCTGAACATATGGCCGTGGCACGTCGCTCTAATGAAGCGTTCGCGGCGCTCGTTAAGAGAATTTGGAACGAGAACAATAACCCACGTGGCGGTTTTGTCTCTTTCGTTCACGTGTCCCAAAAAGTTCCTCTGCTTACGTTTCCCGTCCGCCTTTACGAGTTTCTCCGCGCAAAGATTTGAACTACTCGGCGGACACATTTTGTACTAGACATCCACTCCGCTACAATCCCTATAACTAAACTCAACAGAATGTCTATCATCGAATGCGTCGAGAAAGTTAGGAGTATCAAATCAAAAAGGACTTCTAATTCACAATAATGAGGGACACCTAATCTAAACAAGTCAAAATATGTCCAAAGATTTGGACTGCTCGGCTGACACATTTTGTACTATACATCCATTCTGCTACAATCCCTATAAATAAGCTCGGCAGAATGTGGGCCGAAAAAAGTATCATATCAAAAACGACTTCTAATTTACAATAATGAGGGACACCTAATCTAAATAAGTCAAAATATGTCCAAAGATTTGGACTGCTCAGCTGACACATTTTGTACTATACATCCATTCCACTACAATCCCTATAAATAAATAAACTCGACAGAATGTCTATCATCCAATGCGTCGAGAAAGTTAGGAGTATCTAATCAAAAATTACTTTGAATTCACAATAATGAGGAACGGCGAATCAAAATGAGCAAAAATATGTCCTGCCTTGATCAAATCCGGGAAATACTGTTCACGGAAATACATACAATTCCCGTCATTAGTTTAGCCAAAGTACGACTTAGCACTAGCAACTAGGTGATGCCACCCTCCCACTTGTTTGTTCTTCCTCTGGCCAAGATGCTCCTCCCACCAATGCGTTATTACTGAAAAACACCCAAACCAATTCAAGTGGGAGACCCTCCCACTTCACCGTCTGAGTTCCGCCACCGAATAAACCAAATGAACCCAACCGACCCTTGACGTTGCCGGCATGGGTTATGAAGGAATCCTGGATTTTTTTGGGAGAATGGGCGGGTCAAAAGCGCACCCGAGCCGGGGTCTCGGCTACTTGCTAATGAACTCCCAGGATCCCCCCCACCCGCGGGCGCTCCCGCACGAGCTCGGCAACGATCGCACCTTGAGGGGAGGAGGGCGGGGCGTCCACGGAGGTCGCGGCGGCTGGCGAGACGGAGCGTCCCCGGCGCGCCGGCGCACATGCGCCACCCCCTCCCAGATTGGAGGCAGGTGCGTCGGCAAATCAAGCCTCATTAGCGGCACCTTCTGCCGGCGAATAGCGCCGACAGATGGATGCTCGCCCTCACATGTTACCTCACATCAGATGGCAGTCGGAGGAGGGTGGCTAGGGGCGAGCAGGGGCGCTCGCATCCTCGCAGCTACAACATCCGCCCCCCCCTCTTCCCCGAGCCTCCTCCGTGCCCCGCCGCCTCTCCGCGATGCTCTTTAACCCGAACGCCGCCGCCAGCTACGCGCTACTATCCGGGGGAAGTCTGACACGGGATCCGTTTTTTCCTCGACTCCTGGCCCAGGGAGGCCTGGCGGCGAGA
The DNA here is from genome assembly GCF_051989625.1 of Stigmatopora argus. Classification (NCBI taxonomy): domain Eukaryota; kingdom Metazoa; phylum Chordata; class Actinopteri; order Syngnathiformes; family Syngnathidae; genus Stigmatopora; species Stigmatopora argus. The sequence continues at coordinate 2,244,719 of NC_135406.1, forward strand.
AGTGTGGGTGGTGGGCGGGTGGGGGTCTTCTTCTGGAAAAAAAACACGCGTCGGCATGTAAGCAGTCGGTACACTTCCGAACAATGAGATCGCGGCATGATAGCCGGCAGTCTGAAAGCTAGCAAAGGCGACGAGCCGACGAATCCCAACAAAAGATTCGTTATTACTCGGAGGGGCCGAGACCACATCGGGACGGTCCTTTTCTTTAGGAGAAACTTCTGTCCCGCCTGTCGGGCAATTAAATGGAAACAGACTCGCGTACGGGGCTACGTTTTCTTCTTCTAATTTTTTTTTAGCATCCTTCCTTCCATCCCGGATCCACGCGCCATATGGGGAAAAGTCCGTGTGATGCCAGTTGCGTCTGCCTGTAAACACGGCAAAGGGTTTTTTTCTTTTTTTTCGGTACAAAAAAGGGAGAGAAGCCCCCCTTGTCTCGCTCACTCCCAGGGGCACATGAAAGTGAAGGTTATACTTCCACCCTCCATCGCAGGGAGGGGTGGGCTCCGTTTCATTTTTGCACAAATCATTGTTCCTCTTGCGCTCTTTGCCAGGTTTCAACACAGGAGCCATATGTTCATCTTCCCTTTTACTCCTTCGCAGCTTCAAGGCGAGAACACAACCCTCAACCGCCTCCGGGTTAATACGCCGCCGCCGACACGGACGGGAAACCCGCGTCAGAACGATCTTGGAAATAACAGTAGAAGTAGCGGACAACAAGACCTAACGGGATGTCCGTCGCCGAAAGAGTTAAAGTAGAAAATACTTTCAAAGAAAGGCCCGTTGCGCTTCGAATCTGGAAACGTTTAAGCGCGAGAACACGTGCGGCTAAAATGTACTGTAAATGCTAAGCAGGTGAGGGATTCCAACAATTTAATGACGCGAATTTCTATCATCAATCTTCTGCGGAAAGCAGCTGCGTGCCCCCTCCGGCCCCCCGTCTTTGGTTAAAAAAAAGTGCCCGGTCAGGAAGTTTAGTGGGATTCCGTTCCTTGGAAAAGTCGGCTCGCAAAACAAACAATTATTCCGCCGCGTTTTCGCAGGTGGCCGCGCCGAATTACGGCGCCAGTTTCTATACGACGCCTCATTCATCACGTAATTATATTCGCGGGAAGTAGATGCGCTCCTTATTGGCTGTCACTTGTACTCGTTAGCGTCAACGGCAGGTGGCCGACTTCACGTGCGCGCCGCCGCGCCGACGGCTGGAAGGAAACGGTGTTAATTGACGTGGATTCGCATCGACAGCGTGAGTTCAAAACAATCAAAATTAGAGTGGCGAACCGACACTACGTTATTTTCTGCCATCCCTCCCACGCGGATCTATGGATTTGACCAATATACCCACAAACCGCGTCAAAAACATTGCGATGTTTTCTGTCCGACATGTGCGACTGCTCGAAATTAGCCTAAACTTGACTCCCACTATTTCGGCATTACGTTTACTTTGGTCTTTTTCATTAGAAAGCCAGGCAAATTATAGATTCATGTACAATTTACAAAAGAAGCACCCACCCTCTGCCATTTTGGCTCGTTATCGCCACCTCCCGATTAGCCTAAACTCGACTCCCACTATTTCGGCACCACATTTAGTTTGGTCTTTTTCATTACAAAGCCAGGCAAATTATGGATTCAGGTACAATTTACAAAAGAAGCGCCCGCTCTCGGCCATTTTGTGCCCTTCCCACCACCTCCCGTTGCGCGACTCGAGCGCCGTACGCCGCCGAAACCAGCCACGCGACGGCGAGTTGGCGAAAATATGCGACGAGGTGCGCTAGTCATCCCGTCAAATTCGGCTGGTGGGCCGCCGGGATTGTTTGTGGCTTCTCCGCCTGTCTGCGCCTTATGCAAATTGCCGGGTAAGGGGGGCGTTTGTGCTCCATGGGAAACTGCTGGTGCTAATCCAGCATGTTGAACAGGGGAGGAGAGGCGCACTTTTCAATGCGGCCCCCGCCGAAGCCCCTCTGTCGCCGTGCGTACGCGCACAAACACACAACAGATGAACAGCGTGTTTTCGCCAGCTACGGCGGCGCGGACGGCCGACACCTGTTTCTTTTTGCGCGCCCGTCCCGACGCTTTCATACGGGGACAAATCCCACGATCTTAAGACCCGGCTCGCGCTTTCAGCGCGATAACAAGGAGGCCTCAGTGCGGCGGCATCGCGCCGGCGGCGGCTAATAACGCGACTGAGACTATGAAATTTATGCTAATGCGTGTGGGAATAACACGGCCGTGAGAAGAGCGCTCGCCAGCCCAAACGCAGTCCAGAACTAAGCGGTTCGGGTACGGTTCCGAGACACACGTTGGTCATTGCGACGGTGGCCTGAAGGACGGGAATTGTGTCTTGATGAAAAAATTTGGATATTCGCGCCATGGTTTTCGAGATGCTTCTGTTGAAAAAAGAAGCGGCTCGGGGACGTGATAAAGTAGACTGCAGCGGGTCCAGTTCGACCTCGGCACTAGCAAGTGTGTGTCAGAGAACTGTACAAAAGTGTGTGAACTTTGAGATGCCATAGGGGCAGAGTCAACAAATCACATTTTGGGGGGGGGAATGTGCTATTCTGTTTTAAACCTACATTTTGCTAAAAAAATTACAGTCACTTTTTGCAGCTATCATTTTATTTGCTCTCAAGTCTTTGTTTGAAATGATATTTGATTTGCCTGCGCCATTTTTATCTCGCCTAGAAAACGCATGAGTTAAAAAGTCGAAAATTCAAATGAGCGCTTTGGTTCCGAAATGGGAGTCGTTTTTTTTCTTCTAGCTAGCGTAACTATTCCAAGGCTGTCTTCCATGCTTCGCAACTGTGTTGATGCCGATCGCCAGGCCACAATCCATTTGCAAATAGTAGCTAGCTAGTGTTGATGCCGATCGCGAGGCCACAATCCATTAGGTGTATTGACAAAAAAAACTATATATCCCAACAGTCACTGCGCAGTACTTTATAAAACAGTAGAGTCGGGGGCTGCTTGCCGTAGTTGTCCTATAGACTGATTTATTTTATTTTATCATGATAACAATTTTAGTATTGGTTCATATATAAAGCGACCTGGATTATAAGGCGCCCTGTCTAAAGGCGCTAATAAGTCTTACATTTTCTCCAAAATAAACAGGGCGTCTTATAATCGAGTTCGCTTTATATATGGACCAATACTAATTTGGAGAAAATGTAAGACTTATGTGCGCCTTATAGTCGTGAAAATACAGTAGTTAAAATACAGATACAATTTAAACAATTACAACGTGGATTACGATCATTTTTCGCTATAGTTAAAAACGCGGTCCGCGAAAAGAGATCGGATTCCATAGGCAAAAAAAAAAGATCGGACTCACCAATAAATGCATCCATCGTCGTCATTTCAACTCTCCAAATCACTGACAGATAAAACAAAAGGGAAAAGAAACAATTTGAATGGAGCGTTAAAGTCGGGGCACGCCAGGCCGCGACGTAAGCCGCTACTTAACGAGCCCTAATTGGCGATTTAGACGGACTTTTGCCGTCTCCATCCCATTAGGGAAGATTACTCCATCACAGTCGCTCGTACTTGACGCCGTGACCCTGGCGGACTTTACCTCAGGCGACCCGAGAGCCGCCACCGTTCGGGTATTACGGTCGATTAGCCAGGCCAAATCTGGGAAGGAACCGTATCCGATTAAGTGTGCATCGTTTGGAAAGACAACAAAAACTATCAAATCCAATCGATAAGATATCACAACTCACCTCCTTGACGAACGATCCGTTTCGTCTTGAACGGATCGGTCGCCGATCGCCGTCAATGTTGGTCGTGAGGAAAACTGCAATTTGTAATACATTCCCCATTTGGGATAGAATTATTCTTGAACTAACAGACTGACTCGAGGAAGCCATTTTTTTTGTTGTAGCATAGCTCATTTTATTGTTTAAACAGTTTTTGCATAGGAAATATATCCACTTCCAGTAATTGACTGCAGTAAGAACAGCTGCTAGCAGTATAGGCTGGATATAACAGTAACAATCACAAAAAAAACCGAGACAAAAAGAAAAGGAAAACAAACGTGAGCCTTTTTATTTACATGGATTTCAATCTTGTGGCAATTTTAACCCCTGCACCGAATACAAGCGACTGGAAGGTGTGGTTGAAAAGGACAAAAAAATGGACAAATATGGACAAAAATATGTAGATTTCGCAATTCCACTTTGTGGCTCCGAAATGAAAAACGGGACGAAAAATCAAAGTCCTCTAGAAAAAGGTACATTCAGATCCGTACGCAGACCTTTTGCACACGCTCCGGTTGCCGTTGTTGTTGTTGTTGCGCGCGAAAAGGGGGGACTAAAAGTGCCACAAGACCTGCCCCGCGTTTGGCGGACCCCGACAAAGTTTCTTTTATTTTTTTGTTTCTGCTAAAAAGCAAGCGGACATGCTTTGACGTGAGTAAGCGGACGTCCCGTTTTACACGTATGTACAAGTTGGACGGCCAGAACGGGCACCGCGTCGCTGGAGGAGGGGGGGGAAATGGCCGCTTTTGGGGCGGGGACCGGCTAATGTAGCATCACTAAGGAAGGGGGCATTCCCGAAAGGAGCTATCGACTAGCGCTAAGCAAATAAAGAAGAGAAAAAGCTTCTAAATAACCCTTCATTGTTGTTATTTTACACCGTGAGGCTCCCACGTCTTCAACTACGTCGATGTTGACGTCAGGAGCTCCGTTTGGGGAGCAGTAGTGCTGGCAAAGAATTTCAGGCGGGGCGTTCGTCGTTGACAACACTTGAGATTGAGGTTCACCTGGAGATTCTGGGGAGTTCTAACTCCAAACCAGCCTCCCCAAGATATGTTTTTTTGACTTACTTAAAGTGGGATTGACACTTTTCCCCGCCCCCAGATTGGAAGATGAACCCATTGGCTGCCACCGACGCCCAAGGTTAACCCAAATATGGAAAGCCAGCCTGAGTACTGTTTGTGATAGTTCGACACGTACCGTATTTGTGGGCTATAAGTCGCGAAGGTACTCGGACGATTCGCCGAAAGACGTTTCGCCGACGGACAGTTGGCTGAACGGACGTTTCGCCGAAACGGGATTCTCGCGCTCGCCCTGCCCCAGGATCGTGTGTGTACATGTTTTTCAACCTCGGCCCGTTACAGATAACATTCATTTAGGAATAACAAGGGCATGTACTGCCCCCCGCTGGCAGCACATTGTAGTACGTACTTGTATTTAGATATATGTCCAGCGGGGGGCAGTACATGCCGTTGTTATTCCTTAAATGAATGTTATCTGTAACGGGCCATATATGGCCCGCGGGCCAAGGTTGAAAAAAATGTACACACACAATCCGGGGGTGGGGCGAGCGTGCGAATCCCGTTTCGGCGAAACGTCCGCGCGGCGAACTGTCCGTCGGCCAAACGTCCGTCGGCGAATCGTCCGGTCACGAGTCGCACCAGGCCCAAAACTTGTGGCATTTTTTTACTCCTCACAAACCGAAAACAAGTAAAATAGGGGAAAAACAGACAACCGGCCAAAGGAGAACAAAAGTGCGACCTTTAGTCGGATAAAGACGGTACTTCCGGATATTGTCTTCCGTAAAAATGGGAGTTCAGTTCACCACCATGGTTCAAGAAATACAAATTGCCATTTAGAAAAATAAAACAGACTGGCTTGCCACAGGCTAGCTTGTCGGGTTAGCGAAAGAAAAAAAAGGACGGCGGCGGCGGCGGCGGCTCGGACACTTTCCAGAAGGTTTACAGTGTACAAACTGGTTTTACGTCCATAGGAAGACCCTCATCTTCACATACACACACACACACAAACAAGGACAATGCGGGACACCGACGGTCGGTCACGCGCTGCAAAGCACTTCATGACAAACGGCGCTAAAATTGAGCCAGGCAGGAGAGACGTGGCTCGACTTGAGGAATTGTCCTGCTTCCGCAATTGGGCTTGGGCTTGGGCTTGGGGGGGGGAACGAGTGCAAAAAGGATGTCAAGGCGTGTTGCGCTGATTGACTGACATGCGTAATGCCCCTGTAGTACGCCTGAGAGATAATGCGGGAAAACACAGAGGAAGGATTGCCGATGCTGTTTAAGTGCTGAGTAGTACGCGGACGACTTTGCCAGATGGGAGTTTGGGAATTAACACACGTTTCATGAAGCCAAGGCACATATTTGAACGGAGGAAACAAAAAGAAATGCCTCCATAAAGTAGAAACTGGAAATTACACTTTGTCCACTATCACGAATGTTTACGTTAGATTATATGTTAGCTTTCCGAATGGCTAACGACTGGACGTCGAGCGCCACCGATGGCGGCTGATAAGTAAAACGCTAAAAAAATATCATGGATTACTATCGAGAGTAGCACTAAATCTCATTTCGGGATCGAAGTAGACATATTTCAAATTGTACACGGTCGATTGGTCGCCGGTCTTTTGGTCGCCCGGAAGGTAAGTGATAATTACCATTTAAATCGTTGCTCAAATTCCCTAAATACAAACTGCGAATGAATATTTAGTCATACTTAATGCCCTATTAATTATTAGGCTAAAGAAAAGCTCCAAATTTCCCGGACTTTGATTGTTTTTTGATGGAGAACTTGTTAAGACCCTGACTGACGTCGCTTTTTAAAGGGACAGCGCATGTACAGTGAAACTGCTCATGGCCATTGTTGGCTTTTATTCATGCATAGACCGTGTTGTTTTACCTTGTTTTGTCGCCGGTCTTTTGGTCGCCCGTTGTCGCGATCGGGGCAACCAAAAGACCGTGACCAAAAGACCGTGACCAAAAGACCGGCGACCAAAAGACCGGCGACCAATCGACCGCACACGATTTCAAATATGCGTTTTGTGCCTCGGTATCGATAGCACGATCATTTTGACAATTCTGAATGTTCGGGTTTAAGTTCAAAGTCGGAATCGTGTCGAGGAAAGTTTGACAAGTTTAAGACCCATGGAGAACAAAGGGTTTCAAATGTGGGTGAGGCGGGTAAGACGGTAAACGGGTGCGGCTCAGGTGGTAGCGCGCCGGCAAGGACCGGTCGGGTTGGCGTTTCCCATCAAAAATAAACTTTTCCGGCGTCTCGCCATCCGCAGATCACGGCGAGCCGTCCGCCCTGCCACCCGAGCCGCCCCGCCGTTGACATTTCTACATTCGACGAGCCCTCGCCGGGATTGGTCGCCGCGTGTGATCGCCGCGGAGGCGTCGGGCCGTTCGTGGCGGTTAAGGCATCGACTCGGGAGTTGCGCCCGAGCGACGTGCGTGCGGTGTCTTAGCGTGATTGTCCCGGCCTCGAGTCGAGCCGTCTCTCGCGAAAGCGACCCCGCCACCCCCGAAAAAAAACAACGTGACTTTGCAGCCGTGGGACAAACTCGAACGCTCTCGTGGGCAGAAACAACAACAACGAAAAACATTCCAAATGTTCAACTCCACCGGACCTAAGCTAAGAACAAAAAAAAAGACCTCGTCGTAAAACTGCATAGAAAGCAGCCCCCGCTTTGGTCCAATCAAAGAAAGGATGGGGGGTGGGATTAAAAAAAACAAACCAAAAAAACAGCCACAACAACAACAACAACATCAACGAGAAAATAAATGCGTTACAATAGTGTCTATCTCCAAACTAGCCTCTAATATTTGACGTCTTCTATAAGCACTACGTACATAGGCAAAACTCGGTATTGCATAATTTTCATAATTCTGAATTCAAGGACAGTGAGTACGGGAAAGGGGCGGGGCCTCATTAGAAGAGGGGCCGGGGGGGGGGCAACGCAATCGAATACAAACTTGACTATACAAAGCCTGGATACGCCATGGAAGTGTGACACAGAAAATAGTACACAAAGTTAAACAGCTCATTTTCAGGGTACAAAATGTTAAAAATGTTAACTCTGCGTTTCTACTATGTTTTAAAACAAACAAAACCCGGGCGTGTCGGCGCTCGCGTGCGTGTGTGGGTGTGTGTGGGTGCGCGTGTGGAGATATGCGGAAAGGCACGTCATGTGGACGTCATGTTTCGTCGTGCAAATGAAGTGAAAAGACTGCTGAGACCGATGGCTGTCCACGTGATTTTTTTTAACGTTTTTTTTTGTTTTTTTCGCCACCGCCTGACTGATTGACAATTTCCCCGTACATTTCCCACAAACTCATTGGCCACCATTAACGGAGAGACGTCAAATCCGCATTTGAACAAGAAAAGTCTTTTCAAAATGCTTTTTTTTGCCAGATTTGACCGCGTCAAAGCCGTTCATTTTTTTACAGCGATTCCGCCTCCTTTCTGGCAGCTAATGAGTTTGCGTTTTTATTTCTTTCTCTTGTAAACAAACGCTTTCAAAGCCGACGGACAAAATGCTCTCGATTTTATCGTTTCCCAAAAAAGTGAAATGCCTTTTTTTCTCTTTTTGTGTTTTTTTGTTTTGTTTTACACACCTTACGTGTTCATTTCTTTCTCTCAGGGTTTTTTTTTGTACCCCTTTTACAAGAAATAAATAAAAGAATAAACAACGTGTCCCTGTACAATCGAGGAAGGACACTGAACAAAAAACAAGTGCTGGTGTTGCTGCTGGGATTGGGACTGAAATTCAATTGTTCCAATCAAAAAAAAATTAACCAAAAAACAGATTATTTGACCCTTTCCCAATCATATTACGTTTATCCCCCTTTCCTTTAGAGTCTGAGGGCTGACAGACTGATAGCTTCCCTTCAAAATAAAACAAAATCAATTGCACTAGCCTCCATGGATTGCTCTTCTTGAACAAAAAACAAAAAAAACAAAAAACCTTTTTTTAAAAGGAGTTACAAATGCTTTAGTGAGGTGTCCAATCTCAAGTAGTTAACGCTTGGAGAAAAAAATGATAAGGAAGCCCCTCCCCCCCACCCCGAAAATAAAACCCAAAATCAAAAATATATTTAGTTTCCCCCGGCATCGCAGGCGACCAAGAAGCACTGAATGTTTTTCCGCAAAGTACACAGTGACCTTCGACCCCGCCGCATTGACCAATAGAAGCGCAGATTTCGAGTGTCATGCAGTAGAATATTAAGGCATCTATACATCACAGTATTTGAATGCATTGGAAAGTTCTGCAAACAACAACTGGCTGGTGTGTATGTGTGTGCGCATGTGTGTGTGCGCATGTGTATGTGTGTGCGCATGTGTGTGTGTATGTGTGTTGACTGTCCGTGTGTTTGCGTGTCGGTAAAAGGGCGGAGGGCGCACCTGAAGCGTCCGTCTAGCCTCCGTCGGGAGGGCGGGGCCAGTTGGGGAAGAGTGTGGAGAGATGGCGCGGTTGCTGGTTTGGGCCCCGCCCCCCGTTCCCCTCGTCCGGGCCCCGGGGGGCTCAGTTGCCGGTCTCGGCGGGGACCAGCGGGTCACCAATGATGCTTATGCTGTAGTTCTGGTGGACATTTGTGGGCAGAATCGGCGTCCCGTTCGACACTTGGAATGGAACTAAGCTCGCCCAGGTACCAGGACTGTCGGGGAGAAATGATACACTAATTATTATTTAAAAGATGGAACTTATAGTATAGTAAAAGTGGCCGGGGCGAAACAAATAGACACAGTAATCCCTCGGTTATCGGGTCTTCACTTATCTTGAATTCACTACTTTGCTATTTGTTATTTTTTTCAAGTTCATAGATATGTTAACATCTGTGCTGAAGCCACTTTTGCTACTAAGACTCAGGACTGAAGAAAATAATGACTTTTTAATAGGGGTGACCCTACTTCGAGATATTTCAATTGTTGCGGCCACTGTATCTCGTTTTTTGCTAGTAGAAAAAAAATGCAGGAAAACGCGTACTTTGACACCCACCATTTTAGGCTTAGACGCAGATTCTTCCAGATCGGGGGATTTAACCTGAGGCCCGGGGGCCATAGGGGGTCCTGCTACATTTTTGTAGAAATCATACCCATTGACTGGCGACGCGCTGCTATCATTTTTTTGCAAAAAAATACATCTTGATGCAAAATTATGACGTCCCTTGATTTGAATAGAAAGTGCTAGCTAACACTTGTCCATGCTAAACTCATTGAGTCCGGTCCATTTCAAGTACGAGCCTCCGACCTCCCACTTCAAACGGCTTGGACGCCAGCTAGCGCTAATCTCAATAGCGGGAGGGTGCATCTCAGCCAGGGTAAGAACAAATTGGATTTTTTTTTTAACTCGTTGCCACTGACGGCCCAAAGAGTCCAACCCATTACGGCAAGTAAATAAACGTCAGTGGTCGTCAAACGGAACAAGACCCGCGTTTGACATCCCTGTGTCCCGTTTTTTGTTTTTTGCCGTGTTGGGATTCATTCTCACGGGGCAGAAAAGGTTGTGTGAGAGCTCTGAAGTGTGTGTATGTGTGTGTGTGTGTGTGTGTTGGCAGGGGTCCCTCCACAAAGGCGCCCCATCCCTATTCATATCACGCTAATGGCAAAACAACACTAGGATTGTTCCCGGGGAGCAACGGCGCTAACTGAAAACGCGAGCGGGAACAAGCGCCGCGTTGTTCCCGAGGGTTACCGCGTTCCGTACGTGTCAGATAATTAGCCCCCGCCCCCTAACCCTCACGTTGCCGCCCGCCGCCCACCCCCTCTCCCCAGAGAGCCCCCGGCGAACCCTCCGGTCGGCTCGGCGTTCTCTCGCGTTACGCAGATATTTACCTGCACCTCGCCATCAAATGGAAATAAATGAATTAAATAATCAATACAAAAATAATTAAGGCTTTTCCCGATTATTTTTATCTTTTTTGGGGGGAAAAATACAGTCTTGATTGAACATGGCAGGTTTACAGCTAAGTTAGGGTGCCAAGTGCTAACTTAAAATTACTGTAAACATATTGTTTAAATTTTTCTTTTACCGTATTCATTGTTTTATTTTATTTTTTTCCATCTTATTAATAAATAACAAATGCTTTTCCAGATTTTGTAATCTTTTTTGGGGGGAAAAAGTACAATCTAGATTGAACATGGCAGGTTTACAGCTAAGTTAGGGTGCCAAGTGCTAACTTAAAATTACATATTGTTTACATTTATTCTTTTACCATGTTTTATTTATTTGTTGTCCTTTTATTAATAAATAATAAATGCTATTCCCGATTTTTCAGATCCGATATTTGGCCAATAAAAACAGTCTTGATTGGACATGGAAGTTTTGTAGCCAAGTTAGGGTGCCAAGCGCTAACTTAACATTACTGTAAACATATTGTTTACATTTTTTCTTTTACCGTGTTTTATTTATTTGTTGTCATCTTATTAATAAATAATAAATGCTATTCCCAATTTTTCTGATCCGATTTTTGGCCTAACGTAAACTCTTGATTGGTAGCTAAGCTAGGGTGCTAAGTGCTATCTTAAAATTACTGTAAACACATTGTTTACCTTTTTTTTTCATTTACCATGTTCATTCTCATTTATTTTGGTTTATCTTATTACGGATGAAACCCTCATGCAAATTTGAAATCTAACATTTCTTCCCCCGATGCACCAAGTTTTTGACGAGTAAGCGTCCAATCCATTTGCGTCCGTTCTTTGGCTGCCAACTCCCTCATTTATCCGCCGTCCCCTTTTATGGCCACGCTTCAGGAAGTCATTTAATTCATTCATTTAATTGGAGTCCATTTTATACGAGTTACTTAAGTCGGACGCAGATTTTTACGCTGCTGTAAATTGGCTGCAATTTTTTGGGGTGTTCTTTTTTTACTTTGGCGAGGACCGGACAAAAACACTTTCGTTTAGCGTCTTAAAGTCGGAGCTAAACGGTCCGAGAAAGACATCAGCGCGTGGCATTTGAGGAGCTTTAAAAGAGACAGATTGGCTAATCCTCGGGTGCACTTCTTTCCCCGTCCAAGTCGTCCTGAAGTTCTCTCCGCCTCGGCCCCGCCTCCCCGGTCCCCCTGCCAAAAATCATCGGGCAGGAAACGGGGGCAACAGCGGGGGGGGATTTACTTTTTCCTACCTTGGCCAACAAAGAACGTACAGAGCGTCTCCCTCTTCCTGTTTGCTCCCGCTTTTTTTCTCCCCCGCTCTGTCTTCCCCTCCCAGGTAATGAAAGATCACAAAAGCGCGGGCGGCGTGGCTTTTAATCGGGTTGAAATCGACGGCCGCGGCTAATGGACTCCGACCGCAAAACTCAGGGGGGGCCCGCGGCGGGACCAGAAACCCGCGGGAGCGGGTAAAGCTTCCCCGCGGTCCTACCACGCGTGGGTCGCCGAACCCGCCACGTCGGGGGGATTAGCCGGCTAAATTAGATTATCTAATGGCATCTTAATGGATTGGCCGGCCGTTTCCTGCGCCGCGGCGACGTGCGATCCGCCTCCTAGCGCGGAGGAGACGTCGTTCCCGCGAGCTAGCGTGACTTTCCCGCAACTTGGCGTCTTTTTTGTCCTCTTTACGGCTTCGTAACGTAAAAGCCGTTATTGTTGGGAAGAGAAATAAAACTTCTCAGGAGCTACGGAAATTGGTGCGACTTATAGTCCAGAGAAGATAGTTTTGCCCTTTATTTTAGCATTAAAAATAGGATTTGAGCTCAAAAAGGCTAATAGCATCTTAATGGATCGGCCGGCCGTTTCCTGCGTCACGGCGATGCGCGATCCGCCTCCTAGCGCGGAGGAGACGTCGTTCCCGCAAGCTAGCGTGACTTTCCCGCAACTTGGCGTCTTTTTTGTCCTCTTTACGGCTTTGTAACATAAAAGCCGTTATCGTTGGGAAGAGAAATAACACTTCTCAGGAGCTACAGTATGAAAATTGGTGCGACTTATAGTCCAGAGATGATAGTTTTGCCCTTTATTTTAGCATTAAAAATAGGATTTGAGCTAAAAAAAAGGCTAAACCTGAGATAGCGTGGCCTCCATTTTAGCAGAAATATCGTGTTTGGAGAGAGGATCTTTTCGAGGTAATAAATTCTTGGACCCGTTTGGCAAGCTAGCGAGGAAGGAGGCGCGTGAGGACATTTTCTCCTCCTCTTTAGGAGGCCCATCGAAAGGGGGCTGAGCTAAAACGCTCGAGTGTTCCCAAAGACCTTCAGCTGGTGCTAAATTAACACGATCGTGCACATGCACACACACACCAACATGCTCGGAGGGGGGAAAAAAGTGGGAAAGAGAGACGTAACCGGGGGGACCAGCGCTCGAGCTCATGCTCGCTCGACGGCACAAGGGGGGGGCGGGCTCGGGGAGGGGCCCCGCGGGGTCTTTGGCTGGGGTTGAGCTAAAGGAGCATGACTTCAGCACGGCGGCAAACAGGAAAAAGTTACAAAGGTTATTTTTTTCAGTGCAGACTTTTGGGGCAAAAAGGGTTTTTAGGGTGCTTTTTGAAATGTTGCTAGAATACTAAAATTAACTACCGTATTTTCACGACTATAAGGCGCACATAAAAGTCTTCCATTTTCTCCAAAATAGACAGGGCGCCTTATAATCCAGTGCGCTTTATATATGGACCAATACTAAAATTGTTATCACGATAAAATCAAATGCTTAATTGTAACGTCCCTTGATTTGAATAGAAAGTGCTAGCTAACACTTGCCCATGCTAAACTCATTGAGTCCAATCCATTTCAAGTACGAGCATCCGACCTCCCACTTCAAACGGCTTGGACGCCAGCTAGCGCTAATCTCAATAGCGGGAGGGTGCATCTCGGCCAGAGGAAGAACAAATTGGACTTTTTGAAATGTCGCTAGAATACTAAAATTAAAAAATATATATCCATACTCTAATAAACAGACTACCGCAAAAAAGTTGTTTTTGCTTGACGATGATAGACGACCAATTGAGAACATCTTTAAAACGTAATATACGTGTTTATGGGGTATTTGAAGTGGGAGGACGACCAATAATTTGGACATCCATCAAAAAATATGCTAAATTATCCTACCGTCTATCAAGGCTAGGTCAAACATACGTAAATTTGGATCGTCACGACAACGGAGTTCGGGACGTGTCCGGATATTTTGGAAAAGGCGAGTGAACGGACGCCAGGGATGGGACGGGGGGAAGCGGAATGTGTGAGGGTGAAAGAGGGTTACCTTTGCCAAGCAATCCCCAAAGTGTCGTCGGCGGCACTGGGGCCGTAATGCCTGCCGTTTTGAGTCACGCTCCAGTCACACTTCTTCAGCTGTCAATTGAAATGCGCGCCGTCAGGACCGGCGGACAACAAGTCAACAGTGGACACACACAGACAAGCGACAAGCGGCACGGGAGGGGAGGGAGGGGAGGGGAGCCAAAAAGCCAAGGCCGGCTGGAGTCGCTCGATTCGGCGGCGAGGCCGGCTGGAGTCGCTCGAATTGGCGCCGCATCACGTTTAGCCATGGTGTCTTCGCGAGTCGGTAAAAGAACGTTTCTGTGATAAATTCCGTGGCCAATTCCTTTTGACGGGTGGGTCTAACCCCGTGGTACACGGTCGATTGGTCACCGGTCTTTTGGTCACCCGGGAGGTTATTGATAATTACCATTTAAATCAGTGCTCAAATTCCCTAAATACAAACTGCGAATGACTATTTAGTCATACTTAATGCCCTAGTCATTATTAGGTTAAAGAAAAGCTCCAAATTTCCCGAACTTTGATTGTGTTTTGTTGGAGAACTTGTTAAGACCCTGACTGACGTCGCTTCTTAAAGGGACAACGCATGTACATACAAACTCTTATACACTCAGTGAAACTGCTCATGGCTTTTATTGATGCGTGGACCGTGTTGTTTTACCTTGTTTTGCCCCCGGTCTTTTGGTCGTTGGTCTTTTGGTCACCGGTCTTTTGGTCGCCCGTTGTTGCGGTCGGGGCGACCAAAAGACCGGCGACCAATCGACCGCACACGTACCCCGTCGTACCCTAGTCTGTCCTGACTTCCCTTTCCCCATCCTATTAGCATGACAGGCTCGTGGTTTTAGCGTCGCTCAAACTGTTACATTTGCGACGTCATGTCAATGATGATGACACAAATTGGAGAATATTTAGCTAGAGCGTCTCGTATTATATTGTTTTTGATTTTTATATCTATATATTTATTCATGTATTTATTTATTACCTTACTTATTACCTATCCATTTATGTCTAAAATGCCTTTCCTATTTCTGCATCCTCACCCTCTTGCTACTGTCACAACGAAATTTCCCGAATATGGGATGAATAAAGTTATCCAATCCAATCCAATCCAATTTAAAATATATAGAAATTTGCCACTTCCCTGGCGTTTATTTAAAAATTGTAAATAGTTTCAAATGAATAACAGGTGTTCAATTACTTATTGTTATAATATCCTCATTCCTATTTAAAGTCATCAAACCATGGAGCTAGGTGCAAAAAATCCATTCGTTTGATCGTCGATTTACCGTGGCAGAGGAAAAAAAACCCGGATTTGGATAAAAAAAACGAGTTTAACAATCCCCGCCGCAAAGACTCTTTTGTCCAGAAAAGAAGGGGAAGGTGAAGATGTTAAAATTCAGGACGTGTGTGTAACCCGGTTAGCTTGACATGCACGGCGTGGACGGATTAGGCCTCAGACAATGCGTCCGCGCTCGGACGGGCGTCCACGCGCCGGCGCACATTATGCCGGCGCACGTGCGTGCGGGCGATCCGGCCGACGGGCCGAGGCGGAGGCGGAGCTCGCCTCGCCCCGCGTCGGTTTCCGCCAAGACAAAGTGCGCACTCGGCACTCTCCGAAGCCATTTTCATTTTCACTGCGGAAAAACCACGCCGCCGCTCCTGCCGGCGTTTGTCCGGGGATAGACGACGCGGCGGCTTCTCCTCGAGGGGCTTCGCCATCTGGCCGCTGACATTGCCGCATCAGAGCAACACGGGCTGGGGAGGGGGTCTCGGGGAGGGGGCGTTCCTAGCAGATGCGGGCAGATTGCGGATTAGGATCCTTGCTAGGATAATGCCAAATGACATCTGATCACCGATCTCTCCCCGCGGAATGCTGGATGCCGGCATTCCCTGGAGGGGTTAACCCGGGCCGGAGATGAATGGGGGGGGCTTCTCACATATTTGCTGCCTGGGAATGGCGGAGCAGGTGTGTGGGAGATTGCCCGCCCTTTTCCAAGACATCTCTCGCCTGCTGCTATTTTAGCAGCGCCGCTAAAGCCAGCGCCAGTCGGATCTAGTATTTCTGGGGGGTGGTCTTGAATTCGGGGAAAGGTTTCGGGTTGTTTCAGAGAAAAACCTTGCCGAGCGTCCTCGCAGGTTGGTAGCCTGACAATCAACGGACTTTAAAACCCCGGGCCGACTGAAAAATACTTTTCGCGCGTCCGCAAGTGATCCCCGAGGGGAGCTTTAGGGTTATTACTGAACATTTAAGAAGGGGGGAGACGTCGTTGAGAGAAACGACGGCTCGACGGCGGGCTACAGATGCATTCAATTAGTTGTGTTTGGAAAAGCCTTGGCCTCAAACCAGCACTTTAAAAGGTTGCCTAAGGGGGAGAACACACACTCTCCGATCTGTCCTCTCGCAAAGTCATTCAAGAGCCTGCAAAGATAGCGAAAACGACATTCACCAGTGTCGGGGAAACCTCGTCGCTGCTCAAGAGGTCCAATCAAGGTGTGTTCGGAGGATGCGTAGTGCTAGTCAGTTGTTAAATGGTAAGTCCACTTACGCTTGTATCCCGACGTTTGGTCGAAAGACGTTTGGTCCCCCGACGTTTGGTCGACCGGACGTTTGGTAGAACGGACGTTTGGTAGAACGGACGTTTGGTGGAACGGGAACGCATGCAATTGATCGATTTTAACATTGGGTGAATAGGGATTTAATGACTATTATTTAACATTGAGTGAATAGGGTTAGGGCTAAACAAATGTAAGTCTCGTGACTCAAACCTCGGGACTCGCGAACCCGTTCTACCAAACGTCCGTTCTACCAAATGTCCGTTCTACCAAACGTCCATTCTACCAAATGTCCGTTCTACCAAACGTCCGGTCGACCAAACGTCCGGGGACTAAACGTCTTTCGACGAAACGTCCCAGTACCATAGCACTATACGCGAAAATGTGATCTTGGAATCAAACCCAAAACCCTGTGGCGTTGGGAAAGAGACACTCTACCGCCTAGCCATGGGTCCATTTTGGTCCATTTTGGATTAAACACGAACTGATCCAACGAACTGTTTCCTGAATTTCAGCAAGTTTTACTATGCTAAAGTGACTAAACGCTCAATTAAAAAACTTTTCTTTCAGTTTTACGGATAGTCCTGTCATGTAAATTGATTTTTTCCAGCCTTGCTCACTGCCAGCCAATGGGTTAAGACCCCCAAAACGGATTGGACGAGTCTACCGTTGCTGTCTACGGGCGCTTTTATAATCAAGTAAATGAGTTTCAGAATTAAAAGGGAACTAAAAGCCGGTTTTAAGTTGTACGACGACCACATTCTGGTCCATTTGGAGCTCGCGGATTAAGGATTTGTTTGGTTTACAAGGGTGGGAACGTCTTTTAAATGGGGGTGAGGTAGTAGAGGGGGTTCACCTGTTGCTGGTGCAGGAAGGCCGGATCTCTGGCGCTCAAGCCCACGAAGCGGTTCGCCGTCGGGGTCCCGGGCACTGAGTAGCCTGGGCGAAAAAAAACAGAGGGTGACGTCAACCACGCCCGAGGCGCCGCGGTCGCTCCGGACGCTGATTGCGAGTGCTCCATAAATTCTGGTGCAGTCACCGGCGTGGCCGGCGTCCAATCGTGACGAGCGGAGCGCCACAAGGTCAGATTTTGGGCCCACTTTAATTAGCGGGTAATAAACCTACGAGCGTGACGTAAATCCCCCTTAAATGTTTTATAACGCCGAACGGGAGAGGGGAAGAAGCGAGATGCCCACGTTAGAGCCTTTTTACGAGGCGGCGTGGGGAGAAAAAAAATGTCAGATAAAATGCCTTGTCAGCATTTTGACTCACCTTCCGTGGACGTGGTGATGGGCTTGGTGTCGGGCATGGACAGCGAGACGGGTCGCACGGTGCCGTGGTGCGGGGAGGGAGCCAGGACCGGCGTGAAGTGGCCCGGGACTTTGCCCACGACCTGGCCGCTGCTGTTGGGCTGCGAGGGGTGCAAGTCTATTATTATCATCTCCACCGAGCCGCGTTCAAAAGAGAGATCGGAGAGAGCGCGCCATTATCGCCGAGGGGGGAACGCCGGCTCAATAGCCGCGGATTTCCTACATGATTTTACACAATGATTTTAATGGCGCTCATAAATGGAATCGGCCGGATCCGGGGCGTGAAAAGACGGGCCGGCGGGCGTGAATGCGCCGGCGCCCGGGGACTGTCGAGAAAGAGTCAAAAGAAAAGAGGCGAAAGAAAGAAAGAAAGAATGGCGGAAAGAAAGGGGGCCACTCTTGCAGACGGCTGGAGACTGTCTGGGGGCGTCGCTTTCGGGACCGCCCCGAGTTCAAAACTCAAACAGTCCTTTCTGGAAAAGAATTGTGTCCAGAGGGTTCCCTCTGTTACGTGAATAGAATCTTTAATTAGAGTGTCATATAATCTGCCGCGTTAAAGCAAGCAGAAAAACTTTCTGGCACTCGTCCACCGGCTTATAAGGGCGGTGTTATTTGTTGGGCCCCCCCGCTCCTTGCCAACCCCCCCCCCCAACCCAAAACCTTCCCCCCTTCCCCTAACCCGACTAGCAGAGGACCAGTTAATTCCGCACAAGAGCCGGCCCCGGCAACGGCAAATATTTACAACCTTTATCATTCCCTGTGGTTTTTTCCTCTGGCGTAACAGACACCCCTTAAAAAAAGAATGAAAAAAAAAAACAAGCCCAGACTGTACCGACTGCACCCTCCCCCCACTCGGAGCCATTGTTTACAGTGCGACGCGGCGGGACGTAAAAGTCATGAATGTCTACGTGGGAATCTTGAAATACGGCCCCCGTCCGGCGTCTGGTAAAACGGCGGTTTCCCCGCATTCCGCCGCGAACGAGGCGGTCGTCGGGTAGGTAGGCCGGCGCGGATTTTACCCACCTGGCCGCTCTGCGGGCTGGTCGGGTCGTACGACGGCACGTAGCCCTTGAGGGGGTCGGCCGGGTTGAGGTGGGGCGGGTAGCGGATGGTGCTGTGCGGGAAGTAGGATGACGGCGCGGGCGGCAGGATGGCCGAGGCCGAGAACTGCAGCGGCGAGTGCGGCGGCGGGCTCCTGGTCGAGATGACTGCGGGGACACGGGTGTCGGGGTTAAGAGACGGAGGAGGCTCGGGTCGGGTCGGAGCCGGCCGGGGGACTCACCGCTGTGTCCCACCCCCGTCAGGCTCGGGTGATGCGGCTGGGGGAAAGGGCTGATTCGGGGCGAGGAGTCCTGCGGCGAAGTGGGGCTGAACATGGGCTTCTCGGGCTTTTTCATGGTGGGTGACGACATGTCTGCTGAAGAGAAGAAGGGAAAATTCAGGGTCCGAAATAGGGGGAGACTTTTCCTGTCCGGGACGATTCAAACGCCGCGTACCGAGGATGAGTTTTTGCATGGATTGGCAGGTGGAAAAGTTGACTTTGCAAATTGTACACGTGTGCAAAACAAAGGCAAAAAAATGGCCCTTTATGGTGGTACACGGTCGATTGGTCGCCGGTCTTTTGGTCGCCCGGAAGGTAAGTGATAATTACCATTTAAATCGTTGATCAAATTCCCTAAAAACAAATTGCGAATGACTATTTAGTCATACTAATTACAGCCCTATTAATTATTAGGCCAAAGAAAAGCTCCAAATTTCCCATACTCTTATTGTGTTTTACCATTGTTGGCTTTTATTGATGCGTAGACCGTGTTGTTTTACCTTGTTTTGTCGCCGGTCTTTTGGTCGCCGGTCTTTGGGCCCGGACAACGGGCGACCAAAAGACCGGCGACCAATCGACCGCACATGCTTTATGGCAGGGGTAGGGAACCTATGGCTCGGGAGCCATATGTGGCTCTTTTGATGGATGTATATGGCTCTCCGCTAACCTGTGTGGTAATATATGGGAACCATTGGTCCCGAACGCACCAATGGGAGCGTCACTGTGGTGCCGAAACTATCTCTAGTGCCTTTTTAATCATAATTTTTCTTCATTAGACTCTTCTGCATGCATACTCTCATTGATTAGCAAGAGTGAAATAATCTTCTCAAAAGAATTCAGACTTTTTTTAACTTTCAAATTGGTGAAATGAATAATAAATGCTCACATTTTCATGTATTTTTACTTTTACATTCTGAGTATGCTCTCAAGGAATAATGTTTGAAAATATGAATAGTTTATGGCTCTCTTCGTCAAAAAGGTTCCCGACCCCTGCTTTATGGTAAACACGGGAGTCGCCGAAACTCTTTTGTCAACTCCGACGGCGGCCAACGGCATCGCGAGTGCAACGCGGTCCCCGCCCACATCTGGTCCGGCGCGCTCCGCCGATCCGCCGTAATCCCCCGTGGTTAATCCCCGGGCTTTTTAGGAGACGTGAAATTTGTTAAGAAAGCGGAAGAATAAGCAAAGACGCTAACAGACTGGAGCCGGCCGCCGCCGTCACAAGTGCGTGCCTTTCAATTTTCCGGGCTCCCGAGGGGAGGGACCCGAGACGGGACGCCTCTCGCCTTCTCGCCGCCGTTTTAATCGGCGATTCGCTAGAACAACCGGCCGGTTAACTCTCGGAGAGTTCAAAAATACCGCTTAGCACGTTTGCCCGCAAGAGGGAAGAATGGGCCTCCGTGACAGGAAGACTCGCTCCTTTCCAAAGAAGAGAGCGCTAAAGGTTGCTGGAATTTGCGTGCGTGTCGGCTGACGGAGGCGGGGGGGGGGAATTCCCACCCAGAGGTTGCGAGAGGATAAAGGCTTGGCGTTTCCGTCAAACTCCGAGCTTTTTCCTCTCTCCGACTAGCCGAACCCTTTCGAGAAGCGTCGCCCGAACCCTTTCCAGCGCCATTTTGCGGGGACCGGCACACCTTCTGCAGTAGCATATTTTCCACATTCCACCACAATTAGCGCTTGGGCCAATTACGGCGAACGTTTGGGGTCTTTAGCAAAGATTTTAGGTGGGTTTGTCTCGGGTTAGGATTGGTTTTGGGCAGTGGCAGGTCGCTAGGGCCTTCAAGGCTTTCTCTGCTGGCCTAAGAAATATCTGAATCATATTTTGTCCATCAATACTTATTAAATAATTCTAAATTGTCTGTTAGCTTCCTTTCGTTGCTTTTCCCCCTGGTTGCACTGCTTCCAGATGTGTGTTTTCATATTGAAGCATTTAACCAATCACATTTCAGCCATTATTTGTTGCCAGGGTCAGAAATCTGCCCCAAGGCCTTCACAATCAGTTCTGCGGGCTCTGCTGCATTAAACAAGCGTCGATAAGACTGTTGCTTTAACCAATCAGATTTCGAGTTGGCATATGTGGTTCTTTTGTCAATACGTCATCGCTTTCACCCACTATGATTGCATACCTGTCAACCTCTGCCGATAAGTGCCCTTATAAATGATTATGATTCCCCTTACAAACCCCCCAAAAACCTTACAAACACCGTACGACTCGTACGGTGTTTGTAAGTTCGTTAAAAGTCGGCGAATCACCTCCGTCTCGTTCGTGCCAGTTCTCCCGACTGCTGGCCGGCGAGTTGGGCGACGAGTAGAAGTTGGGTCCGGTCGGGCTGGTGTCCATGTTCTCCTCCATGTTGACGGTTTTGGGTCTTTTGCTGCACAGAAACACATACACACGGGTTTTAACCAGGCCGGCACGAAGGACCGAGGGCGCCTCGGGGGCGTGGCCCACCTGCCGGGAGGGGAGGACAGCGAGCGATGCATCCCCACGCCGGAGTTCAGGTCATGATAGTAGGGCTGCCCGGGCATGTCCGCCATGGAGAAGTTGACCACCGCGCCGTGGGTAATGGGCACTGCGGAGGAAAGAGCGGTGAGGCGAAAAAAGCCGGGCCGGCGGCGGCAGATTGCCTCTCCTTGCAACGGGAGACGCGCAATTAATCGTACTATTGCATGAGTGGTCATTATTGACGCTTTAGAGGCCCCGCGCATCGAATTAAACGCTCCTAGTTGACCATTACAGCATTTCTGCTGAGCCCTCTGATTAAAAAGTCAACGCTTCTCGCGCGTTACGGCCGCGGGGCCCGAGCGGCTTTCCAGGACAACGGCGCCCGCCATCGTCGTTTGCACCGGGGGACCGAGTTCCGCAAAAATAGAGCGTATCGCCGGAGAGCTGGCTGGGGTTCGGCGGCGAGAGGGGAGCGCACGCGCCGCCGGCGTGTGTTGTGGTCTGAGGTCGGCCGCTGGCACGATCCCGCCGCCAGCGCCGCCGCCACCGCCGCCGCCGCGGCCTGGCAAAGACCCAGGACCCGCTGCTGGCCACATGGAGACGTCTAGGGAGATCCCGCCGTTGGGTTATTGTTCCCGCAAAGTCAGACGGTGGCGTACTTCGACATAGAATGATCCCCTAAATCCAATGCTAACGTCAACTAGACTGACATGCCGTCTTCAGTTTTTCTCACTAAAACTCGCTAGCTATTGAATCCACCCTTAAAACCGTCGGACCGGACGGTGTTCCTCCATTTAAACTTGGGATTCGTGGTGATAAAATACCGCAAGACGAATATTTTTGAAGGGTCTGACAAAGAGTCGCAGCGGAACCGCAGCCAACTCCGCTGAACCGCGAAGAATGTGTCAGCCCGGCGATGACGGACAAGCGGTTGCGTGCGATTCTCACCGGGGAGTGAGGCGTACCGTATATTCCCACGCGTTTCTTGACCTTTTTAACCTCCCGGGACCCAGGCAAAAATTAACCGCCGTCCACAACTATTTGAACCGGGGCGACTGGCTCGGGTTTCAACGCCACGGACGGCGCCGGGCGTCCCGTTGAGTCCGGAACGTC
The DNA here is from genome assembly GCF_051989625.1 of Stigmatopora argus. Classification (NCBI taxonomy): domain Eukaryota; kingdom Metazoa; phylum Chordata; class Actinopteri; order Syngnathiformes; family Syngnathidae; genus Stigmatopora; species Stigmatopora argus. The sequence goes on from NC_135406.1 coordinate 2,267,436, forward strand.
GAAAGAGATCCGACGTCGGACGGTGGCTAATGAGGTACGATGTGGAATTTCACAAGTCGGAACGGATGAACTGGATTTTCCCCCGGGTAAAAAAAAAAAAAACAGAGGAAAGGGCAAACACGAGCGCGGTTTCCTGGAGAGTACACGTTGTTCCAGAACCGCTTGCTCAGAAGGAGGCCCGGGATTCCTGGAGGAGCCCGGCCGGCGTGTCGCTACACATACGCGGCTCTCGGCAAACGCGTTCCCTCGACGAAAACCGGCCCGACCGGATGGATGGCGCGCGCCTCCCCGAATAAAGCCGTCTCATGTGACAAAGCCCCGCGTAATTTTGGGCTCCGGGGCTCGGTCACGTGGCCGCAAATCCCAGAATGGCTGACATTCCCGAGTCGCTTCGGCCCCCGACTGACACCTCTGCTATTCGTCAAAGAATACCGGGAAGCGCTTGACTTGGAAATGGCGAGGCACTTACTTCTCGACACCCGCACCAGCTCCGCCACGCTGAACACTCCTGATTTGATGAAGCTGTCTTCCAGATAGACTGACAAAACAAGGACAAAGTCAGATTTCTCGTCCAAAAAAACAACAACAAAGAAGCACCCTCCTTTATCCACCGTAAACGTTTAAGGCCACCATCCAACGAGTCGGAACCGACCGCGAGGAGAGCCCGTCTCGCGCCGGGTGACTCGGTCGGCGACTCCGGCAACACGCAATTACGATCGCTAAAGCTATCACTAGCAGTGATCTCCCGTGGAAAAGTACTGTATTTTCACGACTATAAGGTGCACATAAAAGTCTTAAATGTTCTCCAAACTAGACAGGGCGCCTTATAATCCAGTGCGCTTTATATATGGACCAATACTACAATTGTTATGACGATAAAATCAAATAAATCAGTCGATAGGTTACACCATCCTCTACATCTCTCACAACTACGGCCAGCAGCCCCCGACTCTACTATTTTCCCCGTAGAAAAAGTACTGTGCAGTGACTGCTGGGATATGTAGTTCTTTTGTCAATACACCCAATGGATTGTGGCCTGTACATCGACATCAACACAGCTTTACAAAGCATGGAAAGCAGCGTTGGAAAAGTTATGCTAGCTACTATTTGCGAATGGATTGTGGCCTGTATACATCAACATCAATACAGCTTGACGAAGCATGGAAAGCAGCGTTGGAATAGTTACGCTAGCTAATAGCTAGCTACTATTTGCAAATAGATTGTGGCCGCCAGGACGAACGTATAAAACTCAGCGTTTTCGATGACTCATTTGGACAATTGTTCAATTCGGACACAGAAAATTAGGACTTTGTTGGATTTGTGGGTGATGATGACGCGAGTAAGTTGAAAAATGGCTAAATAAAGTACAACCCAACTCAATTTTGCTTCCGTTGCCTTTTTAAAAATGTGTTTTTAGCGCGTGTCCGTATGTTTAAGCTGGTTTATGTTTTGCCATGCCTCGCTGCGTCTATAAAAACGGTGCGTCCTTTGTGTGTGTAAAATACAGAGCTAGCACTCGTTATTGACACTGCGGCTAACAATACAATGCGCCGTATAGTCGTGAAAATACGGTATGATCAAATTGGTTTAAATGGTAACCGTTTAGATTTTTTGGTTTTTGGAATGTTTATTCAGTTCTCCCAGATTGAACGGCAGGAATTGAGTACAAGTGCGAGTTCAACTATGAAATAGTTAGCATTTCCATTCGACTCTCATACATATTTAGAGATAAACCACTCAGACCCAAGTGTAAAGTGTACGTTGTGACAAAAACGGGTTTAAAAAAGCCGACCTGGTCCAAAAAAATACAATTTCTTTGTCATTTTGGAAGCCCAGAAGTAAAAAAAAAAAAAAAGTGAAACGAAGGCGCTACCGTGCTGCCAATTTAATTAATTTCTTATGACCAATCAACTTTTATCCCCACACATGCCTCGCCGTTTGAAAAGCGGCGCTTCAGCAAGCATTTTAAGTCGCAATTACCTTGACGCCAGATGTGTCCCGGTGACGACGCAGTCCGACTTTTACGAGTCGAGAGGAAAAAAAATGTTTTCGCCTGCTCGGCAGGCTTTTATTTTTTTTAAAAAGTCTTTAAATGGGAATGAACGGCGAAAGAACAATGGCCCGGAGGAGCGAGCGCAGGAAGGATGACTGGTCCTCGACATACCTGGAACGGGGTTCTTGCCAGGCTCATTGTTACTGGGACTTCCTGACTGCTGGGAGTCTGCAAGCAAATTAGGGGAGGGGGCAATCGGGGGGGTCAGCAGGCAGTTTCAAAACAATAGCTCCATCGCACACAAGGAATTGCGTTTGGTGGAAAAAGTACCGTATTTTTTTGCGTATAAGCCGCCTGCCGTATAAGCTGTTCTCTTAAAATTGGGTACACGGTCGATTGGTCGCCGGTCTTTTGGTCGCCGGTCTTTTGGTCGCCCATTGTCGCGGTCGGGGCGACCAAAAGACCGGCGACCAATCGACCGCACACGTAAAATTGCCTTAAAAATGGTTGAATTTGACCATTTCTCTCATATAAGCCACTCCCCGATTCACAATTTTCACCTCCATATTCATGGTTTTAATAGGGGGTACAAATGTGTTACTTTAAAGGGATTTTTTTTTAAATCATATTTCTGAGATACTTTATCGTCTGCTGGTGTTGCCTGCACGACGACAAATTCAAAAAGGAAGTCACGTGACCAGTACAACCAGGAAGTGTGCCAGTAGCGGTTTAGTTTGTCATCACGAGGTAAGATGGCGGCGCCCTGGGCGAGCAATACGATTATTTTTTTTCTTGAATTTCAATCATAGACGTCAACATACATTCTGTTAAGCGTTTTATCTGTTTATCTTTTCTCTATTTTGAAATAAATGACCGTATCGGCCGTGTTGTCTTGCATTACGGCATTTGGTCTTTGTCGCCTTGCAGTTTGGTGCATGTCAAGTCGAATTTATGCGCATATAAGCCGTACCCTCGATTCAGCCATCTTTTTTTGGGTTACAAATACGGCGTTTATGCGAGAAAATACGGTAATCGTTTCGCTCCTGTGTTGTAGAGGATGTGTCAATTCGAGGCGAGACTAGAATTGGGTTGGCAAAAAGCGAAAAAGCGAACAAGCCCCTCCCACTTCGCCTCCCTCTCTCCCTCCCTCCCGGGCAACGCGGCGACCCGGCAACGACCCGCGGTTGAAAATCAACACCTCCCCGAGAGCGAGACACTCGCGAGCTTCAGGCTGCGTCTGAGGCCGTTTCTCCGAGGCAGTTAAAGAGCGCAATGAAAACAGAATGTTCTTGGCTGAGGCTCAACAATGACAACGTTCGGGGGGCGGCGGGGGACGGGGGGCCCACGTATGGGAAGTTTACGCTAAATCGGGGAGAGCGTCTTTCCTCCAAATTGCTCTTTGTTCTGGGGCGATATGGCGGAGGACCGTTCTTTTGGGTCTGGCTTCGTCGTCCCGTTTACAACGGCGTTCCAACGTCGCTGTTACTTTTGAAGTGGTACGGTTTGAGTCAACCTCGATTTACCCGCATTTTACCTGAATCAAAATTGAAGATTCTAATTGGTACACCCGTGTTGACTGTATAGACCTTGGAGATGATAATCATGATATATCATTTCAATTGAAATCATTTGACTGACGCACTGAATTTGAACATGGGACCTTTGCTTTTTTACTACTACTACTACAACGACCACTACAACAACTACCACTACACTAGCACAACTGTCTGTTGTAACTTGTACACTATGTGGTGAAAGCTTTACATCTTCTATAATGACAATAAAAGCATTCAATTCAATTCACTAAAACAACTACCACTACAACAACTACTACTACTCCAATGACACCTACTACTACTACAATGACTACTACAACGACTACCACTACAACAACAACAACTACTACTACTACTACTCCAATGACACCTACCACTACTACAATGACTACTACAACAACTACCACTACAACAACAACTACTACTACTCCAATGACAGCTACTACTACTCCAATGACAGCTACTACTACTACAATGACACCTACTACTACTACAATGACTACTACAACGACTACCACTACAACAACAACAACAACTACTACTACTCCAATGACAGCTACTACTACTCCAATGACAGCTACTACTACTACAATGACACCTACTACTACTACAATGACTACTACAACGACTACCACTACAACAACAACAACTACTACTCCAATGACACCTACCACTACTACAATGACTACTACAACGACTACCATTACAACAACAACTACTACTACTCCAATGACAGCTAATACTACTCCAATGACAGCTACTACTACTCCAATGACAGCTACTACTACTACAATGACACCTACTACTACTACAATGACTACTACAATGACGACCACTACAACAACAAAGACTACTACTACTCTAATGACAGCTACTACTACTACAATGACTACCACTACAACAACAAAGACTACTACTACTCTAATGACAGCTACTACTACTACAATGACTACTACGACTACAACAACGACTACTACTACGATTACTACAACAACAGCTACTACAAAGACTGCTACACCGACTACTACTACAACAACGGCTATTATAACAACGGCTACTACACCGACTACCACTACACTACCACAACTGTCTGTTGTTACTTGTCGTGAAAGCTTTAAATTTTCCATAATGACAATAAAAGCATTCAATTCAATTCCCTAAAACAACTACCACTACAACGACTGCTACTACTACCACTACTACTACCATCACTACTACTACCACCACCACTACTACTACCACTACCACCACTACTACTACAACCACTACTACTACTGCTACTACTACCAGTAGTGGTAGTAGTAGTAGCGGCAGTGTTAGTAGTAGTAGAGCCATCGACGGCACATGGCATCTAATCCATCTAGCGCTGGTTAGTTGATGAATTAGCATTGATGTGGTAGAACGCTAGCTTCTTTTTCCTTTATTTGAGTCATGTAAGCATGTCAAAGTGAATAATAATAATAAAAGTCGCCCCGAATGGCCCCGAAACAGATTCCATTTTGGGACAAATTCAGGCGTAAAGCCATCGTAGGTGGCTACCGTGGCAAATATTGATGAATAAATGGAACGGCTACGACTGTGGTAGTATTTGAGCTGCGTTTTTCCTTTTGTCAAGCTCCCCGGAACGCCATTTGCGCGGCGATCGTTTCGAACGGTTTACCGATTGGCCCGCGTCGAGGTTTTGGCGCAGGATGGGCGGGGTTGCCACGCGACAAGCATTGAGCCCCCCTCCCTCTCCCTTCCCCCAAAAATAAATAAATAAATAAAAAGAGGGGAAAAAGAACAGATGGCAGCAGCAATTAGAGATCCCGGGCAGCATCTTCCAGCAGGAGGCCCCACCGCGGCACCGGGCGGCACCGGGCGACGCCACCTGGATGACTCAAGGTGCCACGCAAACATATGGCACATCTGCCAGGCGCGGAAACACCGCCTCTCTCCCCTTACATCGTGACCTTTCACCCCTTCTTCATTTTGCAGGTGGCGGACCGCTTTCTTTTCTTTTTTTTAGCTCCAATTGTTCATTTTTCATCTCCGTTTGCGTCCAAATGGGATGAAAGGTGGCCCAAACCTTAGAATATTAAATACATTTGGTCGCGGATGGCTAAATGATTTAAAACAACGGAAAAATTGCCAATCATACACTTATTTATGTGACCACATATTCATGTTCACGACTTATCTATGTTGACGACTTATGTTGACTACTTATTGATGTTGTTGACTGCTAATTTTATTTATTTATTACTTATTTATTACTTATTTATTTATTGCTTATTTATTTATTACTTATTTATTTATTACTTATTTATTTATTACTTATTTATTTATTACTTATTTATTTATTATTTATTTGTGCACTTTATGGTGAAACTTTAAATCTCAATCATCTCAAGATGATTGAGATTTAAAGATTTATATATATGCATATTATTTGTGTATAAAGAGTTTTGGGGTTGGGTTTTGTTTCAATGTTGTTTCAATTTTGTCTCATTTTTGTCTCATTTTGGTTTCATTTTTTGTCTAATTTTGGTTTCATTTTGGTCTCATTTTTGTCTCAATTCTGTCTCCATTTTGTTTCAATTTTGTCTCATTTTTGTTTCAATTTTGTCTCATTTTTGACTCAATTCTGTCTCCATTCTGTCTCCATTTTGTTTCAATTCTGTCTCATTTTGGTTCCATTTTTGTCTCATTTTTGTTTCAATTTTGTCTCAATTTTGTCTCATTTTTGTCTCAATTCTGTCTCAATTCTGTCTCAATTCTGTCTCAATTCTGTCTCAATTCTGTCTCCATTTTGTTTCAATTTTGTCTCGTTTTGGTTTCATTTTTGTCTCATTTTGGTTTCATTTTGGTCTCATTTTTGTCTCAATTCTGTCTCCATTTGGTTTCAATTTTGTCTCATTTTTGCGCCTTGTCCCATTTTTTTGGCTCTAAAGTCAGGCAGGGTGTATCAAAATCCGTACAAGCCGCCGCAGGCTAACCTGTAAACAAACATTTTTTTGGACAAATAAAATCAACAATTAATCAGACATAATTTTCACTTTAAAATCGTGTACCAAGCTCTAAAAACAAAACAGAAAACACATTCACCTGGGATATTTTTGCCATGTTTTCTCTAATTTTTGTCTCAATTCTGTCTCAATTTTATCTCATTTTGGTCTCATTTTTGCGCCTTGTCTCTTTTTTTTTTTGCTCTCAAGTCAGGCAGTGTGTATCAAAATGTGTACAAGCCGCCGCCGCGGCCAATCCGAGAGTTTCCAAACAAACAGTAGGCTAACCTGTAAATAAACATTTGCGGCGGAGTGGGTTGGGCTTTGCCCCGAGAGCTTGGCAGGGCTCGCTAGTTCGCTAGTTCGCTGGCTGGCGGACTCGCAACACGGCCTCGTTCCAGAAACAACATTTCTTGGCACCTTTTGCTCTCGCCACTTGTTTAAATAAGCAAACGCAAAAGGAGCGAAAATCCGGTACCGATGGCGTTATCCAAGGAAAAGCCGGCGGGCGTTTTGGACGCCTTCGCTACGCCTTTTTCTCGTCCGGCGGGATGCTTATCGTGGCCCAGTAATGACGAGGGTCATTAAGGCTAACGGCCAGAGAAATCTGGCTGGGCCAGAAAATCTCTCCGCGCTCGGCGTCCAATCCCTTTTAAGTTCCAGCCAATGAAAAGATTGGACGTCGACTCGTGAGAAAGGCATTCCACGTCAGAATAGGTTAAGAGGATTATTTTTAAAAAAATGCAGGTCATAAAGGAGGATCATGAGGGTCATTTTTTGTTTAATTGGAACAAATTCATCTGCGCCAATTTTGATTATTGTGATTTATTGAAAATTGATTCGGAATAGAGATGTGCTGCAAAAAATATGGAAGAGTGTCAGGCCAATAAAAAATTAAACAAAAACTAAAGGTTTATGTTGTCTATTTTTTTAAATTACTAAAACCCTAATTTTTCTAGTTAACAAACATTTTGGTATTTTGGAAATGACATTTTTCTTTGAATGTCCAAAAAATTCAAATGCTGTTAATTAAAGATTAATATTTAACATTTCAGGCTATACTAATTGACAAAATATTTGATTTAAAAAGTGCAATTAGTATTATTTGCATGAAGAAAAAACAATGAAGTTTAGCTGATTCGAATGTTATTTTTTGATTTGAATTGAATGCTTTTATTGACATTATTTAAATATAATGAGATTTAAAGCTTCACCACAAAGTGCGCAAATAACAACAACAAACAAACAGACAAATAAGTCATCAATAAATAAAGAAGTAGTCAAAATAACTATATAATAATTTGAATTAGAGGACTCCCCTCGAAAAATTCAATAAAATACAATCCTTTAAAAAACAAAGGTAAGCTTTTTTACCGAACATAGACGCACATATATAAATATGTAATACAAAGGAAACATTTACTGCAGCACATTTTTCCTCCCTGGTGTGCCTTGCCTTTTTTCATCGTAGATCATTGGAATGTAGAATATGTCTGGCCTTAGGAAACACCCGTCCGTCCACGCAACTCTTTTTTTTTCATTTCACCCTCTCTTTTAAGACCGAGACGTGTACGGATATTTCCCAGAAAAAAATTAATAAATAGATAAAAACGGCGTACGCGCAGATGCATCCGCCGGTCGACATTTGGGGAGACGCTGGCCCCGCGGCAGCCATTTTGTGCCGAGCGGGCTTCTTGTTCCGCGCACATGTACGGCCCCGTGGCTGCCAGAGGCCCGGGTCCCGAGCCAAGACGCATTTCGGCAGCCGGGGAGGGGGAGGCGGGGGAGGTCGGCGGGTGGGCGGACTTCCCAACGCAAGTCGGGAACCAGTAAGAGGGCCAGGAAGGATCTGGCTAATTACGCCGCTCCGACGCGTAATGTTTCCACAATACAGCTGCTCCCGGGTAAATATTTGATGTAGCCCCGGTCGGTAGACTTTTTCTTTTTTGGCTTTTTTTCTGGGAGCTCAGGGGAGGGGGAACAGGGGGACGGGGGGTCGGGAGGGGTGGGATCACCTGGAAACATTCAGGAAAAACTGAACGGGGTTCACGCGTTACGTATGTGAAGGAGCACGTGTTCTTACTCGGGATTTGTTCTCTCCACAAAAAAGCCAATTTTTTAGTATGTACGTATATACATTTCATAATTGTCCATCATTCAAAAAGCATTTTTTTCTGGCCTGTCTATGTGGCGTGAAAAGGTGAAATTAAATATTTTGGAAAGAATGAATTCAAACAAAATTTGCACTTTATCCCTATAATTTTGCGAGATTTTAATTTGTCGTTTATCAAAAGTTTCGCCCTAAGCCGTTTTATACTTTTTCCGTAATGTTTGACGTAATGTCTCAAAACCTAAACGAATGGCAAAAAAGACAACCCCCCCGTTTACCCATCATTGTCAAATGTAGCTAACGTGTTAGCTAACAGCATCGATTCTTCCCCTGAAACGCACCCTCCCATCCACGTTTATTTGCAGCCAATGAACGTGGCTTTAACCGTCTGCCGACTCTCCCTTCTCGGGCGCTTCGGACGGGCATCCGTGAACTAGCGTAAAATAAAAGAGTCGGCGTTTTTGGTGCGTCTCGCCGCTTTGTTGTGGAAACAAAGTGAGCCCTGCCTCGGGATGAGCGCCGACCCCCAACAAAAGGCACCCCGGCGTACCGTGCCAGCCATTGTGAGCCAGGCCTGCCAACTGGCGATGCCAACCCCCCTCTCGGCCCAGCGCCCGCCCCCCCCCTTTGTGGCAGAGACATCTGAGTGCCAACCCCCTCCCCTTTCCAGAGGGACAGCCTGAAAAGGTGGCCATACAAGGGGGGCATTCATGGCTAGGCATTTTTCACCAAAAAACGACAAGAGAAAAAGCAAACGGCTACTTTCGGGACGCGCCCCCTCCAAAATAAAACGTCTCGTTGGGATATTTCCAATCTTTTCAAACCCTGGAAACATCAGCCGCACCCCCGCGTTAAATACGTCGCCCTAAAAGCCACAAAATATCGACTCCAGTGGCATGATACCCTCAAAAAGGAGCTCGTTGACTCCCGTAAACTTAACGAGGCGTCGCCACCTCACCCTGAAAAAAACCAAATCTCCCACATAAGAACCAAAAAGGGACTGGTACGGGACCAGAGGGCCTCCGCCGGGATCGCCGTCCCCCCGTAAAGCGAGTGGGGGAATTTCCCACACTCCTCAAACACATCAAATGACCCTCCCTCCCCACCCCGTCCCCCTCCCCTCGGGTCGGTCGAGACGTGCGGGTTTTGAACCCTCTCTGTGTTCCCGGCCTCCCATGCCCATTGCCACTCAAGCAGCGGGGGTCCGCCGCATTTGTCTCATAATTATCCGACTGTACGGGGGGGTGACGGAGATGAAAGGGGCGACTCACAGAGCTCCTCTGTCAAAGGTCTGTCTGCCCGAGTGGGGGGGCTTTTTTTTTCTCCGCATCTATCTGCCTTGTCCCCCCCCGTCCAGCGCCCTCCTCTCGGCGGCGGCGGCGTCCCTAAAGGAATGCCTCCACTGAGCATAATCGCCCACGGCGAACGCTCGCGCGCGAGCCGCCGTCCCCCTCATCTAAGCCCCCCCGCCCCACCCTGGAACAGACGCCCCGCTGCTTCATTCACAAGTACAAAACTGTAGAAATACCCCCCGCCCTTACATCCTGACAGACCCCCCCCTTTGTACGCGGTCGCCCCGTCATGGCGGCGTTCGTGCCCAAGTTATTTTCGGTCAACTTCACGAGCGTGAGATTATTTATGTGTGTTTTTGAGATAGCGTATTTTCTCGCGTATTAGCCGCCACCTCCGCGTATAAGCCGTAAAATTGCCTTAGAATCGTCGAATTTGACGATTTCCCTCGTGTAAGACGCCGACTCGTTCGCAATTTTCGCCTCTGTATTGATGGTTTTGATCGGGAGTGGTATTTCAGAACGTAGACAAATTTAAAAAGGAAGTCAGGTGAGCAGTACAACCAGGAAGTGTACCCGTAGCGGGCTAGAAAGTGAGTTTTTCACGTTTTATGCAAGATACGGTTTATTTTTTTCCTTGAATTTCATTCATAGACGTCAATATAAATTTCGTTTGGAGTTTTATTGGTTTATCTTTTCTCTATTTTGAAATAAATGACCGTATCGGTCGCATTGTCTTGCGTAATGGCATTTCGTCTTTATTACATTGCAGTTTTGTGCATTTCAAGTCTAATTTGTGCGCATATAAGCCACACCCTCATTTTTTAAGCTACAAATACGGCGTATATGCGAGAAAATACAGTAATTATCAATCCATTTTGACATTACGATGATACGCGCACCCCTGAACGCACAAGTTAGACACAAAGAGACAACATTTAAAAAAACCCTGAAAGTCAAAGAGCAGCATAAAAAAATCCAGGTAACAAAACGACCTAAAAACATCATTGCTTCTTATAAACAAACTAGTCAAAACATAGATAACCACAAAAAGGCAAACTCAACTTAATACAACTCCTTCTCAATCCTACAAACATTTCTCACATTTTAGTTGACCTTTGACCTTGACTTTAGGACCCTACACCCCTTTCCCAATTCAAACTATCCAAAGTTATCGTTTGTCAAAAATCCGCGTCTGAAGGAACGTGCACCGAAAAGTGCCGCTTTGACGGCCCTCGTCCGTCCAACCCTTCCGACCCCGAAGCCTGGAAAGCCCTCCACGTTTTCCCGGCCCCGCCTCCCGGCCCCGCCTCCTTCCCGCGGCCACCTTCTTCTCCTCTTAACTACTGGCTAGGAGTTAATGGACTGTTTTGGCTAGCCTCCAGACGGTGAGTGTCACCTCATTAGCCTATGGCGGCTCGCTCCCAGACGACTCCTCGCGTGGAAGGAGGAGGGATCGCGCCGCCGAACGCCATTGGCCCGCGCCCGTAACCATCACTCACCTCCCCCCCCTCCCGGGCCGACCCCCCCGGGCCTTTTTTTTTTAAAACTCCCCTTCCCAGCGCTAGAGTGAATGAGAATGCTCGCATGCATAATTCAATCCAAAGTCTGGTCACTTCTCTCCTTCCTTCTTGGAGTTTTGCCACGGCGGAAAGAAAGCCAGCTCGTCTCGGAGACGCGGCCAACCTCCCGACCCTGTGTGGAGCCATTCTTCGTGGCCCCGCCCCCCCCTTTCCCCGGCCCGCCGGATGAATGGCAGGGTGGCAACAGCGGGCCAATGTAAATGCCAGCCAGCCTCTGCCAGTCAATTACACCGCAACAAAGCTAATTGTTTGTGGGGCTCCGCCATTGTTTCTAGCGCAGATGCCACGTCCTCGCTTTCTCACAGACGCGCTCCAAAGGCGCCCCGGCCGTCGCCGCCGCCGACCGAGCAGGTGGGGAATAGCCGTATAGCCGTGGCCGTCTCGGAAATAACGCGGCGAGACTCGATTGGGCGACAAGAGTCGATTCTTCGTGACGGTTGGCGAACGCTGGTGTTTTTATTGGGTGTACGGCTCGGGCCTTGGGTTGGATTTGTCAGACTTTTTCGGGGATTCTGGGAGACCTTTGGGGGGATTTCATTATTAATTAGATCTTCACAAGTCGGAATTCTGATGGAAAACATCCGGTCCAGGTGACCTATTAGATGTCTTTTGGTCACCCGTTGTTGCGGTTGGGGCGACCAAAAGACCGGTAACCAATCGATCGCACACGAGCCAATGGGAACTCAAGGAGATCCTAATGACAGATAATGAGTTATCAGTGAAAAAAATATCATGATTTTTTCATCTGGACGGGTAGCGAATAGACGCTCGCATATGGATTGGTCGTCTGCTCTGCCCACTGACGAGCCAAAGGACGCTCGCAAATGGCTTGGACGCTCACCTCGGGCAAGTGACAGGGCGGCGACGGACTCACCCGAAGGGCAGACCGAACGCGGGTGCGTGCTACCACATCGGAGAGCTCGACTCGGCCCCAAACAGACAAAGAAAACAAAGCGCGCACTCAGTCGGGTGATTTGGCTGGCACGGCTTCCCTCGAAATGAGACGTCGGGAGGAAAGGGAGGCGTGGGGGCGGGACGTCGGGGGTCTCCTCCGTTTAACGCGTCATTACGAGCGCCGAAACAGACCAACGACGTGGCCGCCATGATGGAAAACGAACCATTTTGAAGTTGAATTCAATTTTTCGGCAGGGTTTTTTCCTGGCGAGACTCCGCCTCCTCACCCGTCTGTCCATCCCCTTAAGGCAACCCCGAATAAAAAATGAGCGACCGTTCGCCGCTATTAATGACAACTGGGGGAGGCGTCCAATCCTGGACGGGCTGGTGGCCCTATAATTCCACCCGTCTTCATTCCATCGGACGAACCTTTGCGATTCGAACGTTCAGAATCAGGCTCTGTTTCAATATGATTTCGGAAACGGAAAAAGATGATCAGGCAGACTCCGCCCCCCTCGTTTCATTTTGGGGGGAAAGCTCGCCGTTCCCACGAGGCTCGGCAGCAATAATCTGGCGAAATATTTGCACAGATGACGCCGGCGTCTAGGGGGGGGTTGTGGCTTTTCAGCTCCGGAACTGACCCCGCCCCTTTGCGTCCTCCCTCCCCGCGAGGATCGGTCCCGCCGTGCCGCGGCGCTTAGCCCAGAGGCGGAAAAACACAATTGAATTGGAACGGTGATGGCGTCAGCTGGATTGCAGGTGAAGCTGGGGGAAAAAACCCACCTGCAAAAACACGCTTTAATGACACGCGCTCGCCAAACAGGCAATCTGCGACAATTAGCCACCTTTTCAAAGCCAAAAACCGCAAGGACGCGGCGGCGCTTCCCGTTGGGGGCGCGGGAGGAGGGGTCTCCGCCCGAGCCACTTGAGCTCGGCGCGGCGGAGAGAGGGCTGGCGAGACGCCACCCTCGTCCGGTCGACGGGGGCGTTAACCCCGTCGCCGCCGTCGATAGGAGGCCAGGAAAGGTGGAGAGAAACTCGCGCTAACGCCGCTAAGACGGAGCGTGATGGTAAAAATGATGAAATTTTCTGAGAAGGCATTGTGGTGTTGCCAACTTGAAATCTAATTGGTTAAAGCAACAGTTTTATCGACGCTTGTTTAATGCAGCAGAGCCTGCAGAACTGATTGTGAAGGCCTTGAGGCAGATTTCTGACCCTGGCAACAAATAATGGCTGAAATGGGATTGGTTAAATGCTTCAATATGAAAACACACATCTGGAAGCAGTGCAAACAGGGGGGAAAAGCAATGAAAGGAAGCTAACAGACCATTTGGAATTATTTCATAAGTATTGATGGACAAAATATAATATATGATTCAGATATTTCTTAGGCCAGCAGAGAAGGCCTTGAAGGCCCTGACGGCCCGCCACTGGTTTCTAGGGATGTTCGGGTTCTAACATGACAATCCATTTGGATATTATTACTGTCAACAGTTACTATCAAAATTCTGGTGACTGCAAATTTTAACGTTTTGTTTTTATTAAGCCACGCCCATCGGAGCCCATCAAATTTAGCGACTCGTTGTGGTTTATAGCACAAACTCAAAGCAAAGTCGGCCCAAATCGCACGTGCATAAACGGACATTGTCACACATCCTGCGCAAATGTTTGGGCAGGAAAAATACCGCCGCCCCCCCAAAAAAAGGGCCGCCCGCTTACAATGGGTAGACTTGTGCACACAAAATGCCCCCCCCCCAATCAATTCCGCAAGAATCGCACAGATCGTATGACACCATATGGAATTCTTTTTACACATAATGTATTTCCTTTGCAGGCGCTGTGAAAGGCGAGGCCTACAGGGAGTCCTCTTTAGGCGGAGGGGGAGATAAAAAAAAAAAAAAAAAGCAGTATGTATGGAAAGGAGGGAGGCAGGGTGGGGTGGGGGTGGGGGGGTCGGGGGGTTTAGCAGGGGGCGGTCCAAGCATGCTCAGCGAAAATATGCCTCATGCACTCGTTGAACTTGGGGCCTGCGTGGGCTCCTCTGAAGGTTACAGGAGAGGCCTGTGCGCAGAGGAGCAGTAGGAAGGAGCCACGCACGGGCGCTCCGCACGCAACACCTTTTAAGCCCCGCCCCCGTCTCAGCTCGCCGCAAAAAAAAGGGAAAGGACGAAAAACGCCAGGCGTACGTACGCCCGCCGGTGTCTGCTGCTCCGATAAGGCCGGCGATCGCCTTTGACGCGGCGCTTCCTTCCCTCCGGCCGAATCCGAGCCCAATATTCGGCGTTCCCGCCCCCCCCTCCGGTCCCCCTCCGTCCCCCTCTCCGTCGCCGCCGCCCCCCTCCGGCCCACACAAAGGTAGGAAGCGGGGCGCATTGTGGCCAGGGCCGCTAAATCACACGGCGGGGCTTCGTCCAGATGAAGGGAAAAAATGGAGTCCTTACGCGGAAAAGTGGAGTCCGCCAGGGGGTTGGTTTTCGGGGCGGACCCCTCGCCTCGGGGGACCCGATGGATAAGTGAAACGACATAAATGTCTGGTCCCTTGGGGGGTGTAACGAACAACGTGAGAGAAATGTCAACAATTCTTCTCTTTAGGAGGAGCGATTCGAGAACGCAACAGCATTAGCTAAGCTAAGCTAATATGTGACTGTCAACCGACCTCCCCCAAACTCTGGACTTGGACAGCATCATCGATTTCCGATCCATTTGAAAAAAGGGATTTTTCCCTGATATGTAGCTTTACAAATTAACCAGCCAATAAACTCCAATTCCTACGCACATGCTACTGGACTACGAGTAGCCATGCAAAGTCGTCAGCGCCACTTAGCCAGAGCTCAAATCGGCCCGAGGAGCGAGTTCCCGTCGGGAAGGGGACGTCAACAAAGGAGCGCATTGGCCCCGGCGGGGAAAGAGGTCAAAGGTCAACGGGCGGTAAACACTCCGACTGAGCCAACAGGTCGCTTTGGCCTTTCCTAGAGAATTAGCAGACCGTTAACAGCTCGTAAAAGAGGCGCTTTTCCGCTTCGCCGCCGATTACGGCCGCTTTCGTACAAACGGGGCCGCGCCGTCGGAGCCAGACGAGCGGCGGTCCGATCCCCAATGCCCCCCGCCTCTAAAAATAAAAATAAAAACAGATGAAAGACGGGCCGAGACGTCACGTCGCGGATGTCGGCCGAGACGATGGAAAGCTCGCAAACAAATAGAGTGGGGTGCACTCGCCGGATTAGTTTCTGATTTATAGCAGCCCCAGCCGTCAAGAAATCTAGCGCTTTTACTGGAGGCGGAACCGCGGCCAGGCGCAAACCGGCCCAACCTGACGCTCGTTTCCCTTAATTGACCTCGGCAACAGGATTTGCGACGGTTAGCATGCCATTTTGCTGGTTTGGAGTGGCTTAAAAAGGTCAAAACGATCAAATTCAAGTCATTAAAAGTGTTTTGACGTTGCCCAGAGCGTCTCAATTGGTTAATTTCAAGTCATTTACATCAACAGGTATCTATAAAATACACCAAAATAAAATTTCGACTGGTCAAATGCACAGAAATAATACATTTTTGACCTGGAATAAGAACAAACGTACATCCAGTTTTGCGTTAGCAGTCGACGCTAAACAAAAAACAGGCCGATTATTTTGAGTCTATTTTTTTTTTAAATCGCATAACACCGAGAGGTTACAAAAATGTTGTTGCACAACTAACAATAAGGTTATTCCGGCTCATTTGATTTCCAAAACGATATTTAAAGACGCGATTCCAAGGAAAGCGCGCGCACCCAGTCGCTAATTAGCATTTTTGCGAAAGGCATTCGCTTCCGTTTAGCCTGGGGCCAAAACAGGAGACTTGTTAGGCAAACGGTACTATTGCAAAAAATAAATACGGCTGCGTATTTACTGTAAAGCCAGATGTAAAAATCTCCTTTAAAAACAGGACGGACGCTAACGCCGTTTCGGCGAATCGTCATGTCGATTATTGCGCCACAAACAGAGTAGTTAGCAAGGATAAATCTCATAGTTGCCATTGAATTTTTACATTTTCAAATTTTGGGAGGCACTTTTTGAATGGATCTTAAACCGAGGACATAAATTATACGATAAATTAATAGTAAAATAGGGTAACACGTGCAAAATAGGTACTTGTTGATGTACGTTATTAGCAGTTTTTGGAATAATTAAAGCCAAAAATAGGCAACAAAGACATACTTTGCACACGAGTAAAGTGGCAGGCCGACACAGAACTACAAAAAAAAGTGCAGATTATAGTCCATAAATACGGAAAGTGGAATAAAGGGTCCCGCAATTGGGTTCGGCACGCCTGAAGCATTTGTTTTTCTGTCGTTAGGGTAAATATTTCTATGGCTTTTTGACAAATCAACAACGAAAAGGTGAAGCGGCAGCTCCTAAATCGTAGCCGCCCGCTTTTGTTTACGTTACGTCGGAACGCGGCGTGGAGATAAACATCGGCGGCACTTTGGATCTCCCGCGCGGAGCTCCGTGGAAAATGTAAACAGTGTGCGACAGTGCAAAGAGCGCTTTTCATTTCATGGCTCGGGATTGGTCAAAAGGACACGTTACACGTTGTTGTTGTTCTCGTGGACGCTAACATTTCCAGAGCAAAACACCGTTTTTTGTGGGGTGGATTTCGGGAAACATGAGTCGTATGTTTAAAGAAATAGAAATGCGGGTATTAGCGGTTGTTTTTTTCTTCTTATTTCAATGTTGCAAAAGCAAGTTTTGACAAATGAGCGCTAATGGCTTTTTTGGGGGGGGCTATGGGTTACTTTACTTTAAATGTTGTCAGGTTTGTGTAGTGCGTGGGTTTTCTTCGCATCATCCGGTTTTGTCTTACATTACAAAAACCTGCGTATACAAAAAAATAGGGATATATATTCGGTTTCCAAAAGGGGCGGGGTCTGGAACGGGGGAGTGCATTTCATTAGCGACTCGCTAAACAAAACGTCAAATGCTAACGAGCGATGCGATCGAGAAAAGACGACCATGTCCCAAAAACGTCCCGCCGTCGCCCGTTCTGTCAATGCGGGACGTAGAATTCGCTGACCTCATTCTGACAACAAGGGGGCGGGGGGTGCCGGTTGGCCGTTTCGCAACGGCGCGCTTGTTTACACAGGTGGCGGACGGTCAGTCGGGGCCGCTCGTTGGATG